>NW_024704768.1:3602063-3734884 GCF_018977255.1 Callorhinchus milii
CCCCCGTGGTGTACGGCCTGAACCTGCCTCGCTAGTGACCGTCTTCGTCTTGGCCCTCTTGGGGGAGGGGGCGTTGGGGTGGGGGGTGGGGGACTGAGGGTCCCTTTTTATTTAAGCCGAATCTGCGTCGTAAATGTCAGTTTTTTTTTATATATATATATTTACATAGAATGGTACAAGTTCCTTCAATAAAGTTCATTCACGTTACTCTCTGTGTTGATCGTGAGGAGTCTGTTGCGGTCGGGACTTCCGCCTCTCTGCCCCCCCCCCCACACCCCCCCCACCCCTCCTGCCCTTTGGAACTCCATCCCACATTCCCCTCGCGCCGCCCCCTCCCCACTCCCTCGCCTCCTTCAAGGACCGTCTCGAGACCTTCCTCTTCGATTGCGCCCCCGGTCACCCTCTACCCCAACCCTCCACGGACCCCCTCCTGATCCTGATCTCTCTTCTCCCCCTCTCCCCCCCCCCCCCCCACACACAGCTCAGGTCCAAATCCCTGACTGCGCAGCGCCTTGGGACGTCCTCCCGACGTGAAAGGCGCCGTTTAAATGCCGTTACGGTGCTGGCGTGAGGGAGAGCGCGTGGACACTGACCATTGGACCCAACCAGTGTCGGACCTTTTACCAACTGAGTCATAGGTGTTCACTGACCTCTGTGATTTACGGGGGGGGACACACACACACACATAGCCTCAAGCTGTGTGTGTCAGGAGAGTAGATATGTGTGTGTGTATGGGTTGGTGGGGGGGGCACTGTGTTTGTGGATCTGTGTCTGTGAGGGGGGGGTGGGGGCTGTGTGTGTTGGGGGGTGTGGGGTGTGTGTGTGTTGGGGTGGGGGCTGTGTGTGAGGGGTGGGGCTGTGTGTGTTGGGGGTGGGGTGTGTGTTGTGGGGGTGGGGCTGTGTGTGTGTGAGAGGGGGTGGGGGCTGTGTGTGTGTGAGGGGTGGGGGCTGTGTGTGTGTGGGGGGTGGGGGCTGTGTGTGTGTGGGGGTGGGGGCTATGTGTGTGTTGGGGGTGGGGGCTATGTGTGTGAGGGGGTGGGGGCTGTGTGTGTGTGGGGGTGGGGGCTGTGTGTGTGGGGGTGGGGCTGTGTGGGGGGTGGGGTGTGTGTGGGGGGTGGGGGCTGTGTGTGTGTTGGGGGGTGGGAGTGGGGGAGGAGAGGGTATGTGTGAGGTTTTTTTTCCTTCCCCCCCCCCCCCCACCCTCTGGACAGACGATGACGCGCTTCCCACCAGCCGCCGCCAGGGGGGGGTGTGCGGGGCGACCCGGTTGTGTTATGTTGCGTGGCGTTGTGTTGTGCTGCGTTGCGCCGCGAGGGCGGAACCTTTGTGCGGAGGGTTGTGGTGGTGGGGGGACGGGGCGGAGCGCTGCACCGGGCGCTGTGTGTGTGTGAGGGGGAAAGATGGCGCAGACGGTGAATGTGGCGGAGCTGCCGCTGCAGCAGTTGGAGGCGCTGAGGAGCCAATTAGAGCAGGTGAGGCCGAGGCCTGGGGTGGGGGGGTGGGGGGGGGGTCTTCAGCCCGTCTGAGGGGTGGGGGGGGGGCGTAGGTTAGGGGTACACAAGCTCCCCCACCCTCCACAACCACCATCCCCCCCCCCCCCACCCCCCCCACCCCCATCCCCCCCCCCATCCCCACCAGGGTGACAGTACTCTGTAAGACAAATCCTGGGGACACACAGAGTGACACACACAGAGACACAGAGAGTGACACACACAGTCACAGTCACAGATACACACAGAGTGACACACACAGAGAGTGACACACACAGTCACAGTCACAGATACACACAGAGTGACACACACAGAGAGTGACACACACAGTCACAGTCGACAGATACACACAGAGTGACACACACAGAGAGTGACACACACAGTCACAGTCACAGATACACACAGAGTGACACACACAGAGAGTGACACACACAGTCACAGACACACACACACACAGAGTGACACACACAGAGACGCAGAGAGTGACACACACAGTCACAGACACACACACACACAGAGTGACACACACAGAGACGCAGAGAGTGACACACACAGTCACAGACACACACACACACACGGAGTGACACACACAGAGACGCAGAGAGTGACACACACAGTCACAGACACACACACACACGGAGTGACACACACAGAGACACATACAGTCACACACACAGAGTCGCAGACACAGAGACACAGAGAGTGACACACACAGTCACAGACATACACACAACACACACAGAGGCACATACAGTCACACACACAGTCACGGACACACATACAGACACACAGTCACAGACACAGTCACAGACAGTGACAGACACAGTCACAGACACACAGACAGTGACAGACAGACACACACACATATAAAACAAATAATAATAATAATATATATATAACAAACATTGAACTCACCACAATCCCTGAAGCCGACCGACCGTCACTGGAGAAATCTGTTGGATTCGTGGCTGTGTTTCTCCGATGACTGAGAACCGGTTTAGGATTGTACTGTGCAGTGGCTCCGCGTCTGATCGGGCAGCGGGTGTCACCGCGTTGCCTCTCGTTTCCAGGAGACCGAATTCCTCACGTCCTCGATCCAGCAGCTGAAGATGGTGCAGACCAAGTACGTGGAGTCCAAGGAGAGTCTGATCAAGCTGAATAAGGACAACGCAGGTCAGCGTTTCAGGGTGCAGCGGGTGCACGTTCCGGGGTTCACTGGGGGAGATGTTTTCACGTGATGAGACACGGGCTATAGTGCAAGGGTTGTATTTTAACGAACACGACGAGGCCGATAATCTCTCTCTCTCTCTCTCTCTGATTCAGGCAAGGATGTGCTTGTTCCACTGACCAGTTCTGTATCCTTGTCTTGACGTCTCGTGGTCTCCATCAGGACAGTGTGTCACCGACAGCAGCGTTGATCACAAGATTTTGCGGGCAGTGTGTGTGTGTGGTGGTGGTGGTGGGAGAGAGAGGGATGAATTCGTCCCTTCTCTGCTAAAGGCATTGCCTTGTGTTTGGGATGCATTGCCGGCCCCTCAGAGATAACGGTGGCCGCTTACTCACTCACTGTGCAGTTCCCACAATTAAGGAACCTCTGTCTTTGGTGGAAAGTAAGTCTGTTTCCGGTTAAACGCCACCTCCTGCTGCCACCTCCTGCTGACTGAATATGGCACTGTGATACCTGTCTGGCCTTGGGTTTGGTTGCAAGCTGAGGGCCAGCTACATACGAGGGTAGGTACCACCAACCACAGCTCTTGCCCAACCTGGGCCTAATGCTCTCCAGAATTAGGTAAGCAGGAGGCGTCCATCCAGGGAGAGCGCGTTCCATCAATCTATCCCTGGGATTGCCACGTGTAGGCGGGAGGCCTGGAATTCTGTTGGTTTCGAGGCTCTAAAGCAACGGTGACGGGTTTCTGCGCGTGTCAGACACCCGGTTGACACCCCCCCCCCAACAATACATGGGGATTCCCAACTCGTTTCTGCTCCTTAACTGGGGATTTTCCCAGATGTACGTCCCAGGAAAGCTGAACGACGTGGAGCACGTGCTGATTGACGTGGGGACAGGCTATTACGTGGAGAAGGTGAGATTCCTGACGCTGACGATGATTCTCTACGTAGAGGGAGGAGGTACCTGTATTGTCCCTTCGTGGAGAGTGGGTGAGACGCAGAGTTTTTCCGTGAGATTCAGGCGAGATGTTATTTGGATTTGAGGTACAGATCAGCCAATATCTAATTGAATGGCGGAACGGGCTCGGGGGCCTGAATGGCCTACTCCTGTTCCCTGTCTATGCCCTGTCGTTAAAGATCCCTAATAAAAAAAATTATTAAAGTGATAAGGCGCTATATCAAATGCAACGATTATTATTATTATTATTATCCCCCGGCGCTATCAGGAAAAGAGAAGGGAATTGCTCTCTCCCGGTTTCCTGGCCGACAATCCCCCCCCCCCTTCCCCACCCCCCCAAATAGAATTGGTCACTCACTTCATGGTTGTTTATGGGACACTGCCTGGTGCAAAACACGGCAGCCACAATTGCCTATAAAACAGTCACGACACCTCAAGGCAATTCGCTGGGAAGCGCTGTGAGATTACATGGGCTGACCGTGATTGCGGTGTTATTTTCTGCGCGTGGTCGAGCTCGACGGTGACCTTGCGGTTTCTCGCAGACGGTGGAGGAGGCCAGGGAGTTTTTCAAACGGAAAGTGGACTTTGTGACCAAACAGATTGAGAAGATCCAGCCGGCTCTGCAGGAGAAATTCACCATGAAACAAGGTGAGGGTTCGGGGCAAAGCCTGGGGACGGGAAGAGTGGCATCCGGGACAAGGCAGAGTTACTGGAGCGTGGCTGTGACAGAAGGCTGGAGCCAGGGAGAGAGAGCGTGACTAACACTTTTTCTTTCTCTCCCTCTCTCCCAACAGCTGTGACGGAAATGGTTCACCAGAAGATTCAGCAGATAGCAGCACAGAACGCCTCTCAGTCCGGCATCACCAAAGCGTAGTGACTGTGTGTGGCGGGCGGGCGGGCGGGCGGTTTGTTGCCATGTGAACCGGGTTTCTTTTTATTTATGCCGAATGTGCAACTGTTTCATTTATTGCCTTTGGGGCTTTTTTTTTTTAACTTGCCCAGCGGAGATTGATTATTAATAAAGACGTCATTGCACACAGGACCCGCTTGAAGCCGTCGTCGTCTTGCTCCTCGTCCCAGGAGAGGGCAGCTGGCCAGTGAGGGCTTTAATGCCCACCCTGGGCTGCGCTGCGCTGCGCTGCACACGCTTCATTGCTTTCCTGACGCCGCTTGCTTCCTTTTACTGGGTTATTGGGACACGGATGGATGGATGGATGGATGGCACTTTACTCACTCTCGTGATACATTGCCCAAGTCACTGTTTATTCCCACGTGAGGCTCGACAGCAGCTCTTGGTAATTTATTCAACAGGACAGGATGGGATTGGATGCATACGGGGAAATCCTTACTCGAAATTCGCGGCTTCCAGTGAGCTCTCTGGACAGCGATCAGAAGCAGGAATTCTGGCTGATTTTCCCACCTCCTTAACTCCGGGCCACTCAGGCAAATTGGAGCCCCCCCCCCTCCGCCGACCCCCGCCCACCCCAGGCTTGAACCCAGAACATGAGCCAATGACATATTGGGAGATTTTTTTTTCAACTGAAAATGTTAATTTGAGTGGAGGAGGAATATGTTTCGCCCACAAAATAGTCATAGAATCCTACAGCACAGGAGGAGGTCTTTCGGCCCATCGTGTTTGAAAAGAGCTTCCAAATCAACCCCACTCCCCCGCTCTCTCCCCATAGCCCTGATCAACCCCACTCCCCCACTCTCTCCCCATAGCCCCGATCAACCCCACTCCCTGCTCTCCCCATAGCCCTGATCAACCCCACTCCCCGCTCTCTCCCCATAGCCCTGATCAACCCCCACTCCCCCGCTCTCTCCCCATAGCCCTGATCAACCCCACTCCCCCGCTCTCCCCCATAGCCCTATCAACCCCACTCCCCGCTCTCCCCCATAGCCCTGATCAACCCCACTCCCCCGCTCTCTCCCCATAGCCCTATCAACCCCACTCCCCGCTCTCTCCCCATAGCCCTATCAACCCCACTCCCCCGCTCTCTCCCCCCATAGCCCTGCAAACTCGTCCTCCCCAATTCACTCCCCAAACCCCAAGACAATCCATTTTTACAGCGGATCCCGTGAAGCGCTTTGTGAGCCGTCTGGAAACCGCGATGAGAGGCGCTGTGTCCCGTCAAACGCGAAGACGATTTGATTATTATTATTATTATTATTAAGACGAGCGGAAGAAGAAATTTTTGCAAACACAGAGCAAATTCCCTGATGGTCATCCAGGAGCCCCCACCCCCCACACACACTGCCCCCCCCACCCCCACACACTGCCCCTCCCACCCCCACACACTGCGCCCCACACCACACACACACTAACCCCCCCACCCCACCCACACTGCCCCCCCCACCCCCACACACACTGCCCCCCCCACACACACACTGCCCCCCCCCCCACACACACTGCCCCCACCCCCACACACACTGACCCCCCCACCCCCCACACACTGCCCCCCTCACACACACACACACTGACCCCCCCACCCCCCACACACTGCCCCCTCCCGCAACCAACGAATGAATGAATGAACGGAGCACGTGGCTCGGGATACTGGCGTCTTTCCTTTCTGCCAGCATCAAAGATGGCGCCGGCCGACCGGAAGCGGTCCGTCGACGCACAGCGTCCCCCACAGTCCCCCCCCCCGCCCGGGGCGGAGGTTCCGGATGCTGTGGCTGCGGCTCTGTCCGCGCCGCTGCCTCACCCGCATGTCCGGGGCGCAGAAGCGGCTCCGCGCGATGGTTCGCATCGGGACCCACGACGGCTCCTTCCACTGCGACGAGGCTCTGGCCTGCTTCCTGCTGCGGCAGCTGCCGGAGTATCGGGTACAGGGGGGGCGCGGGGGGGGGGGGGGGGAGGGGGGCCGCGGGGGGGGGAGGGGGGGCCGCGGGGGGGAGGGGGGTTTGTCACAACTGACCACAACTGGTCATTGTCTTGACATCGACCACAAATGGGTTTTGTCTTAAATGCCCCTCTCTCCCTCCACACCTCCTCCTTCCCCTCCTCCCTCCTTCCCCCTCTCCCTCTCCTCCTCCCCTCCTCCCTACCTCTTCCCCCCCCACTCCCTCCTTTCCTCCCCTCTCCTCCTTCCCCTCCTCCCTCCTTCCCCCTCTCCCTCTTCTCCTCCCCTCCTCCCTACCTCTCCCCTCCTCCTCCTTCCCCTTCTCCCCTCCTCCCTACCTCTTCCCCCACCCCCCCCACTCCCTCCTTTCCTCCCCTCCCCTCTCCCTCTCCTCCTCCCTCCTTCCCCTTCCCCCTCTCCTCCTTCCCCTCCTCCCTCCCTCCCCCCCTCCCTCTCCTCCTTCCCCTCCCTTCCCCCTCTCCCCCTCCTCTCTCTCTCCTCCCCCCTCCTTTTCCCCCTTCCTCCCTCCCTCTCTCCCCCCCCACCCCCCACAGCTTAAACCGGTTACAGATCAGATAATAATAATGATAATAATCCTCGCATTTGATATAGCGCTTTTCACGTCTTCTCGACGTCTCCAAAGCGCTTCACAGAATAGACTGTAAAGTCAATCAGAAGCTGGTTGTCTCGTCTCAAGACCCCCACCGCTTTGACCGCACTTTCATCCAACAACTTGCATTCACAGCCTCCCCCCCCCCCCCACCCCACCCCTCCCCGCGGGGTAGCGTAGCGCCTCTGAGCACTTGACAGTGGCGGAGCACAATGCCAAACCGGGTGTGTGGGGGGGGGGGGGGGGGAGGTGACCGTTGGCACTGGTTGAAGAGGAAGGTCTTCAGGCGTGACCTGAAGAGGGGGAAGGAGGGGACGCGGTGGAGGGGTAGAGGAAGCGCTTTGCGACGTCCTCCCGACGTGAAAGGCCGCTGTCTGTCGTTGGGGAGGGGAGGTGGCGGCTGCCCGTCGCCCCCGGCCCGGCCCGTAACTCTCGCTGTGTTTCCAGGAGGCGGAGATTGTTCGGAGCCGGAATGCCAAGCTGCTCGCGGAATGTGACGTGGTGGTGGACGTGGGCGGCGAGTATGTGCCTGAGAGACACCGATACGATCACCATCAGAGGTAAGTAAGCTGCTGAGGGCTCTAAACTCACTCTCCGACTCACTCACTCACTCACTCACTCACTCACTCACTCACTCACTCACTCACTGATTGATGCACTCCCTTCCTCCCTCCCTCACTCACTCACTGACACTCTCACTCACTTACTGATTGATGCACTCCCTCCCTCTCTCTCTCTCTCTCTCACTCACTCACCCAAGCCCAAATCCCTGACTGGCCCATTGCCTTGGAACGCCCTTCCGACTTGAAAGGTGCTGCACAACTGTAATTTGTTGTCGATTGGCTTTCTCACTGTTACACACTTACCTGATCATCCATCCTCACTCACTCACACACACACGCACATTCACTCACTCACTCAACAACAACGCTCACACTCGTACGCTCCCATTACTGTGAGATCCGAGTTGCGGAAACTCGGGATAGCGTGTGCGCGGTGAGTTTTACTGTCGCGTACTCACTCGCTCAATCCTTTCCCAGGACCTTCTCGGAGAGTATGTACAGCCTCCAGCCGGAGAATCCCTGGGTCACTAAACTGAGCAGTGCCGGGCTGGTCTTCTTTCACTTCGGGAAGAGAATCCTGTCTACGCTGCTGGGGAAGGAGGAGGGAGACCCACAGCTGCCAGCCCTGTACAATAAGGTGCGTTGAGTGTTCCCAGTCAGCGACGGTAACTTGAGTTTTCTGCTAGTATTTTTGCTGGGATGTGCCTCTGAGTTTCCTTCCCTCGCTGGCAGATGTACGAAAACTTCATCGAGGAAATTGACGCCATAGACAACGGGATTTCGCAGCACGACGGAGAGTCGCGATATGCTTTGACCACGAACCTGAGTTCCCGTGTCGGCTACCTCAACCCGCCCTGGAACGAGGAGGAACAGGACACGGAGGTGAGTGACTGTCCTGAAGCTGCTGGTATTCCCTGTGAGTCGCGGGGGGATTGGGATTCGAACCTGCACACGTTGGCACCTTAACCTACTCAACCACCGGGTAGAGCCAGCACCAAAGATATGTGCACCCACACAGCTTGGGAATAATGATCGTTTTCTGGGGCTAATCATCTGTCAAGAAGAAAAAAAAATTGTCATTCAATTCACGACTGTTTGTGGGACACTGCTGTGCGCAGTCAGCTGCCGGGTTTCGTTCCACAAAATGCGGTCAATCCGCCTCCCCAAATGTTCGGAAAAACTCTTTGAGACGTCTCAACGACGTGATATAACGCAGTATCAAACGTGAGGATTATTATAATATCCGGTACGGCATATGCGCACTCTCTTGCTTAACACACAAACGTACTTGCTCATATAGACACTATACTCGCCCTATCCCTATCCCATTGCTGTTGCGCTGAACCCATCACAGGAATTCCGGGGAATCTCCAGAACGGAGATAAACCTGTTTTGTTTATTATGTCCGGCTGAAAGTGCCTCACAGTACTCACTCCCTTCCCTATCCCAGGCAGGTTTCCGTAAGGCCATGGAGTTGGTGGGGACAGAGTTTCTGGACAGGCTGCAGTTTTTCCACAAGTCCTGGCTCCCGGCTCGAACTCTGGTAGAGGAAGCCATCAGGAAGCGATATGAGGTAAGAGCATGGCTGCCAGCATCCGTCCGCTTCACCCTGACTCCCTGGGATCCGCTTTTCCCGGGCCCTGGCACGTCTTTCCGACGTGAAGGATGCAACAGTTGGGTAAATCGTTGTTGATGCGTGTGGACGGGATTAAAGCACATGTGATGTGTGCAGAATAATGGGATATCGTCACTGGGATGATATCTAGATCCAAAACACTGCATTATACCAGGGTCAACCTGTTCCAGAGTTGGAGAAATCCTTTGTCCAGGAGTAATCCCGTAGCACTGCGGATCCCGTAGTGGTTAGTGTGCTCGCCTCGCAGGCGAGAGGACCCGGGTTTGATTCCCAGCCGGGCAGGGTAAAACCTAGGCAAGTTTCCTTACTCCACACACACGCCTCTGTTTACCCAACAGCAAGTGGGAACCCGGTTGTTAGTCGAGTGGTGGCTCGCTTTCCGGGGGAAACAATCCCTCCACAAAACAAATGTGGTCATTCGATCCACGACTATTTGTGGGGACGCTGCTGTGCGCAATTAGCTGTCGCGTTTCACCCACAAAATACAGTCACTACATTTTACAATATATTCAGTGAAGCGTTTTGAGACGTCTCAATGACGTGATAAGGCGCTGTATCAAATGCAGGGATTATTATTATAATAATAATGCAGTGCTGTCTGTCTGTCTGTCCCCAGGAGGATCCCAGTGGTGAGATACTGGTGATGGCGAGGGGAGGCTGCCCTTGGAAAGAGCATCTCTTTAACCTGGAGAAGGAGCTGAAGGTCGAGAAACCCATAAAGTTTGTGCTTTACGTAGACCAAAGTGGGCAGTGGCGGGTCCAGTGCGTGCCCAAGGGACTGCACACTTTCCAGAACAGGTGGGAGAGCGCGCGGCGTGTGGATGCGTGTTGAGCAACTAGAAAACTAATTCCCCGTCAAACCCTGACCCCCGTCACAGTCCTGCAAACAACAACAGCAACTACTTGCACTTCTCCTGCGCCCTCCGTGCAGGGTAGTGTCTTAAGAGTGCTCAGGACACAACGGGCTGTCAAGCCACCCCCATCCAGTCTTCCTCCACGTGAGATACCTAACCTAACCCTCTCCTTCGCGCTCTCTCCCCTGACACCCTTTAATATTCCTCCGTTTCAAACATCTCTCCAATTCTCTTATTAAAAGAGTTGCCTCAATGACTGTTTGCGGCAGAGAATTACGCACTCCCACCTCCCTCCATGCGAAGAGATTTTTTTTCTCTCCCAACGTCCCCTTTTATTGTTATTTCTAGAGCGTAAAACGGTTCATCAAAGGCCTTCGAGGTGTAATAAATCCTGTGAAGCGCTTTGAGACGTCTCAGCGACGTGATAAGGCGCTATATCAGACACCAGGATCGGGCGGGGGGGGGTGGGAAAGCTGATGAGCGAGAAAAATTGGCAAAAAAGTAAACAGTGATTGAGAATGGTTAGCGCTGGTGTGAGCTTGTGCATGATTGCTGGTGTCTGTCAGGCTGTCGTTGCCAGAGGAGTGGAGAGGCGTTCGGGACGAGGCGCTGTCTGCTCTGAGCGGGATCCCGGACTGCGTGTTCGTCCACAGCGCGGGATTCATCGGAGGGAACAAGTCGAAGGCGGGAGCGCTGGAGATGGCGAGGAGGAGCCTCCGGGACCAGTCCGGTGACGGCGACACCGCTGTCTGACCGTCACCGCGGCTGCGTTTCAACTTCCAACACGATTTAAATTAAAAAAATATTTTTTTTTTGCATCAATCTCATCGCCGCTGTGTTCATTCCTACCTCAGTAACTGCATCTTAACGAACAAATGAACGGATGGAATTGGTAACTGGAATGTATGACCTACACATTCCCAGTAACTACAGTAATAATAATTTTGCATTTGATCCAGAGACCTACTGATTCCATGTGCTTCACAGATCGAACAGTGAGTGCGATGTAAAAATAATCGCGCTCTGCGACACTACACTGCGTGAGAGGCGCTATGTAAATGCAAGTTGTTATAATAAAGGCACAGATACTACACTCGACAGTAAATTTTTGAAGTGCTTTGAGACGTCCTTCCGCTGTGAAAGGAGACTTCCTAAGCGGAAGGATTGTTAACTTTATTTTGTGTGGACACAGCGCCGTTTGCATAACCGCGAACATTTCAAAGCGCTTCCCACAACACGACTAGTTGGAAATGAAGTGACGGGTGTCATATCAGCAAACATTGCCGGTAATCTGAGCCACACAACAACCCAAAGGCTGCACTGCACGCATTCCTCGTTAGTACTACCATGGTAATCCTTGTGTTTGAGCTGACGCCTCATCACATCTTCAAGACTTCTCACCAGCGCATCACAGAATATACTGTAAAGTGAATTGACCGTATATTTTGTGGTGGGGGGGGGGGGGGGAAACGCAGCAGCCACAGCAGTGACCCACAAAGTCGTGGATTGAGCGACCAGATTATTCCCCACAAAAAGACGATCGACTGACAACTGCCAATCCTACGTACTACTGGGTAAACAGAGGCGTGAGGAGTAAGGAAACTTGCCTAACATCTCACCCTGCCGGGAATCAAACCCAGCGCCTCTCACTTGCGAGCGCTCTAACCACTAACGCGACGGGACTCCCAACAACTAGTTAAAACACCGCAGCTTGTTTGCTCCGAGGATCCGTGGACAGCGATGCCTCATCTTGACGCCGACTGTCTTGCACGCTCTCGTCTTCGGCCCGAGCGGCAATGTTTTATTGATGGGCTGTGCGCTCAGCCGGGCTGAGCTCGCCCCCGGTGAGATGGCGACATTACACTTGGCGAGGGAGGGCGGTGGGGGGAGGAAAAAGGCCTCTGTAACTGCTCACGCTTTCCCTATCTACGTATCTGCCTGAACAGCGATCAAGAGACTGAAATAAGTCTTTCCCCCTGGGAGAGACTCGCTGTTTCCTTTCTGACGTCATCCACCTACTGTGTAAGGAATACTGGTGTTAACTCTTATCGGGAAGATGACAAGGAGCTTCTCTATGCAAGACAGTCACTTCAATGGGCCTGTCGCCTCCCTCATTGTAAATCAGCTGAACAACAGATTCATATGGTGTTTTTTAACCTGAGCAAGGTCTCTCTCTCTCTCTCTCTCCCTCTCTCCGAGGCAGCTTTATTTAATTAACTCGCGCCGTCTTGCTGAGATTAACCACAAACGGATTCCAAGTCTCGCATCAACAGCCGTGGAAGGACCAGGAGGAAGGTATTGATTTATATTCTATCTACTCTCTCGCTGCCCTCCAGCACATTTACTTTGTAGTTCTCCAGACGAGAATGGGTGGTGGGGGGAGGGGGGAAAGATGAGAATGGGGGAGGGGGGAGATGCAGACCCTTTGGGAATCTGACAGTGCCAATGTCTCATCAGCTACGCTGCACATCCTCCGAATGAAGGAAAGAACATTTTTTTTTAATCAGAGCTATTCATGTCAGACTGTCGCCAATCGACTCGGTGATTACTGTTGAGAGCAGCACAGGTATACCAGGGGGCAGGAAGGTCAGTAACTTACTGTACAAATCAGCACTAACTCACTGAATGACACTTAACTCACCAGACGACACTAACACACCAGATTACACGCTAACTCACTAAGTGACGCTGTGGCTCACTAGACACATCACTGCTGTAACTTATCCCCAAAGGCCAATCAGCTAACGCTTAAATGTCTGGGAAGAATGGACATTTGAAGGTTTTCCTCTTCGATCGTGCCTTTAGTCACCCCCCCGTCTCCAGCTCAGCGTCAAACCACACCGCTGTTAAGTGCTCTGAGACACTGCTCACGTGAAGGGCGTCATATAAGTGCAAATTGTTGTTGCTTTTCAGTTAATAATAATAATCCTTGCATTTGATGTAGCGCTTGCCTTTTCACGTCTCGGGACGTCTCAAAAGCGCTTCGCAGAATAGGCTGTAAAGTGAACTGACTGTATATTTGTGGGCAAAACTTGGGCACAGCCGTGAACCGCAAACAGTCGTGTGTTGAAAATGACCAATTCACTGTTATTTTTTGTTTCGGAGGGATTATTATCAGGCGTGTGGAGTAAGGAAACTTAACCCAAGGTTTCGCCCTCTGCCTGGAATCGAACCCAGGTGACCCGCTTGCAAGGCGAGCGCTCTAACCACTGAGCTGCAGGACTCCGCGGGATGCCAAGTTGCTCCCCGTTGAGCCACACCTCGGTGATGAGTGGAGGGAAGGAATGGGAGCACGAGTGCTTTATGCTACGGCTGTCTCTGTGCCCAACTGATCAATTTCAGATCCTCCCACTCACCTTCGAACCCCTTCATGCCCTGGCACCTTGCTTCCCCTCCGACCTGCTTATCCCCCAACCCACTACCTCCGCTCGACCGGATCCTCCCTCCTACTTGCCCTCGTTTCCACTATCGGTGGCCGCACTTTCAGCCACTATGCCCTGAAGTTCTGGAACCCTCTCCCTCTATCTCTCTGCCTTACCCCCTCCTTCCCCGTCTTCAGGTCATGCCTGAAGACCTTCCTCTTCGACCGAGCGCTCTGGGACGCTACCCTGCGTGAAGGGCGCTTTGTAAACACAAGTTGTTGTTGTTGGTTTGTTTCAAGCAACCCACCTCAGGAATTGGCTCCAGACCAAGTTTGCCAGATGAGCCCATGAGCGGCGGTGAGGGCGGGAGATGCCACAGGCGATGTCCTGGGAGAGGTCTCTGACCGCGACCCTGGTCTTCTGGCTGCTCGGTGTTGGGGGGACACTGGCCTGTCCGGATGGGTGCAGCTGTTCCGGAGAGAACGGGGAGCGTATCGTGCACTGCAGCCACCGGAACCTGAAGGAGATCCCGAAGGATATCCCTTGGGATACGTTCGTCCTGGACCTGGACTCCAACCAGATCACCGAGGTGCCGGACGGGGCTTTTAAGAACCTGCACCGGCTAGTGGAGCTTTACCTGTCCAACAACCAGATAGAGAGGGTCTCGGCCACTGCATTCCGGGATGTGGCGGGGGGCCTGAAGCTCCTCGACCTTTCCAACAACAACATCAGGAGGCTGAGGCCGGAGGCGTTCAGCAGCATGAGAGCCAAGACCAGGCTGTACAGCAACCCCTGGCACTGCACCTGCGACTTGCAGGAGCTCATCAGTGTCCTCAACCCGGACCTGGAGACGGTGAACGACATCATCTGCTCCACGGCCATCGAGGAAGAGTACGCAGGGAGGTCCTTCATCCAACTGCTAAACGCGGGGATCAATTTCTGCAACGTGCAGCAGAAAACCATGGACGTGGCTATGCTGGTCACCATGTTCTGCTGGTTCTCTCTGGTCATTTCCTACGTGGTTTACTACGTGCGACAGAACCAGGAAGACGCCAGGCGCCACCTGGAGTACCTCAAGTCGCTGCCCAATCACCACATGATGCAGGGCGAGGCAGATACAGTCAGCACCATCCTGTGAGGTTTCGTGACCTCCAGCTTTTTTGTGAGCAACAAAGCAAATTCGATGTCCAAAGTGCCTGCGTAAAGTGCCTGATTTTGCCCTCGAAAGGGAGGCAGAATACCTTCAATCAGGCCCCCGTCCCAATGTGCAGCCATAGGAGAAACTGGGCCCTAGAATGCAAGCAAGGGGAGCAAGCTTCCACCCTCCCCCTCTAGTCCACCAGCATCAGTCAGGTTCTAACTGATACAACTTGCACTTAATATAGCGTCCCAGAGCACTTCAATAACAACAACTAGCATAAGCACACACCTTCCAAAGTATTGGAGATTATTATTGCACAAGTCCAGTGGAGGCTGAACGGCCTTTCAAGGTTCTGGCAACATGTAGCCGAGCTACGTTGGTAAGCCAGTCGGGGCTTAGCACTCATCAATAGCACCTTGGACATATTGCAGAGCTGCCTGGGTGTGTCTCCTCAAAGGCAGGTTAACCCCAGGGAAGCGCCCACTGGCAATCAGAGGAGGGGTTCATCCGGGATGGTGGGGTAGAAAGAGGTCAGCGCAGCCCAATCCCTGACCTGACCACACGCGCTTTCCGTCGAGGCAAGGTGTGATTCTACCCAATACAGACGAGCAGGGTAAACCAGGCTCATTTTCCTCTTTCCTAATCCACGGGATGCCGAGGGGATTGCAACTCCCTGCAGCGATCAGTAACTCAAGTGTGTGCATGTACTTGTGTGCGCGTGCACGAGGGAATGCGCGGGCATGTGTTTCACACTAATTCTGCTGCCGCAAATCCAGTGTCTAATTTTTGCACATCATTTCCCCCTTCTCTCCCCTCCCAAATGAATAAAAAAAATGAAGGATTGTTGAGGGTTGCTTTCTCTGACTTTCAAAGAATTTGCAGCAACCGCAGTTTCTGTGCCCCCGGCGAGGTATCCGACCATTCTCCCTGTGCCATCCCGCTCGTGGATGCGAGTGAACCGCACCAGTCTCGGTTTCCGCACCGCGCATTGTGACCAGCGCCTCACGCAGCGAGCTGCTTTGAAACACACTGGCTTTTATTTCAGGGAAACACGGGGTGTGCACTGCGTTTAGCCGAGGCAACGGACTGGATGAGACGTTAAATTCAGGCCCCATCTGCCTGCTGAGACCGACTTTAAAGATCCCATGACATCATTGGCACAGGGAATGGGGTTGTTCCCCAGTATCTTGGCTACCGCTGCCCCAGCTAACGAGGCCATTTGCGTGACCTTAAAGTTACTACACTTAACAGCTTTTGTGGTGTATTTTGAGACAATCTGATATTGCGGGCAGCAGCAAATGAAATGCAAGGGTTGTCATTAACTCAGCTGGATATATCACATGCAAGGATTATTATTATGATTATTCATGCTGTCTAGCTATTAAATGCTGTTGGTCTGGGTTGAATAGCAGAGCCCCGACCCCCGAAAAGAGGCAGAGCGTGACTGCTTCACGGTGACTGCTCTGCATTCCCTCGGCTACGAGGCTATATACTCAAGCCAGAGAAACTTGTTTTGGAAAAAAAAAACACACTAAAATGAATCTGCAGTGGCAGCTTGTGTAGAATATTTATAACTCTGGAGACAACAGGAGCTGAGCCTTGTATTGGCTGGAAGCAAATCACTGATGTGTTGGAAAGAAGTGAATCCCGAGGCTAACAATGACCTACATTTCTGCTGCATTCAGCACCAGCATACACAAGCCCCTGCTCCCCAAGCCACAGTATTTAATAATAATCCTTGCATTTGATATAGCACCTTATCACATCGTTGAGACATCTCAAGTGCTTCGCAGAATATACTGTAAAATGTAGTGACCAGATTTGGTGGATGAAACGCAGCAGCCAATTGCGCACAGCATTTGTACAGATACACCAGGCGCACCCAAAATTCCTCCGAGCCTCAGCCTGTGAGCCCATTGTCCCTTGAAATCCAAGATGGCGAGGAAGTGTGGCTGCAACTTAAAATGTGGAGACCATTTCCCCGCGCCCCCATTTAAGAAGCCCCAACTCTGAAGACGATATCTGCCGCCCTTATCTGGACCCCCGGTCTCACTCTCCACTCCAGTTCCATCACAACTCCGAAAACAGTTCTCGGGACGAGCTGCCATTACTCCGGAACAAGGCAGGGCTGCGCCCAGGGCTTGGCCGGGACATCTGAGCGCTTACAAAGTAAAAAGGGATATTTGAGATTCTGCCAGTCGACCAACCCTAAAAAAAAGGGAAAAGGCGAAAGGAAAAACTCTGCTTAGTACGGCAGAACATTACAGAACACAAACGGGTCCATTGAGGTTAAGGTTACATTGGTGTTTCTCCCCCCACAAGCTATCCAGTCTAATCCCACCGGCCACTCACTTCCAATGCCCTTTAATATTCCCCCTCTTCAAATATCCATCTACTTCAGCTTCAAAATAACGTATGGACTCTGCATTCACACACACGCGCACACGCATTATTGCCAGCAAATCAACGCACCCTCACGCTTCTTTTTATTTATAAACTACTCGCTCAGTTATTCTGATTTACATTCCCGTTCGTTCGCAGGATCACCTTAGTCCCCACCGCTAGTCGCGTAGCATTAATGTCTCAAATCGCATGCCTTTTTTTTAAAAAAAAACAAGCAAAGAAAGCGGGAAAGGGAGGTGTTGTTATGGTGGTGACCAAATTCATCGTAGAGGTAGGTTTTTAAAAAGGAGTGCTTGGAAAGCAGAGGTGAACAGATTTGGAGAGGGAGCTCCAGAGAGGAAGGATGTAGAGGCCGAGGCATGGCTGTTGACAGTGGGCGGACAGGCGAGGGATATGAAGGAGGCCTAAGTTTGAAAAGCAGGTATTATAAATAGAATGTCAATGCCAGCAGTTCCTTACCACAGTGAGCAGGGCTCCCTTCTTGAAGTTGGGATGGAAGCTGAGGAACTGCGGTTCAGCATCAATCTCGCCCTGAATAAAACCACTGGGAGACAAGAACACACACTCGAGTCAGTTGCAAAGCAAACACGATTTTAAGATTTAATGCGTGATCTGAAGGACAACATCTGACAAACACAACACGCCTCACAATACTACAGTGGAGTGTCAGACTGGACTTTAAGCTCGTCTGGATTTTAGTCGAGAGAATGGAGCCATTTGATGGATCATGGCTTTTTTTAAAAAGTAACCCCTTTTAAATGAATTCCCTCTTTTTCCATTATCTTGTAAATTTTTAAAAAAAACTACTCAAACACTCACTCACAAATATACAGTCAATTCACTTTCCAGTATATACTGTGAAGCGTTTTGAGATATCTAGAAGACGTGAAAAGTCCTATATCAAATGCAAGTATTATTGCTACTCAGGTGCTTACCCAGGTCCCTGTTGAACCAGTTGTTTGTGGTAATACAGTAAACATCACATAAGTCACATCAGTTGGAACCATATATTTAATATAACATATGCAAAGTGAGTTATGTTAAACTTGCATAGAATATAAACTCTTGAACAGGACTTGGGCATCTGCAACTCAGGCCATTATATGATTTATACTTCTGTGAGTTTTACTGGAATATTTCAACACCCGAACAACCCCTGTATTGTGTTAGAAAGAAACCAACTTGCAATTTAAGACTGAACAAAAAAATTGTCCACAATGAATAATAATCCTTGTTTTGGGTACTGCGCTTTTCCTGTCAAGAGGACATCTCAAAGCCCTTCATAGGATTCACTGCAAATTGTAGTGACTGCGTTATGTATGCACAATTCTGGGTAACCTTCAAATATTTTAAGACAAAATGATCTTCCAAGGTAAAACTAAGAGGTGCTTCGAGTCTCTGAACCGCAGTACATACCAGGGCAGGAGTTCGAACACAGGGCTGACGTTGGTTTTGAAGACTGCAACTAAGGTTTTGCTTTCTACATTAGTTGGGTCACCTGGGGTGGGGGAAGAGAAAGAAAGAAGACAAAAAAATAAAGTACACGGGCAACAAACACATACAAACAACCCTTTCACCCAAGTCAGAATAATTTCCAGCCTGCCACGAGAACTACCAAGCTCTGTACGGGTCAGTGTGATGTCTTTGCAGAACGGTTAATGTGCGGGTGAGTGAATGGTCCAATTACCTCGGAGAATAACTGCAAGTCTCTCACCGCTTGGGTCCCACACCATAGACTGCACCTCCCCTCCGACCCTGACAAAGACATCCATCAAAGCTCAAGTATAAACCTTTCGGTTGAAAATAAAAAACATTCAGGGGAATATCTGACATCAACTCTCCTCCCTTCCACCCGTAGGACACTCAGAACCATAGAAATTTAAAGCGGAGAAGACAGCCATTCGCCCAGGGCAGGTTCTTTTAAAGAGTGGATTAAAGAACAGAATTGGTGCCAGTTTTACCCTTGCTTGCAACACGAAGAGGCGCATTCTACCATTGACCACATTGCTCCTCTGCAGGGCCAGGTGGACGGATAAACAACCTGCAGTCAGAAACGTGCTTACCTAATTTCAGCCTGCTCGATCTCAAAGGTAGTCTTGGATAAGTCAGCACAAATCAAAGCTGTTTTTGAGCCCCCAACTTTTCCCAGTAATTCCCCTAAAAGCAGCGATGAAGAGTTGTTCAAAGTCAATTACCGCTATAACAATGTCCAGCTATTTCACAAACAAAATACAGTCAATCCACTTGAGACGTTTCAACGATGTGATAAGGTGATATCAACTGCAAGGATACCATATTATTATTGCAGTAAAAAACAGATCCAATAGGTAGAGGCACTAAACAAATAACATTTGTATAACGCCTTTCACATCAGGAGGACATCCCAAAGCGCTGGACAGTCAGGCATCTGACCTGAGCTGGTGGTTGGGAACAGGAAGGGTGGAGAGCAAGGAGGGTAGGGCTAGGAGAGTGACCGAAGGCACAATCGAAGAGGAGGGTCTTGAGACGGGTCCTGAAACCCGGGTAATAAACACAACAACGGCACTTATAAAGAAACCAATTTCCAAGTTACAACTAAATTCAAGAAATTTCCACAATTCTTTGCAATCTTAAAATTTGAAGGCAAAATGTTTCACAGGCTACAATTAGATAGAACTTATACCAGCTATCGGGCATAGCTTGGAGCAAAAGCCCCTATTGCAGGGGAAACCAATGCTAAAACTGTTTGACATTCAGTGTAAGTTACTAGTTCTGAGAAACTGGAAAGGGTATCCTTTTCTGTCAGCGCTAAAATTTCAAACCTACCAGTGTCCAAGAACGTCAGTAAATAAATCACAGATTCGCCTTCCACTGTGAACAATAAGTGGGTCCCATCCGGGCTCCAGCACCCTGTCTAAAACACAGCAAGACAAAGACGCACAGCGGGGGAAATCTCACATCAAAACTAAGTTAGAACAAATTCAGTTTCTGGTTAAAAAAAAAAAATTAGGCCTTTCTGTTCGAGCACGTACCTGGCACTGCCCATTCAGTGTCGGCCAACGCTCACAGGTCCACGTGCGAGTTTCCCAGACCCTGTAATAAAGGAGAGAACATCGTAGAATATAGAATCCTACAGCACTGAAGGCCATTTGGCCGATTGTGCCTGCTCTTTGAAAGAGCAATCCAATTAGTTCCACTTCCCCTCTCTTTCCCCACAGCCTTGCAATTTTTTTTTCTTTTCAAGTACATCTCTAATTCCCATCTGAAACTTATTATTGAATCTACTTCCACCACCCTTTCAGGCAGTGCATTCCAGATCTAAACAACTCGCTGCACACAAAAAATTCTCTTCATCTTCCCGCTGGTTCTTTTGCCAATTACCTTAAATCTGTGTTCCCTGGTCACAGACCCACTCACCTGTGGAAGCAGATTCTCCTCCTTTTTTTAAACAGATTCTCCTCATAGTTTTGAACGCCTCTATTAAATCTCTCCTTAACATTCTCTGCTCTAAGAAAAAGAATCCCGGCTGCTCACTCTTGATCACTACGTTTCACAACCGTGTACCGCTGAATCCCTTCATAAGCTCCCTCTAGATACAACTATAAGCAGCTTTAGCATATTTAAAATGCCTCCTGAAAGTAGTCCCATTATTCCCAGCTAATGTTCCAGCTTATCCCTTTCAGCACCCACCTGAAGACTGAAGATGGGGTGGTGGCCAGCACTCGATTTCCATCGGGGGACCAGGCTAGATACGTGACCCCTCCACCTCCAACTCGCTGCAATGGCACACAGATCTCAGTGGCGACATCCCAAATCTTTGATGGGGGGGAAAAAATAAACACAAGCACACATTAGGCCATTAAAACAAACAAACAAAAAACATTTATAGTACAGATACCTATTGAATCAAAATCTCAAAACATGACAGTAATTTCTGATAATTAACCTTTTTTGTGGTAGCCATTGGTGGTAGCAATTTGCACACGGTAAAATCCCACACAGTCGAACAGTGAATAATCTAGAGAACAGTGGTTAATCTAGAGAACTGTTGGCCCAGACACTGGGAGAAATGCCCATCTCTTCCCTCCCTCCTTCACACCACCCACCTCCATGTTGTCCACCTGAACAAGGAGATTGAGCCTTGGTTTGATGTCTCATTGGAGAATCAGTATCTCTAACATTCGGTTGGGAGAATTTCATGGATACACAAGAAGAAGAAAAAAATGACATGTGTATAGCGCCTTTCACGTGAAAAGCACTAGACAGTCAAGGATATGCTGAGGGTTGGAATCAGGAGGGCAGGGAGGGTCGGGGTAGGAGGGTGATCAACCACACGTCGCCCTTAACATGTCTGTCTCAGCTTCTTACCAGCATCGAAGTGTCGACTGGTGATGCAGACAGAAGCAGCCCTCCTTTGGGGCACCAGGCAAGCGAGGTCACAGGGCAGTGGCCGGGGTGAGAGAGAACATGTGCGCAGCCAGAGGAAGGCCTGAAATAGAGGGAAAACAAAGCTCAGATTTCAGTCTCCAAATTACAACTGTTCAACAGCAACAACTTGCTCTTATGTAGTGCCGTTCACATAGAAGAATGTCTCAAAGTGCTTAAGAAAATTTCCATGCAAAATTGAACACCATGTCTCACGTCTGCCCAAGTTAGAACATGTAAACGCATCAGCGATTGAGCTTTAGCTAAGGGGACTTTGGTTCTAAATGGTAAGGATAGCTCTGTAGTCAAGATTAGTTAGATGCACACTACACCAAAGGACATTATAATGGTTCCCCCTGTACCTGGTGGAGAGGGAGGTGGGATCTACCTGCCAGACCAGGATGCAGCTCTGGCATCCCACAGCCAGCACAGAGGCACACAGGGGTTTCCACGCCAACGCTGCTACGTTCTTTTGCAGCCGGTGTTTCAGTGTCGGTACCGTCTCACTGGAAGGAATAAATATACATGTTTTTTTTTCATAGATTCATAGGTTCATAGAATGTTACGGCACAGAAGGAGGCCATTCGACCCATCGAGTCTGTGCAGGCTCTTTGACAGAGCAAGTCACTTTCACTAACCCTAATCACCAGCTTTCTCCCCATAACCCTGCAAACCCGTCTTCCCCCGATACCTATCCAGTTCTCTCTTAAAAGCTGTTATCGAATCGGACTTCACTGCCCTTTCAGGCAGATCATTCCAAATTCAATTGAGAGTCAACACACACACTGCACACAACGAAGGACAAGCATAATCACCTTTGAGAATTATAAACACGGATGGAATCGTCTAGCAGAGCCACTGCAAACTTATCAGTGTGCGGATGCCAGGCAAAGGCACGCAGAGAGCACCCCGTCCTGCAAGAGACAGAGCACAGACACCTAAGTCACACAGGGATCTCCACTGGCCACTTAACCCCTGCTTCTATTCAGCAAATAAAGAGGTAATAATACATGCATTTGATATATTGCCTTATCATGTCTTTGAGATATCTCAAAGTGTTTCACAGAATATTGTAACTGCAATGAGGCTTTTAAAGATGGATAGAAGGGTGGGGTTGGCATAATAATATAGCTTGTAAATTAACAACTTATCGTTTCTCCTTGGTCCTCCACAATTAAACTCCCGCCAGCGTCACTCTTGTCCTCCCACTAAACTCCCTCCTGCTCTACCCGTATCCCAGTCGGAGTCTACAATTCACACCTTTGTGTGAAAATAGGAACTCACCAATCGGTTACCTGGGAGAATTTTGCCACCATGTTCTCGCTGCTGAGCTGAAAAGAAACAAGGCGAAACCTTTAACCCGACTGAGTAAGCTTCGATTTGAACATTACCTTGAAGCATCGGCGGAGATACGTACCTTGAGGTGGGGCGACAATGAACCGTGAAAGGCTCTGGCCCAGCGGGCCACAGCCAGGGTACAGCAGGACAAAGCCTTGAGCCATTTGGGCACTAAGATTAAAAACAAAATGGGAGTCAGTTCAACACAGCGACTATCAAAAGCACATTATGTACCACGTGCACCCGTCAGCATACTGCAAACCAATCTTTCTACAAGAAGGCACGACGGCCTGAATGACCTGCTTCTGTCCTGAAAAATTCAGAATCTATTCTATAAAATGGGCTGCCTTGTTCGCCTACCAATTTATAGTCACTATAGTTATCTGCAAAGTACTTTGTTACCTTAACATTATGGCGCGGCTGTCAAATGCAAGGAATTATTATTTATCGCTTTGCTGTGCAATAGCATCACAATAGAGAAATTACCTTCATCAGGCGAGTTAGTTATTTCATCTAGTAATCCGTAAAGTCCTGAATCATGCCTGGAAATAAGAGGGAGACACAGAGGGTCAGTTGATGGTTATTTGAGGCTGGGATCAGTCTCTTCATAGTATGAAGACAATGTCAGCTAGGGTGAGAAAACCCCACTACCTATGTTCCCAAATCAGATCTTTGTCAGAAAAGTGTCTGTGGTGCCCAGTACAACCAGTCATTATTCTTCAGCAACAAATATTCCAACAGTTCCCATGCACTTTAGTCCAAAGGAAACTCAGAATGGGATTGTACGTACCAAGCATTAGCACTGCGTTTCCAGACAGGCTCACGGTGATGGATGAATGCTGCTTTGGCGCTGTGCTCCAGGCGGCAATGAGGCTTCAGAGACTCTTTTCGAATGAGCACAGACGGAAAGCCCAATGTCTTTAAAAAAAACAGATAGCATTAACAGCCTCCTACAACACCAGATTTACATTTAAACCAAACTGCAGACATGCAAAATACTGTTGGCAAAAGTCTCTAAGAAGAAAAACGGGACAACTAATAATACTTGTAATGAATATGGTACTGATAGCATCAAAACACTTGAGAATTCCTATCAAATGTAGACTGTGCAACACAGTCTGAGCAGATGAACAGTACTACATAATTGCAGCAATAGTCTGTTTTTAAAATTAATGTTTGTTTCCAGTACCTACTGAAAGGCGATAAATAATAATCCTTGTATTTGATATAGCGCATTATCACATCTTCCAACCGTCTCAAAGCACTTCACAGAATAATAATACCAATCCTTGCATTTGATATAGCGCTTTTCACGTCGGGAGGACGTCCCAAAGCGCTTCACAGGACACACTGTAAAGTGAATTGACTGTATATTTAGTGGGCAAAGCACAGCGGTGTTTACTGTGTGGGCCATAAAAGAAGAAAATGCATTTGGTTAGCCACCACTGGGCTGAAGTCTCTGTGGCTCCAGGTCGAACGAAGGGCGCAGCACACACCTGGGCCTGAAAGTTGTAAACCTCTTCGTCATTCTGCAAGCCACTGACCAGCTCGTTGTTCAGCTCGTACAGGGTGATGTGACCCTCACAGAGCGGTGGAGGAAACAGGTCCAGGGAGCACATCGTCAGACAGAGCCTGTGGGGAAACAGAGGGACAACAAATCACATTTGTATAGCACCTTTCACTATACATACACACACACACCCACAGAAGTGTATATATATATATACACATCTATATACACACACACACACAACTATATACATCACATAACTTTATATATCATATGCAAAGGGTGTTTCGCCCACAAATATGGAGTCAATTCACTTTACAGTATGTTCTGTGAAGTGCTTTGAGACGTCTGGAAGACGTGATAAGGCGCTATATCAAATGCAAGGGTTATTATTATTATTATTATTATAATAAACATATATTACAAGGATCATATAGATCTATGATCTATACAGGGTGACCAAAACAGTCATGGTACCATTGCAATATCTACTAAGTCTTAAAAGAATGTATGACATATTATTTTAGATAATAGGGTAGTTATCAGTTGTCACCCTGTGTGTGCGCGTGAGTGTGTGTATATGTACACACACGTGTACACACACATGTATATACACACCACACATGTACATACATATACTATACACATAAACACATGTATTATATATATATTATACACAATCTAGAAAAGAGCCAAATAATCTCTGTATGCAAAATAATTCACTTGAGTATCGTGGAGCCCTGTGGCTCAGTGGTTAGAGCACTCGCTTTGCAAGTGAGAGACCTGAGTTCAATTCCAGGCAGAGGGCGAAACCTTGGACAAGTTTCCTTACTCCACACAGAGCCTAATAATAATCCCTCCAAAACCCAAAACAATAATAAATTGGTCATTTTCAATCCACGACTGTTTGTGGGACATTGCTGTGCGCCATCGGCCGCCGCGTTCGCCCACAAATATACAGTCAATTCACTTTACAGTGTGTTCTGTGAAGCGCTTTGGGACGTCCTCCCGACGTGAAAAGCGCTATATCAAATGCGAGGATTGTTATTATTATTATTATTACACTCGCGGCCACAACATAGTGGGGCGGGGGACACGCACAAAATAATCACGACGCGCTATATATAATAATATAATACACACACACACATATATATATATATACATATAAACCGAGAGAGAGATAAGGGACACACGGGCTCGCAGCCGCTCCTCTCTTAAAAGGCCTCGAGCCGCAGGCTTAGGCGCTGGCCGGGCTGCCACACAGGCCTGGAGGCGGAGGGGACGTCAAACCCCGTCGCCGCCCGAGTCCGGCCGCCGCCGCCGCCGAGCGACCTGAGTTTACCTCAGTCTCGAGCGCTGCTCCAGTCAGAGAGCGGCGCCAACCGCCACCAACGGACGAAAACGCTCGCGACGCCCCGCTCTTTTGGCGCTCAAACCCGCCCCTCCCCCGCCTCCCGACCAATCAGAGGCCCGCGTCGCCAGCGCACCAATCAGCAGGGACTTTGGCTTCAGGCCGGACCGGCCAATGGCAGCAGGGCGGCGTCAGGGCTCGACCAATCAGAGGCCAGGACTCGAGAACTGGCCAATCAGAGGCCTCGGGAGGAACTGGCCAATCAGCGCACTGGCCAATCAGGACGCTGTGAGGATGAGTTGGGGGGGGGGGTGAGGGGGCTGTTGGTCCCTCTCTGTCCAACTGTGGCCTCGGAGATGTTTGTAGGGTCAGGGTATCAAGGGGTCCGGGGCCAAGGCGGGTGATTGGGGTCGAGGTACACAGATCGGCCGTCACCTGATAGGGCGGCGGAACGAAACAGGCTCGAGGGGCTGAATGGCCTCCTCCTGCTCCCATGTCCCCCCCCCACCCACCCACCCCCCCAACCCCACCCCCATCCTCCATCGTTGCGCAATGGCGCCCAAGTGCGGGGGCTCCAGTTCCGCCAACACCACCACCCACCCGTTCGGGCCTCACCGGGCGCCTTCGACGGACAACCATTGGCCACCATTGGCAGCAAAGCCAGGACAACCCCACTGCTACCCCCCCACCCCCACCCCAACTCCCAACTGGGGGCGGGGTGGGGGGGTGGTCTCGCCCTCTCAGGCGAGGGTGGTGTGTACTTGTGGGTGGGAAGTGGGTGAATTTCGGGGTGTGATTGCGTCGGGACGTGTTTGGAGTACCCGTGTGGTGGGTGTCTGTCTGAGGGGGTTATTTGTGAGGGGCGGTTGTGTATGTGTGCGAGGAGTGAGTGAGTGAGTGAGTGAGGGAGGGAGGGGGGGCATTTGTGTGTGTGTACGGGTGTGGATGAGTGTGTTTAGTGTGAGGGGTGTGGGTGCGCAAGGGGGTACTTGCCTGTATTGTGCGTGCGCGGCTACGTGTTCGTGAGTGTTGAGCGTAAACGGTGGTACTTGTGCGGTGATAGCGGGTGTGGGGGGGGGGGTAATTCTGTGGGGTGACAAGTGTTTGGGGAGGGGGAGATATTTGTGTGTGAGGTATATTTATTTGTATGACAATGTGTTCGTGTGGAGCGCGGGCGACTGTGTGTGCGTGGTGGTGGGGGGGGGGGGGAGAGGTATTTGTGAGTGTGTGGGTTATTATTTGTGACAGTGAGTGTGTGTGTGTGTGGGGGGGGGTATGTGTGTGTGTGAGTGAGTGAGTATGATGTGTGGGGGTTGTATGATAGTGGGGGTGGGGGGGGGTGACAGTGTGTAAGGGGATTCCTGTGATAATTTGTGTGTGTGTGTGTGAAAGGGTTATTTGTGTATATGTGTGTGTGGGGGGGAAGAGTATTTGTGAGTATGTGTGTGAGAAGGGGTATTTGTGTGTGTGTTGGGGGGGGGCAGTATTCGTGTGTGTGTGGGGGGGGGGGGGGTGGGGGGGAGAGTATTTGCGAGTGTGTATGTGTGGGAGGTGGGGTCACAGTGTATGAGTGTGTGTATGTGAGAATTTGTGTGTGTGTAACTGTGTGTATGGGTGGGGGGGGGGAGTGCATGTGAGTGTGTGTAAGGAGGGTGTGTGGGTGTGTGTGTATATGGGGGGGGGTTAGTGTGTGAATGAGTGTATGTGTGAGTGTGTGTGGAAGGGGGGGGTTATGTGAGTGTGTGTGTAGGGTGTAGGGTGTGGGGGGGTGAGTGTGTGTGTGTAAGGGGGGGTGATAGTGTGTGTATATGGGGGGGGTTATGTGAATGTGTGTGGGGGTGTGTGAGTGTGTGTGTGTAAGGGGGGGTAATAGTGTGTGTATATGGGGGGGGTTATGTGAATGTGTGTAGGGTGTGGGGGGTGAGTGTGTGTGTAAGGGGGGGTAATAGTGTGTGTATATGGGGGGGGTATGTGAGTGTATGTATGGGGGGGGGGAGTGTATGTGTAAGTGTGTGTGTGTAAGGGGGGGTTGATAGTGTGTGTATATGGGGGGGGTATGTGAGTGTATGTATGGGGGGGGAGTGTATGTGTAAGTGTGTGTGTGTAAGGGGGGGGGTGATAGTGTGTGTGTAAGTGTGGGGGGGGTGTGAGTGTATGTATGGGGGGGGAGTGTATGTGTAAGTGTGTGTGTGTAAGGGGGGGTTGATAGTGTGTGTATATGGGGGGGTATGTGAGTGTATGTATGGGGGGGGAGTGTATGTGTAAGTGTGTGTGTGTAAGGGGGGGGGGTGTGAGTATATGTATGGGGGGGGGAGTGTATGTGTAAGTGTGTGTGTGAAGGGGGGGGGGGGGGGGTGTACACCGGGATGCTGGTGCGGGAGGAGTTTGGCCCTTTAAACCGCAGGGGGTGCGGCACAGCTCGGCTCTGGGCGTGTCTGAGGATCGGATCAGCTCAGAGCGGATCGGTGGTGGTTGAGGAGGAGGAGTGGGGGGGTTGTGTGTGTGTGTGTGTTGGGGTGTGTGTGTGGGTGTGTGTTGGGGTGTGTGTGTGGGTGTGTGTGTGGGTGGGAGCCGGACAATGAAGCTGTGAGCAGCGGTTGCAGCAGGAGCCAGAGGGGTCGGGGGTGGGGGGGGTGGGGGTGGGGGAGACAAGGCACCACCAAGGAGCCAGGCTGAGCAGGTAAGAGAGAGAGATGGAGAGAGAGAGAGAGAGAGAAGAGGAGAGGAGAGAGAGAGAGAGAGAGAGACACACACACACACACATACACACTCGCTGCATCCTCAGCCAAAGGAGGTTGTGGTCCTGATGCTGAGCTGGGCGATGGTGATGGGAGAGATGGGTGTGCAAACACTGACTGACTAACTGACTGACTGAGCTGTACTGTGTTGTGTGGGTTGGGGGTGGGGGTGGGGGTGGTGGTGGGGGAGGGGGGGGGGATCCATCCCCCTCTCAAGCCAGGCAGGCACCCCCTTGTAAATCACAGGATTTGCAAGGGCGATCTCTGCTCCGCGTCCGTCCGTCCGTCCGTCCGTCCATCCCCGGCAAATCCTGGGCTGCTGCCGCCGCTTCTTTTTTTATCCCCCTCCCTCCCTCCCCCCACCCCAGCAAGTCCTCCCCCAAAAGCCATCTTTCAGAGCTGAGATTCGATTAGGCAGGCGGGCGGGCGGGCGGGCGGGCAGGCAGGCAAGCGGACGCAGACTCCTGCAAATCGGCCTCCTGCTTCGCCCGCCAGCGGTTAATCTGGGGCAAGCAGGCCTGGCGCCCGATGCAGTTCTGCGGTGCAGCAGCGTTCAAACGTCCAGCCCAGGGCTTGGCGGGTAAGTGTAGTGGCTGGGTGCACAATAATAATAATAATAATAATAATAATCCTTGAATTTGATACACCGCCTTATCGTGTAGTCGATACGTCTCGAAGCGCTTCACAGCATATATTGTAAAAGTGGATTGACTGTGTGTTGTGTAGGCAGCTGTAATAATAATAATAAGAAGAAGAATAATCCTTGCATTTGATATGGGCACCTTATCACATCGTCAAGACAACTCAAAGAGCTTCCCAGGATATGCTGTATAGAGTAGTGACTGTTTGTAGGGGACAGTCAACTTCTCAACTGGGTGAGAGAAACCCTCTTCTCTTTTCGAGTAGTGCCGTGGGATCTTTAAGTTGTTGCTGAATTGATGTCAAGCGTAGTGACTGCGTCCGGCTTGGAACGAAAGATGGATTTTTTTTAAAAAAAGAAGGACTGCTTTATAATATTAATAGTGAAATAGCAATCATCGCATCTGATACGGCGCCTCTCGTGTCTCAAAGCACTTCGCAGGATTGACTACAAAGTGTAGTGACTGTGTGTTTTTGTAGGAACTTTTCAAAACCCGGGCTGATCTTAAACTTGCCGATAATGGATTTAAGGCTCAGACCACGAGAATTCCTTGCCCTAGGTTTCTAAGTTTAAAAATAGAACCTCGCTAGGTAATCTCGATTTACATAAACTCAAGAGGGCTGAAATTCTACGCGGTCTAATAATAACCTCCGCGTTTGATGCATCGTCTAATAACATCCAGGCGCCTCAACACACGTCACAGGGAATTGTTGTCAAGTGTAGTGACTGTGTGTGCGTGTGCACTTGAAGGCAAACAGGGCAGCCAGTTTGCGCACAGCAGATTCTCTCATGCAGCACTGAAGTGAGTCACCAATTTTTAATTTGGGGGATTGTTGGTCAGGTAGCGCGGGAGAGAGAGAGAGAGAGAGAGGAACTACTTTCTCTTTTCACTTCACGGTTGTTTGCGGGGACGTCGCTGTGTGTGGATTGGCTGCCCCACGATCGCCTACAAGACACACTCGTCAATCCGTTTTACAGTAAAATCCTGTGAAGCGCTTTGAGACAGCCTTCTGATACGAAAGTCGCTGTAGCAAATGCAAGCATTATTATTATCATTATATGTGGAAAACTCCTTTTTATAATTAAAAAAGCACACACAGAACTGGCTCCGAATCAATCCCGAATACAGGAAGTTTGCACAGATACAGGGATTTTTTTTGCAATTGGCTGCCACGTTTCGGCAATGAAAAACACAGACAATTCACTTTACAGTATAATTTGTGAAGTGTTTGAGACGTCACAACGCCTTGACGAGGCACTAGATCAAATGCAAGGTTTATTATTATTATTATTATATATACTGATTTGATATAAACCAGATGCTAAGGATCCCATGGCGTTATTCGGAAAGAGAAGGGAGTTTCTCTCTCTCTCCCGGCGTCTTGGCCGACAATACCCCAGATTATTATGATTAGATGCATTTTATGGCAAAATGTTCACACAGGCCTCTGTATTCCAATCTCCTTGCTTTTAGTGACTTCTGGTCTGCCCGCCTGCTTTGTTTCTGACATACGTTCAGTTATTGATTATTTCTAAGTGCATATTAGTATCTCTAGGTCCTGCCCAGAACTCAGCCTCCCCATTAGCTGTAAAAGCATTGGCCCAGCTCAGCCACTTAATGAGCGTAATGGTGATCTGGAAGCAACAGCATTATCTTCCATTACAGGCTCCGGCTGATGCAGAACTCCGCAGGGACCTTGGCTGTGTGTGGAGTGGGCCCGGCTTTGTTCTATCTGTGGAAATAATTCACACCTCAGTGGAACAGCAGCTTGCCGAAGGCAGTGAGTGGGTTTCGCTGAAGAGAGGGAACAGGTAAGGTGGGGTGGGGGGGGGGGGGAGGAAGAGGAGGAGGAGGAGGAGGAGGGATGAGTCGGAACAACAACAACAACTTGTATTTATACAGTGCCCTTCACACGGGCAGTGTCTCGGAGCGCTTAACAATGACGGAGCCTGACCCCGAGCTCGGGAAGGGGGGGAGGTGACCATAAGCACGGTTGAAGAGGAAAGTCTTCAGTCAGGATCTAAGGCGGGGATGGGACCTCGGTTTAACATCCCGTCCGGAGGATGGCATCTCCGACAATGTAGCGCTTCTGCCCCCCCCCCCCCCCCACTCCACCCCACACTGTCTGCTGATTGTGCTGAACCCCCACACGCACATAGGCACTGCGGGGGGTGGGGGGGCGGGGGCCTGAGGTGGGTGTCAGTGTCCAAAGCGCTTCACAGAATCATAAAATCTTACAGCAACAGAAGGAGACTATTCGGCCCATTGTGCCTGTGCTACCAACTAGTGCCACTCACTCCCCCGTTCGTATCCCATAGCACTACAACTTCTTCCTTTTCAAGTACTGTACCCGTCCAATTCCATTTTGAAAGCTCTCATCGAACCTACTTTCATCACCCTTTCAGATCGACGTGAAAAGCGCTATATCAAATGCAAGGATTATTATTTGTTATTATCGTAACTACTCTCTGGGTGAAACAAAATTCTCCTCGTCTTCCTTCTGGTTCGTTTACCAATTATCTTTAATCTTTCCAGCATATACCGTGAAGTAAATTGACTGTGTATTTTGTGGGTGAAACAATTTTTTTTCGGATTAGAGGGGAAAAGTTGCTGGTGTCACATGCATCTGATCATGTGGCTGGTGTGGTTGGGTTTAAGGAGGTCAAACAAAATCTCTCCTTTGAATCAATCCCAACCTTGAAATCCTCAATCCTCACGGTTAATCGCTCGCTCACTTTCAGAGCTGTTTGCGGGACTTTGCTGTACGCAAGACTGGCTGCCACATTTACCCACGAAAACAGTCACTACACTTGACGGCAGTTGTTTGTGAACCGCTTTGAGAGGGTTTAAGGTGCGCTCGTGAGAGCGCGCGCGCGCGCGTGTGTGTGTGTGTGATGTCTTCACTCCATCTGCTAAAAGGGGAAGGTTCCGGCAGAATTATCAGTGTAGCAGTTAACGAAACAACAACAACAACAACAACTCGCATTTATATAGCGCCTTCACTCGGGGCAATGCCTCGAGCGCTTAACAGTAGGTGGAGCCTGACGCCGAGCTGGGGTGGGGGGAGGAATGGAGAAGGTGACCGCAAGCACGGTCAAAGAGGAAGGTCTTTCAGTCCGGATTTAATGGAGGAAATCTAATGTTGTTCGAGTGCATTTGATTGTGTGTGTGTGTGTGTGTGCGCCTGTGAGTCTGCGTGCATGCGAGCTTACACTCGGTCGCAGAACATGACCGAGTTTAATTGTTCGCCACGATTCCGCGCCACCATAAATCATAAGGCAAAGAAAAAAAAAAGGGGTCGGGCGGCCCGAGACCGGCTGGAATTTGGGGGGGGGTGGGGGGGCGTAGGGAAGTCCAAGTTCCTCTTTTGTCTTTTCTGTATTTTTTTTTAAAAAAACAACGCGCCCGCGGGCGCGCGCGCGCACACGCACAAACACGCTCGTGGGTGCACGCATCAGTGGTGATCCTGCTCTGAATTGGTCCTGATGATGTTGGTGCCTTTACTGACCCCTGGGGACTGTCGATAGGATTTACAATGCAAAATAAGAAACTGTGTGTGTGTGTGTGTGTCTCTCCCTCTCTCTCTCTCTCTCGCCGCTTTTCCATTGCCGTTGATGCTCTGACTCGGTACTACTTTGGCGAGGGTGAACAGGCAGTGGGGGAGTGGGGGAGTGGGGGAGGGAGTCCGTGTGTGACCCTCTCTCCTCCAGCGCTTGATATGGCTTTACTGGAAGTGACGCACGAATGTGTGTGTGTGTGTGTGGGGGGGGGTGGGGGGAAGGTGGGAGGGAGTCTCCAGGCATCAGCTGTGCACGGTGCCGCCTGAAATTTTTATTTCCGCGAGGGGGACATTAAACGATTGATCGCTCTCTCTGCAGAGACGCTTCCCAGAACACTCGTGAATCCTCGCTCAGTGAAGACTATTTATTACACTCCTCTTCTCCCCCCCCCCCCCCCCACACCTCCCATACTGCAAGGCATCTTACAAGTCTCTGACGAAAGTACTGCAGTGCTCTATCCTGTGTTATTCAGTAACAGCTTTGGTGATGGACACAGCATCTATCACATCGCTACGTGTGTAGAACTGCAGCAAAGTGTAGTGACTGCGTATCTGCTGGCAAATAAGGTGGCATTTTACGTGCTGCAGGGTCCCCTGAACCCCACGGCTGTGCGTTTCAACTCCACCTCGGCCTGCAAATAAATACGCACTTGCCTACAAATGCACATTCTCGTGAAGCGATTTTGAGATGTTTTGACGATTGGAGGCGTTGCATCAAATGCTAGAATTTAAATCCTGGGAATTAACATGACTCAGTTGCAGGGAATGTGCTGCTGCTGATGACCCCCTAACCCCTGCTGGGTCTAAGTCTTGGGGAAATTCCTTTACTATTGTCCTCAGGAGTCCTGGGAGCAGAAATCCGAGATTTCCATTATTCGTTACCTGCTGTTCTCGCACCTCCTCCAGTGCCTCAACCCTACCCTTCCTCCTTCCCCGCACCCACCCCCACCCCCTCGCATTACAATGATCCTTGCATTTGGCATAGCACGAATTATTGCCAGAATGGCTCCAAACAAACAGCTCTGCAAAGTTACTGTAATGTGCATTGACTGTATTGCAGGTAATTGTGGCTAATTTGTGCACAGCAGTGTCCCACAAACAGCTTGCTTGTATGATCAGTTTATTATTAATAATAATACTTGCGTTTGATATGGCGCCTGATCACGTCGTTGAGACATCTCAAAGTGCTTCACAGTATATATTGTACAGCGGATTGTGTGTTTTGTGGGTGAAACATGACAGCCAATTGTGCACAGCAGTGTCCCACAAACAGTTGTGGATTGAGTGACCACATTTTTTTACACATGGAGAGATTATGAACCCAGGAAAGCGCTCCGCCAATCGACTTACAAGCGGGTTCCTACTTACTGCTGGGTAAACAGAGGCGTGTGGAGTAAGGAAACTTGCCAAAGGTTTTTCCCTGCCTGGGACTCGAACCCGGGTCTCTCGCTTGCGAGGCGAGCTCTCTAACCATTATGCTCAGGGACTCCATGGGAATTTGTTTTTACCCCAGGGGGATTGTCGGGCAGGATACCGGGAGAGAGAAACTCTTTTCTTTTCCGAATAGCGCTACGTAATCTTCAACGTCTGCCCGGACATGGCACAGCCGGGGAGCGTGGGTTAACGACTTGTCTAAAGGACGGTGCCTCTGATAATGCAGCAGTGCTCTCGCCTTCGTCAGTACTTGTGGAGTCCTGTAGCTCAGTGGTTAGAGCACTCACCTTGCAAGCGAGACACCAGGCAGGGCAAAACCTTGGGCGAGTTTCCTTATGCCACACGCCTAATAATTTTCAATTTCATTTCATTTTCAATCCACGACTGTTTGTGGGGACGCCGCTGTGCGCAATTGGCCGCCGCGTTTCGCCCACAAATATACGGTCAGTTCACTTTACAGCCTATTCTGTGAAGCGCTTTGAGGGGTCGAGAAGATGTGAAATGCGAGGATGGTTATTATTATTATCATCACTTTGAGCTCAGTGTCCCCAAAGTATGGGCCTTAAATCTGCGGCCTTCTGACTTTGAGGGGAGAACCCGACCGACCGAGCCTCGATCAGAGAGCCACCCATTGTCATTGGAACAGCTCCCGTAACTTCTCCATAGCGCTCGGCGGGAATTACCATCCCATGTATTAAAAAGAATAGAGCCTTATTGTGTTGGGAGGTGGTCTGAAAGCTGTGTGTGTGTGTGTGTGTGTATGTGTGTAAGGGTGAGCACAACTGAGCATGTACAGAACAGGTCTGGGAGTCAGGTCTAATCTTATCTGGTTACCTCATGCTCGGGGATTGATCTGTGTTGCTTGGTAACTACTCCCTGCCTCCTTGTGCCTGTCCTCTCCCCTCCCCGCCAGGCTGAGAACCAGGAAGATGGCTTTTCGCACCATTGCAGTGTGACGGCAGGAGTCTTTGGAAGCAAAATGTGCAATTAAAGAAAGCCATCGCTCTACTCTGCTCGTGTGTGAGTGCGTGTGTCTCTGTGTGTGAGTGTGTATGTGTGTCCTCAGTTCAATGTAAGCCTTTCGCCTCCTGTCTCTCACCAACTATTATTACTGCTTCTCGCGTGGTGACTGCTAACACAAACAGTCACCGTGCTTGACAGTAATAGCAGTAATAATAATGATCCTTACGTTCATATCGCGCGCCGTATCATGTCGTCGAGACGTCTCTCAAAGCGCTTCGCAGAATATACTGTCAAGTGCAGTGACTGTGTACATTGCAGGGCGAAACGTGGCAGCCGATTGCGCGCAGCAGTGTCCCGCACACAGTGGTGGATTGAGCGACGCTATTAAGAAAGATAAAAGGACTTTCTCCCGGTTTCCTGGCCGACAATCCTCCCCCTCCCCCAATGCCCCCCCCCCCCCCCTCGCCCGCCACCACCATCGGATAAACCTCACGGTCCCAAAATGTCCGACTACGTTTGTTTACAAATACACCATAATAACATGTGCAGTATCCAACACAAATTATCAGTGGATAAATGAGGGTGTTAGGCCCTGGGGGGGGGGGGGAGTGTGAGCAGGTGGGTGAGGGCGATGGGGGCAGAGGGAGAGGTGGGGGCACTTTTATGAGCTCTAGATTCAGTGCCCTGAGGGTTAAATGGTTTATCGCTTCCTTCCCCGCTGTGCTTCGTCCTACAGATGTGCTTTCTCTTTTGACTTTAATGAGTGCCGTGGTGGTGGGGGGGGGGGGGGCGGAGAGGCGGGGAGATGAAAGCTCGGGATGTGTAGCGGTGAGGGGCAGGGTGTATGTAGGTAGGCAGGATACAGTCCGTAATGGCCCCTTTCTCAGCCGCTCAGCAAACACTTTAATCCGACCGGATGAGATCATTCGGCGGTGGTGGGGGGTGGGGGGGGGGGAGATAAGGAACGTAAAATCCACCTGCTTCAGTTCTCCTGCCTGCATTCCTGGAGTCTGACTCATTCCCTACCTGCTCTCTCGCTCACTCCGACACCTCCTACTCCTCCGCTCATTGGCTGTGCTGGTTGCACGAGGATATGCCGAGGCTGATTCCTTGCACTGCAGTCCCGTCACAGACTGCAGTCCTGGCTCTCGTAACCCGGCAGCACAGCCACCGTCCCCGGCGAGGGGAAAGGCTTGTACCGCGGGGTGCGGACGCCTGGCTCTGGCTGGCACCCTCCGAACTTAAACGTCCCGTTCGCAGTGAAGGTGAGAGGGCGAATCAGACTGTGATGTTTTCGGATTGTGTGCGTGTTGTGTGTGTGTGTGTGTGTGTACTGGAATGTAATCAATGCAGTGTGTGTGTGTGTGTATGAAGGAGGAAGAGAGAGCTACACACACACACACACACACAGACAGACCAACACTGTGTGTGTGTGTGTCTGAGGGAGAGAGGGAGGCTGTGTTGTGAGAGAGACTGTGTGTGTGTGTGTGTGAGAGAGAGAGAGAGAGAGGGAGAGAGACACACACACACACACACACTGTGTACGTGACGGAGAGAGACTGTGTGTGTGAGAGGGAGAGAGTCGCTGTATGAGTGTGAAGGAGAGAGACTGTGTGGGTGTGCGATGGAGAGACGCACTGTGTGTGGGTGCGTATGGGTATGTGTTTATTTGTGTGTGTGTATGTGAGGGAGACAGAGACAGCGAGAGAGGTGGGGGGAAAGTGTGTGCATGTGTGACTGTGTGGGGATGAGTATATGGTGAGTGAGGACAATGTGGTGGTGGAGAGTGGGGGGGGGGGGATGGGGTGAAGAGTGTGGGAGTGTGTATGAGGGTCTCTCTCTTTCTTGGTGACACATTAAGCCAGCCTGCCCGGTGTCTGAATTGGTTCCCCCTCCCCTCCTCCCCCCCCCCCCCCCCATCCCCAAGAGGTGTGCCTGGAGTGACCCTGAGTGTAACTGAAAGACACATTCCTATTCACTTCCACTACTTCCCCCCCCCTCTCCCCCCCTTCCCATTTCAATCTCTCCCTTTGCAGGTCATGTTCCAAACAAACATGGTTTGGGATAAACGTTTAACTTGGGGGAAATATGAGCCCCGCAATTTTACCCGGTCCTTTCGTTTCGAATTTAAGGTGGGGTGGAATTGTGAAAAAAAATTCTTCACTTCGCCTTTAATTTCTAAAACAATTTCCCGCTGTTTCTTTTCCTTCAGTCTCTGGACCCTTGGTGGATTATTCCCGACAGGATAAGTGACTGTGTATTTTGTAGACAAACGTAGCAGCCAATTTGAGCTGAGAAAGATCCTGTAAACTGCTTTGACGTGAAGGAATGGGTGATTTTTATCTGTGAAATTGGGACTGTCTCCCTTCTCTCTTTCTTCGTCCACCTGAACAGGCGCAGACGGCAGTGGAAGAGGTTCTCATTCCGACCCCCCCCCCAATCTTCCATGTGAACCACAACCTCTCCCATCACACTCGGGGAAGGAGTGTGTGTGTGTGTGTGTGTGTACATTGGTGCAAACAACTGTATCTGTAAACAACAGGGAGGGAAGGAGGGAATGAGTGAGTGAGATTGAATATGCAATTGAGTGAATGCGAGAGAGCGAGTGAGTCAGTGAGTGAGTAGCTCATTCATGGGTCCGTCACCTCGCCTCACGGCTGTGTGGGAACGATTGACAGAGTTGCAAAGCAGACTCAATGACTACCTGTGATGATAAGACAGTGAATGTGATGGTCAATGTGCTGCTGATGGGGGCTGTGGAAGATTCAGGACCATGAACAGCACCTGACATTCACCCACACCCAGCGTTTCATTCCTCACTCGCTCACTCACTTTCTCTCTCTCTCTATCTCTCCCTCTGTCTCTCTTTCTCGCTCACTTTCACACTATTGTCTCTCGCACTTTTGCTCTCACTTCGTGTCTTACCCTCTCGCCTCCGGGAATGTGGGTTCACATTTGATTCGCGCAGTGCCGTGCGGGGTGGCACTGCGTAGATGGAGGGGAGGGGGTAATAACCCCTTTAAAAAAAACATTGAGTCACTCAATCCACAACCTTATGGGACACTGCTGTCTGCAATTTGCTGCTGTGTTTCGACCACACACAAAAAAAAGCAGTCAATAATCCGCTTTACAATATATCCTGTGAATCGCTTTGAGACGTCTCAACGGCGTGATAAGGCGCTATTTCAAATGCAAGGATTATTATTATTTTCATCATTAAGTTCTTTGCAGCAGTGAGGTGTTGTACGCTGTGTCTTTTAGACGGTTGATTCCCTGTGTTGATTTTTTTCAGGCAAGGTTCTGTGACGCTGGGAGGTGAGGAGAGAGAGAGAGATAGAGGGAGAGAGAGAGAGACCTGGACCAGGTGGTGTTGTGTTGGTGGGTTTGGTGGCTTCTCGGTGAGCAACAATGGCGTGTGTGGAAGAACCAAGGAACCTGCCGGCTTCCCTGAGCAACTTCCAGTCCACGCTGAAGGACCGGGAAGATAACTTCATAGCCTTGCGGAAGCTGGAATCCCCGGGGTCTCGCACCCCCGGAGGGACCCCCGAACAGGACCTGTCGCCCACTCAGTGCGTGATGCAGAACGTCCTGTCTCCCGAGGGCGGGGGTCACAGCCCCAACGCCATGACGGATGTCAGCGAGGACGCCCGCGAGCACTTCTCCAACAGCGTGCTCCAGCTGCACGAGAACGAGGGGGGCAATGTGGCGGGGGCTTCCGGGAGCGAGGGGGCCGGGGGGGAGTGCAGGCGGGACGCCAGGCGGCTGGACCACGTGAGGATACAATGCACGCAGTCCGGAGGGGGCTTCCTGGATGGGCTGTTCGGCTGCCTGAAGCCCGTGTGGTACATCATCGGCAAGGCTTACTCCACCGAACACAAGCTCCATCACGAAGGTGAGCCCCTCACCCCCGGGCCTCCCATAATCCCCCCTCCCCCTCGCTTGGCCACAGACAGCGCTGTCCATACAGACCCGTCCGCCCCCTCCACTCTACTGGGCTCCAGCCTGCTCCATGTCCTGCCCCTTCTTAGCCCTGCCCCCCCCCCCCCCCCCCCTCCACCATCGACGGTCAGGCCTTCAGCCTCTCTGCCCTCATCCTTTGGAACTCCATCCCACATTCCCTTTGCCTTGCTCCCTCTGTTGCCTCTTTCAAGGCCCGTCTCAAGACCCTTCTCTTCGACCGGATCCTCCTTTGGTCACCCTCCTACCCCCACCCTCCCTGCCCTCCACCCCTCCTGATCCCAACACCCAGCTCGGGTGCAAATCCTTAACTATTCAGTGCCTTGGGACATGTCCCCCCAACATGAAAGGCACTGTGTAAATGTAATTTGTTATTGTTGTTGTTTCCGATCTGTGGTAACCCCTCGAGCTGCCTATTTCCTGATCTTAGGCAAGTTTCCTTACTCCGCACACACGCCTCTGTTTACCTAGCAGTAAGTAGGAACCCGCTTCTGAGTCGATTGGCTTTTCTGTTTTAAAAAAAATAATAATAGTGATTTGGTCACTCAATCCATGACTGTTTGTGGGACACTGCTGTGCACAATTGGCTGCCGAGTTTCGCCCACAAAATGTACAGGCAATTTATTTTACGGTACATCAGTGAAGCACTTTGAAACGTGTCAACGACATAATAAAGGGCTTTATCAGGATTATTAATATTCCTATCAGTGCAGAGCGCCAAGTGTGTAAACGAGTGTGAACCCGCCCTGGGACGCTACCCTGTGTGAGGGGCGCTGTAAATGCAAGCTGTTGTTGTTTGTGTAGGCATCGTGCTCTGTTTGTCCCCAGAATCCTGGGAGGTGCCGTTTGAGGAGATCTCGGACCTGCAGTGGGTGGGCAGTGGGGCCCAGGGTGCTGTCTTCCTCGGCAAGTTTCACGGGGAGGAGGTGGCCGTCAAGAAAGTGCGGGATATGAAAGAGACTGACATCAAACACCTGCGGAAACTCAAACACCCGAACATCATCACCTTCAAGTAGGTACAGCCCCAACCGAAGCACGTTTTCCGCTCTTCCTCTCTCCCTCTCTCCTTGTTTCTCGTTCTCTTTTTCTCTCTTTTCCTTTTTCTCCATCTCTGTCTCCCTGATTTTCGTTTTCACTTTCTTTCTCTCTCTCTCTCTCTCTCTCCCTCTCTCCCTCTTTCTCTCTACCCCTCTCTGTCTTTAAAGCGCTCTGCGATGCCGTCCGGCGTGGAGGGCGCTAAATAAATCCAAGTTGTTGTTGTTGTTGTCTTGCAAGTTTGCAGAGTCTGGGTTGAAATTAGTTGCCTGTCTCAGGGAGCGCCGACAGCTGACTTCCTGGATGTTTGTCTGCAAGCGCTCTGCGTGAGGGACGCTATATAAATGCATGTTGTTGTTGTTGTTGTTGCTTTTCCTGGTCATCCACTTCCCAGCTCCGCTCCCCTCTGGTGTGGGAGAGAGTGGCCTGACGGACACCTGCTCTGCAGTGTGTGTGGGCAGGAGCAGCCCTGGGGATAAGCAGGAGCCAAGGACCAGACAGTGATCAATACACAAGAAGTCAGACATCTCTCTGAGCACCGCTCACTCAAGTCGGACCCAAACCCTGAGACCCGCTGTGTATCTGCATGTTGTATAACCATCCTTAATAATAATAATAATACTAATCCTTGCATTTGATACAGCGCCTTAATTGCGTCTTAAACCGTTTCGCAGAATAGACTGTAAAGTGAATTGTATTTTGTGGGCGAAACGCGGCAGCCAATTGCACCGAGCGGCGTCCCCACAAACAGCCGTGGAGGATTGAGTGGCCAATTTATTTTTTATTCTTTTAAAGCAGTGCGCCTTATCGCGCCTTAGGCGAGTCTCAAAGGATTCACTGTGAAATGTAGTGATTGTACGTTTCGTTAAAGGGGAACCCAGCAGCCAATTTACGTCTTAAATGGGGCAGCTCTGGGACGCTATATAAATGCGTATATAAACACAAGCTCAAGTTGTCGTCGTCGTCGTCGTGGCCCTCACGGTGGTACTCTTCCATTTCCGCAGGGGTGTGTGTACCCAGGCCCCGTGTTACTGTATCATTATGGAGTATTGCGCCCAAGGGCAGCTGTACGAGGTGCTGAGGGCCGGCAGGAAAGTCTCCCCTACGCTGCTAGTGGAGTGGTCCATGGGCATTGCCGGGGGCATGAACTATCTGCATCTCCACAAAATCATCCACCGTGACCTGAAGTCACCAAAGTGAGTGCTGGGGTGGGGGGGTGGGAATGGGGGGGGAGGGGGAGGGCTCCATAATAATACTACTAATAATAATCCTTGCATTTGATATAACGCCTTATCACATCGTTGAGACGTCTCAAAGTGCTTCACAAGATACACTGTAGAATAGATTGACTGTGTATTTTGTGGGTGAATAATACAGTTATTAATAATTAATAGTAAACAATCCACATTGACAATACACTATAATTAATGTTAATAAGGATCAATATTTAAATAATAATGGGTGGTAAAATTAATAATCACTATAATAATAATACACATTAATAATTAATGATATCAGATAATTATCCTTGCATTTGATATGGAGCCTTATCACGTCATCGAGGTGTGTGGGGTGGGGGTGGGGAGAGGAGTGTGCGGAGGGGGTGAGGGGAAGGGGTGATGGTAAGGAGTGAGGTGGGGGTGAAGGCAGGGGATGTGAGGAGAGGGGGTGAGGGGAGGGGTAGGGAGGGACGGTGTGAGAAGAGGGTGTGAGGAGAGTGTGTGTGGGTGAAGGTCAGGATGACATGTCTCCACTCTCCCCGCTGCAGTATGCTCATCACCTATGATGATCTGGTGAAAATCTCTGACTTCGGGACGTCCAAGGAACTGAACGACAAAAGCACCAAAATGTCCTTTGCCGGCACCGTGGCCTGGATGGCCCCTGAGGTCATTCGCAATGAGCCTGTGTCTGAGAAAGTGGATATATGGTGAGGGGCCAATAAACAGGCACATAGCCAGCGTGTGTGTGTGTGTGTTATCTCACTCTCTGTCCCTGTGTGTGTGTCTGTCTCTTTCTCTCTGTCCCTGTGTGTCTTTGTGTATATGTCTCTCTCTCTGTCCCAGTGTGTGTGTGTGTGTGTGTCTTTCCGCCTATCATTGTGGTTTGTGTGTGCCTTTCTGTCTGTCTCTGTGTGTACATATGTGTGTCTTTCCATCTGTGTGTACGTGTGTGGGCGGGTTATCTCTCTCACCCTCCCTCTGCGTCTCTATGTCTTTCATTGCCTCTGACTCTTTCTGTGACCCTCTCTCCCTCTCCCTCCCTCCCTCTCTCGTTCTGCGTCTGCCGTTCTCACTGAGCAGGAGGCTGTAGATTAGAGATTGTCACAGCAAAGAGCAGCTCTCTGTGATTAAACTAATTATTCTGGGTCTGTTCGAAAGGGTTAAACAGAAAAATGGTGATTAGTGGGAGTGGGGGGCGCAGGTGGTGGGAGGAGTCCTGTGTTTGGTCACACAATCTGTTCAGAGAGATTTAAACCACCTCCCGCAGAGCGAGGGCTTTAATCTGCTTCTCTCGCCTGTGCAGCAACGCCCTCCCTGGCAGCCCCCTCCCCGGCAGATCCTCTCCCCCTCCTTGGGGGCACCAACGCTGTCACCCCCCACCCCTCCCTGTCCCCTGTGCCCCAAGAGGGAGGATCGCCTGTTTCAGGGACCGTTCCAACAATCACCTCACAGAACAGTGACATATCACCGTCAACCAGGCTCCAGTTCACACCCAACACTCAGTGTGTGTGTGTGTGTGTGTGTGGGGGGGGGGTGTCTGTGCATGTGGGCTTCTCTCTAGGTGTGCATTTGTTTGTCTCTATAAATGTGTGTATGTGTGTTTGTCTCTGTGTATGTGTCTCTCTGTTTTTGTGGGTTTCTCTATCTCCCTTTGTGTGTGTGTGTGTGTATTTGTATGCGTGTCTCTCTCTTTCGGTGTGTGTTTATCTCTCTCACTGTGTTTCTCTCTCGCTCTTTCTGTGTGTATTTTCTCTCTCTCTTTCAGTGTGTGTGTGTCTCTCTCTCTCTGTACATGTAGGTATCTGTGTGTGCGTGTGTGTGTGAGACTCTCTTTCCTCTGCAATTTTATACGTCCAATGAAATGAAATGCAGAGTCGCTCCCATCTACTGCCACCCAGAGGAGACATTGTCCCACGCACACAAAAGCCCTGAAAATCAGTCACTTACACTTGACAATAACAATAATAAACCTTGTATTTGATATAGCGCCTTATCACGTCTTCGAGACGTCTCAAAGCGCTTCACAAGATATACTGTAATATACTGATTTTCTCTCTCCTCTCTCTCTCAGGTCCTTTGGTGTGGTGCTGTGGGAGCTGTTGACGGGAGAAATTCCCTACAAGGACGTTGACTCGTCAGCCATTATCTGGGGCGTCGGGAGCAACAGCCTCCACCTCCCTGTGCCCTCCGGTTGTCCGGACGGATTCAAGCTCCTTCTCAAGCAGTGCTGGTGGGCTTTTGTTCCCTCCCCACTTTGACGTGATGTGTGTGTGTGTGTGTGTGTGTGTGTCGGCTCCACTGACTCCCCATTCCCCCAGAGGATCGAGTTCAGAATCCTTGTCCTCGCTTTCAAAGCCCTCCACGGCCTTCCTGCCTCTGTGACCTGCTAACCTGATACCAACTTTTCCGTTCCTTCCGCTCAGTCAGCTCCGGCCTCCTGCACGTGTCCCTTGGCACCTCCGCTCCACCATCGGCAGCCGTGCTTTCAGCCACTACACCACCGAGACTGTCCCTCCCTGCCTCTACCCCTCCACCTGCCCCTCCTCTCGTTGCCTGGCTTCAGATCGAACCAGGAGACTTTTCTCTTCGCCCTCTCCTATGGTCACCTCCCATCTCCTGCTCCGCCACTGATAAGCAGTCTGAGACACTACCCCATGTGAAGAGCGTTGTGTATTGCAAAGGCTGTGGGGAGGGAGAGTGTCATCGGGGAATTGCAGGCAACAGCCTAGAGGTAAAGTTTCCTTATTATTTATCAGGAACGGGAAACCCAGGAACCGTCCATCTTTCCGGCAGATCCTCCTCCACCTGGACATCGCGGCGGCTGACGTGCTGGGCACTCCCCAGGAGACTTACTTCCAGTCTCAGGTAACTGAGGGGCGGTGGAGGGGGGGTAATAATCCCTCCCCCCAAATAAATAAATAAATAAAATAATCATAATTTAGTCACTCAACCCATGGCTGTTTGTGGGGACGATGCTGTGTGCAATCGGCTGCCGCGTTTCGCCCACGAAACGTACAGTGAATTCACTTTGCAGTGTATCCCGCGAAGCGCAGTGAGACGTCTCGAAGACGCGATGAGGCGCTGTGTCAAACGCGAAGTTAATTATTATTATTACTAAACCCCTCTCATCTGGGTGAGCAGGTGGAGTGGCGGGAGGAGGTGAAGCAACATTTCGAGAAGATTAAGAGTGAGGGGACCTGCATTCACCGCCTGGACGAGGAACTGGTCAGACGACGGCGAGAGGAACTCAGGTGAGAACCTGCCGGGTGGGGGAGCGTATCTGGGGGATGAATGGACGGGGAGGGGGGAAATCTCCGGCCAGTATTCACCTCTCTCTCTCTTTCTCACTGGCTCGGGCACACAGGCACGCGCTGGATATCAGGGAACATTACGAGCGGAAACTGGAGCGAGCCAATAACCTGTACATGGAACTAAACTCGGTGATGCTACAGCTGGAGCTGAAGGAGAAGGAGCTGATCAGGTGAGGCTGACTGGATTGGGAGGGGGGGACAGGCTGGAGGGCGAATACGGCAGGGGAGAAGGGTCGAAAGGATTATTATTATTATTATAACTGCATCCCGCATTCCCTTCACCTCGCTCCCTCCCTTGGTCCTTCAAGGCACGAATCAAGACCCTTCTCTTCTACCGTGCCTTTGGCCATTCTCCTATCTCCAACCCCTACCGCCCTCCATCTCTCCTGATCTGAACCTCCCCTCCCCGACCCCCAGCTCAGGTCCAAACCCCTGATTGTCTAGCGCCTTGGGACGTCCTCCCGGCGTGAAAGGCGCTGTTAAATGTAACTGTAAACGCCGGCTGACCAGAATAAACAAGATGCTGACTGTGCTCCGACAGGCGGGAGCAAGCCCTGGACACCAGCTATCCTGGAATCTTCCGGCTACACCCGGTGCGGCCCCTGGTACACGCCAACTCCGTGGAGAAGCTGCTGAAGAAAAGGAACACGTCACACAAACCGCCCGCTCACAGCAAGAGGTCAGCAATAGATAGATAAGGCTTTGTATCGAACGCGAGGATTGATATTCTTAATGTTAGGATCACGGTCCCCTTGATTGTCCCGATAACCTGCCCGGAAATCCTCCAGATAAATTCAGACTTGGAGTCCTGTAGCGTATCGGTTAGCCTTGTAAGCGGGAGAATCCGGGTTCCCGGACAGGGCGAAACCTTAGGGGAGATACCTTACTCCACACACACACACACACGCCTCTGTTTACCCAGCAGTCACTTTACAGTGAACCCTGTGAAGCGCTTTCAGACGTCCCAACGACGTGATGAGGCGCTGTGTCAAATGCAAGGTTCCCGCTGTCAGAGTAAAGCCCAGAGCTCGGTGCCTGGCACGACGATTCCCCTTTGTTACTTTAATCTAATCGCTCACAATCCTTCTCCCTTATCCCTGCCCGTCTCTCCAGGCCTGACCTGCTGAGGTCCGAGGTCATCCTGCCGAAGCTAGACTCCGCCGTCACCCAGGTGACGATCCCGACCTGTCAAAAATCCTCGGCTTCTCCCGGCAAATCCCGGCACCGGGCGAAATCCCGGTACAGGAAGGTGACCAACAAGGGGAGCCACGGTGACCTGATGGGAGTGCCGAAGGTGGTGGTGGGGGCTGGCATGGTGGGTGCGGTCAGGGACTCTCTCTCCCCGCCGCTGCACAGCCCGGCCTGTAAAGACCTGGCCACTCCTTGCTCCCAGAACCTCCGCTACTTCGGGCCCACGGCAGCCCTCCGCAGCCTCCCCCACGACCTGCTCCAGAAAAAGCTCTCCTCCTCCAGCCCGGACCTGATCAGCAGCACCATGGAGGCCGACAGCCGCAAGAACAACAACCGGGGAGCAGGAGGTGACGCTAACTGTAACCAGCAACCGCCTGGCCCGACTAGCCAGGACCCGCCCTGCATCGCGCCAGGCTCCCCTCACCTCTCCAGCAGCCCCGACTCGCCCGTGGACAGGGGCAGGCTGCTGGGACGCTCGCACGGCTCACTGGCCCCGGTACAGAGACTGTACGAGGCCGGACAGGCTGAGCACGCGGCCGGGCAGAGCCATGGGGGGCAGGGGGCTGAGCGCAAGGCCTTGGACTGTGCCTCACAGGCCTGCACCGCGCCAGGCCTGCCTGGCCAACCGGCAACACTGGGCAAACAGGTAAATAACAGCCGCGGTAGCTGTGCCGACCGCACGAAGATCACGACGACACTTACGTTTAAGTGGTGCCCTTCGAGTCCGGAGAGCATCACACAGCGCTGGGGTGGTTGGGAGTGGGGGGAGCGGAGGGGTGGATAGGTTTCTGGGATTAAGAGTGTGGGTGGGGGTGGGGTGGGGGTGTTGGAGGTGTCCAGCATTGGGGTGTCCACGGGGAAGAGGGAGGAAAGGACTCAGTTCCCCCCCCACGAAATGCACAGCCACTACTACCCTTACGGTACATTCTGCGAAGCGCTTTGAGACGTCTCGAAGACGTGATAAGGCGCTGTGTGGGGAGGGGTGAGGGTGGCGGTGGGGGAGGTGGGAGCTGGGAAGAGTCCAGGCGCATGGAGGTGTCGGGAGGTTTATGTTTTCAGTAAAAGCTGATTTCTTCTCCGCAGAAAAGGGGAATTTCGTCAGAGGAGGAAGAGGGTGAGGTGGACAGTGAGGCCGAGTTTCCACGGAGACTGAGGTGAGAGGAGCGAGCGGGAAATAAGAGCGTTTAACGGAAAAACGAGTTCCCAGCCTTTGAGGCGTGGCACACAGCAAGGGAGTTCGCCCGACCCGCGCCCCTTGTCAGACGCCCCGGCTGACCATAAAATAATCTCGTTACAGGCGGAACCTGTGCTTCAGCACGTGTCAGTCCTTCTCCACCTTCAGCTCAGAGAATTTCTCGGTGTCGGACGGGGACGAGGGGAACACGAGCGACATGTCACACAGCTGCACCCCGGACGTGCTGAGCACCAACACCGACGAGAAGCTGGACGACCGCTCGGACGACGTGCTGTCGCAGAGCTCGGAGATCCCGGTCGACCTGCTCCTGCAGTCGGATGGGCTGTCGGAGAAGGAGGCAGCTCTGCAGCAGGTGAAGAACCAGGTGTCCTCGGGCAGGCTGGGCTCTCAGTATCCAGGCTGCGAGGTGGGTACAGACACCGGGCAAAGCTCCCGCAGGCGATTCCATATCCCCCACACCCCCACCCCGCGCTTTATACAGAGAGAGACCACCTTTATAACCTCCCCGTTTAATAACACGGTCACTGCACCTTACAATATATTCTGGGGCTGTTCGCGGGATGTCACCGTGTGCGATTCGGCTGATCTGTGCGCGCGTGTGCATGTTATAACATATAAATATTGCGGTCACTCACTCCACGACTGCTTGTGGGGATCCTGCTGTGCGGGCGCGCGTGCAATTGGCTGTAAAACGCTTTTGAGACGTCTCGATGACACGAGGTGCGCTATTAAATGCAAGGGTTATCAGGATTAATATCTCGGTTTGTTTGAAGATTCGAGACCCCCCCCCACCACCGGCAATTGTCTTCCTGCATGTAAACCGCCTGATCCTTCCTTTCTCCCCCCGCAGAGCTTATCGCACTGTGAAGACTCTGACTGCGACATCCCAGAGATGGAACGCTCCAGTACTCCCAACACAAGTCACAAGCCTCGGAGTTCATGCTCCTGGTAACTGTGACTCCTGGAGCCGGGCACCAGGCTGGACACACAGATGTACAATTCCTGTAAATACATGATTTGAAACTCTCCTCTCGCCCCCCCACTCCCCACCCACCACCCCCTTTGTGATACTGAGTGCAATAAAACAACCCTCACATGCTTCCAGTTCACCAACAACTGAACCCGAACCAAGGACACAACCTCCTTTGCCATGAAATTGCCTCAGTCTTGACTCTGAACTATTAACTACCCGCGTAAGACCGTGGAGAGCCCGGGCACACCCGAGGGCGAAGAGGATTCCACTTAACCCCATGTGGGGCCTGACCGTGACACGGGCTGGTTTTACAGACAACATACGCTGGGTTAAGCGGCGTGTGCACACGCGTGTGTTAAGAGTGCGAGCGAACGAACAAACGCCTGTGATCAAACATGGAACTGACAGTAGTCGGTGACAGGACTCCTGCTCTCACACCACAGTGAGACACAGCTGCTCTACATTAAACATTATTATTTCAGACAAACCGACTGGGATCGTGTGGCTTTCTAACCAGCGGAACCTGTGAACTGCCTGTCCCCCCCCCACCACCCCCCCGAGCAGAGGTTGCTACAGCATAGCACCCAGGAATATACAGAGAGGAGGGGAGCGAGGCGAACAGGGTACAAAGTGAGCAGTGAAGGTTAGTGCAGCCAGGGTTAGGAAACCGATCGGTGGAAACTTATCCAAGTGTTGCTCTCCCTGCAACTTGCCTGAGGAAGAGGAGTACAACTTCCACTTGAATAGCACCCTCCGTCCAGGGTCGCGTCTCGAGCGCTCGACACTAAAGTAGTAAAAGTAGTAACCTTTAGTAAAGCTTGGACTCTGCCACTCTCCTCACTGCCACCAACCACAAGCTCAAAGTGCAGTGCACAGGCAAGGGAGGAGTACAAAACCGCACCGTCCTCCCACACAAGAAGAAGATACCATTTATAGAGCGCCTTTCACGTCAGGAGGACGTCCCAAGGCGCTGTAACCGACCAAGGCTCCAGGTTCACCAAAGAACCCACTTCCTTCATCCTGGTCTTCATAATCTCCCCGCGCCCCCCACCTCCCATTTCTTCACCCATTCCCCTACTTCTACCCTCCAATCCTTTTAACTCCAGTTCACCACTCATTATCCCACCCACCAGCAATGGCCGAGTCTTCAGCCACTACATTGTGAGACCAAAAAAAAAAACCACTTGTATGGGTGAACAGCTTCAGTCCACGACCTTACTCTCTCCTCCCTTTCCTCAAACACTTCCCGAGCGTTGAGGCCTTCGGCACATTCAACAGGAGACCAGCTGTGGCGCAAGTCACTTACCTGGGCAGTTGGTGTGTGGTGGCTGCAGCCGTGGAGACGGCCTGGTTTGATCCTGAATGATTAATTAATAATTAAAAAAGCAGGAACACAAAAGAGGCAAAAATAAAGACTCCGGTGGCGAAAACTCCAGTTCTGATGTTTTGTTTTTATTAGAAAAAAAATTGACATTACAGAGTTTGTCATCACTGCTGTATCTCTGTGCCACACTCAGCTTACATGTTTCTCTATTTTTTTTTAAACACTGGATGCAAATCAGAACAGAAAAAAAAGCCCAAAAAAGTTGTACAATAAAATAGAGAGAGAAAGAGATAAGATAGATATAGGGCGTAGGGGAGAGAGGGGGAGGGGAAGAGAGCGAGAGAGGTGGGGAATGGATTTGGATGGGGCAGAGACGGGGGGGGGAAGGATGGGACGGTGGGGTTGTGGGGAAGGGGGGACAGGGAGGAACTGGGTGTTTAAAAGAAAAAAAAATACAAATTTAGGTGGGCGATACAAAGGAATACGAGACGTAATCAATCAAACATCCAGAATAAAATAATTTGCTTTTTTTTTTAAACTTTACTGGGGTGGGGGGTGGTGGGGAGGGTGGGGGGGGGGGAAGAGGCGGCGACGGAGGATAGAAAAAATGTACAAACTGGAACAGTTGTGTGAAGTGCTCATGAAATACACAGTAGAATCATGGGGAAAGAGCTGGTGGGGGTGATGGGTACATTTTATTGGTTCCCCATTCCAGAGGCTTCAGAGGATAACCTAGAATACAGAGAATCGAGGAAAAGAGCAGTGTCTTAACACGTTCTGTAATACAGCAAAGCAGCCATGCTAAACGTGCGCTCCACTAAACACAGTCAATACACTGTTAGGCACAGGCTACAGACACGATCCACAGGCTGAACGGCAGAGAGGGGGCGTTATCAGACGGAGCTGAGCGCGCTCCGCAGGGTTTGGCGGCACTGGTGGACGGACTCGGGTGAGGGTGTGCGGGGCCCTGACCTCCTCTACCGCGCTCCCGAGCCTGGCTGAACAGGCTCGAGGGGCTGAATGGCCTCCTGTTCCTATCTCCCCCCCCCCCTCCCCCCCCACCTGCAGTGTTACCGGCTGAGTGCAGAGGATGCCCTGTGCTGGGTGTATAGACTGGCTCAGTGTGGGGAGAGCTTTGGAGCCGGGTGTAGAATAATCCTTGCATTTGATATAGCGCCTTATCATGCCTTCCGGCTGCCTCAACACAAGGACAGCCCTACCCTGGGTGTATAAACTGGCTCAGTGGTGGGAGAGCAGCCCTGACTGTGTATAGACTGTATGTACTCTGTATACACTCTGGATGTATAGCACATGCAGGGCCCTGCCTGGGTATAGAGACCGGTTCAGTGTGGTGGATGTCGTATGGTGTATGCACTACAGCTGAAGGGGAAACAGCACCGTCCACACAGAAAGCCGACCTAACGAGCACGAGTGCAGCCGAAGCCCCTTCAGATAAACCTCCTCTACTGTCGTTCACAGCAAGAAATCTCCAGCTCCTACACACTGTACAAGCTGCTCAGCCTGATCAGAGGGAAGGGGGGGGGCACGAAAGCACAACTCCCCCTCACTAAACAGAGGCCTGCCCCCACTTCCCAACAACCCAGGTAGGCTGCAAGGTCTCTTGTTTAGCGGGCGAGAGAGGTTGGGGGAAGGAAGGGGCGAGGAGACCATTCGAGGTTTTACACTCAATTTGGGATCAGTTTCCGGTTTGAAACAGAACCAGATCAACTCCCAGAAATTCCCAGGCTTCGAGGCGTCACGTCCGACCGCATTAACAGTGGCGAGGGGTTTAATACAATAACGGACGCTTACACCCGGCCTGCAGCGTGGGGTTACCTTGGGAAAGTACTGAACGAGCTTTTAAAATTCGGCAGCTGAAATTGGCCTGGGGGGGTGGGGGGGTTGGGGGGCAGGGGGCCGGATGTGGCCCGCGGGCCGCCATTTGGACCACCCCGGCCAGGGCAACGCTAATTCATTGAATTGATTTAACAGTCGGGAATGGAGGGCTGCTGGGTCGGTCAGAAACTTTTTGCCGTTCGTTGTGGTCTTAATGTCTTCCCAAGGTATCGCCCTCACCGCCGGCCAGGATTGAAGTCCGCAAATAAAATCTCTCTTCCACCCACCCACCCACCGACCCCCCCACCCCCTCCCACAACTCTCTCCCATCCCCGATGAGGCTTGAGCACTTGTCAGCAGCTAATTAAACACATTAATGTAACATCGCTAATCCCTCTGCTAGCAGTCAACAGCCCCGACACAAAAAAAACTGCCTGTCTGTCCAAAAAATCGCTCACACAAAAAAGCATACATTTTCTTTCAAAAACAGTAAATCCTGGCTTCACATCAGATTCTAAAACGTTTAAATGCAACGTCTCCTGTAAATAGCAGAAAGCGGTTTCTCTTTTTTTTTTTCTCTTTTGTTAATGAAAAAAAATTAAATGTAATCCACATTTTTTTTTTTTCTCTCTCTCTCTCCTACGACTACTACTAATAATAATGAAAAGAAAAAGAAAAAATAATAAGCTCTACAGAAGCATCATTGGTCATTATATTTCTCAGCTGGTTTTCCTTGTGGGCAGAGCGAGAGAGAGAGAAAAAGAGAGAGAGAGAGAGAGAGAGAGAGAGCTCGCTGTATAAACGCAGAGCTTTTCAGTAAGGAGAGAACCGCAGGTTTTCTGATTTCTTTGCCAGATTGTTAGACACGTTTCCCGAGGAGCCCTTAGAAGCCACGACATTAAGAGCCAGTAGCGGGACGGGTTTCATGCTAAGCAGACTGGAGACATAAGGGGTAGTCGGTAGAGGGGCAGGGAGGCTGCTGGGCAAGTCGGACGTTGCCTCAGCCAGCTCAGCAGTCGTGGAAGGGGTAGAGGTGGGGGTGGTGGGTTGAGAGAGGTTCATGTTGAGATCAGGGGCCGTGACTGAGGCTTTCTGGATGATGGATTTAGCACTTTCTAAACTGTAACAGAGAGGAAGAGGAACAAACGGGTGGGTAGGGAAAGTACGGAAGGCAAGATAGGACAAACAGGTTCACATTAGATACAACCAGGTAAACAGTTAAGGTGAGGGGAATATCAGGAAAAGCGAGAGGGTGTGTTATGTGTTAAAGAGGAAGAACATTTTGTGGGGCGGGGGGGGGGGGGGCATCCCGTGAATCAATGAGTCTCACACCACTCCACTACAGTTAGGCCACAGCGTAAATCCTGTTATTGGGAGTCAAGCGAAGAAACGTACACTCGCACGCACTCGCTCTCACTCGCTCACTCACGCACAGTCAGGCTCCACGTCACCGCAGCTTCGGGGAGGGGGGAAAGGGAATTGGGGGGGGGGGAAAGAGGACTATACCCAGCTCCTCCTGCAACCAGAATTCAACAAGCAACAGTCCCCGCACTCGTCTCTCTCCCCCCCACCTGGCTATACCGTCAACACCTACATGATAACAATCTTAGTTACAGATACTACAGCAAAACAGAAGCCGCTCGGCCCATCAGAACTGTGCTTATTCTTCACCCCCGGACCACAGCACTGGGACTCTCTACTCTAATCCCATTCCCCTGCTCTCTCTCTCTCTCTCTCTCTCCCCATCCATATTGAGAACCCGAAACAGGGCTGGAAACGTGACCGACTCACATCGCCCGTCTCCCCGAGTCAACATCGACACCATGTCCTTCACCCAAACCCTCAGCCCAGCTGCTCCTCCCCACCCCGGGATTCGGAAAGGTAATAAGCTTCCCATTTGATATCACGCCTTATTTGCTCAGCGCAGTGAACTCCTGATAACCCGTCGCTCCGAGGGGAAAAGGGGGCTCAGTGGCGAGTTATCAGGAGTGGTGCATTAGGCAACCACACGGATAAATACACAAATAAACATGGCCGGGTTATTGACAGCTTAAGTTGTAGTTAAGGGTCGAATTATCAGAAGCTCCCTGTAGTACTGAGAAGCCTCCCCCGCGCTCTCATCACCTCTCCCCCCCCCCCGCCCCCCACCATAATGGACGTCCTGCACAAGGGCTGCCCTGTGACTGTGCTGTGTTGAATTCTCGTTCGTGGCAGGAGGTTGTGACTACTGCAGTCTCTAGCTGACGCTGGGGCGGGTGGGTTGGGGGTTGGGGGTGGGAGGGTGGGGGGAGAGGAGGGGGAAGGGCTTACCTTGCATTGATGAGGTACTGAGCCAGACTAATGTTGGCAGGGGACCCGGTGATGGTGATCTGACGGTCACTCGATCCCTCCGTGGGGTTGGAGATTTTGATCTGTGCCCCTGACATCTGCCGGATTTCATTGATTTTGCTGCCCTGACGTCCAATGATGCATCCAATCAACTGGAAAGACATGGGATTGGGAAGGAGGGAGATGAAAGGGTTAATGTTGCACATGCCACCCCCCCACTATAACAACAGTACATCACATTTACACACGTCGGGAGGACACCCCAAGGCGCTGGACAGTCAGGGATTTTGACTCGAGCTGGGGGTTGGGATCAGGAGTGGGGGGAGGGCAGGGATAGGAGGGTGGGCCAATGTGCGGTCAAAGAGGGGGGGTCTTGAGACGAGCCTTGAAGGAGGCAAGGGAGGGAGGGAGTGAGGTGAAGGGACCGTGGGATGAAGTTCCAGAGGGTAAAGTGATGAAGGTGAAGTGGGGGGAAATCATTTTCACTCGTCAGGACATCAATTTAACGTCACCAAAACAATACTAAAGGAAAAGTTAGGGGAATAATTTTATGTGCAGACACACACAGCCACCAACCACACTCACACACACAGACAACCCCCCCAACCACATTCCCTCTGCCAAACACCACACAAACACACCAAACACATTACACACACAAGGAAGCCAGGGCAATAACAGGCCTTTTAGAAGAACTTGCGTTAAAACACTTACATCATTTGGAATGGCAATTTCATGGGAGCTGGTTTGGGAGGAGTCCAGGCCTGCACAGAGAGAGGAAGGAAGCCATCTTTAATATTCACTGAGACCCTCGACCAGGATAATATTTCCTATTAGAAGAGGGGACGCCAAAGACGTACGTCGTTTCTGTACTGACCTGAGAAGCCGGGGCTGGTCTGCCCCACGGGATTGAAGGGAGTCTGCTGCATGGCCAGCTGGTGCAGCTTAGTTAACTGTGGAAATAAGAGGACATCACGTCAGTCAAAGTTGTCTCCAGCCACACACAGGATCATGAACAGAGAGCAGATACCCACACCTAATAGCGGGAAAGGAGGAGGCGGGGAAGGGAGGTGGGAGAGGAGGGGGTTGGTTTTTTTTTTGTGGGGGGTGGGTGGCGGTGGTGGTGTCGGTAACACAGGTATCCAAATAATACAGGTCGAGTTTTCAGGTCTGAAAAGAGGTGAGATATAGAGAATGAGCCTGTGCGCTGTGAGTGTAGTGCGTGGGTGTGTGTGCGCGCGCTCAATATCCAAGCTTTCGCTTCAACTTCAAATCCTCTGTGTGTGTGTTTTGACTTGAAATCACCGACAGAAAATATTCTCTCGCTTCTCGCCTCGAGAACGGATGGGGGGGGGGGGGGGGAATGGGGCTAAAGAGAACATGTCTCTCATGTTAACACTGTGGGGGCTGACACGATACATTTTTGGTTGGGTGGCTTTTTTTTGTGTGGGGAGAGGAGATGCTACCAACACTGCTCAGCTGCTGCCGGTGGTGGTGGTGGGGGGGGGGGGGCGATGCGGGGAGGAGGAAGGGTGGGTGGGGGGGGGGGGGGGGGGAGGCAGATGGTCGCATTAACGCCTACTCTAACTGGGCTTTTTTTGAGTTTAAAGAAATATGTATTTCTTTTTCTAAAAAAAATATTATTTTAAAAAGTTAACGGTTACAAAAAAATGTTTTACACAAAAAAAATGAGAACTCACATCGGGATGTGGAATGGCAAACTGCCCCTGAAGCGAATAAGCCTACAGAATCGAAACACAAAAAAAAAGGAGCTGTGAATATCGATAGCGAAATTAACTGGCGTTCTCTCTCTGCCTTGATTCAAGTTTACATGCACTGATTTAAACGCACACCAGTAGGGCTCTCTCTCCTTTGTGGGCTGGTTAGAAATAATAAACCATAATAATAATAATTCTTGCACTTGATAGAACGCCTGAACACGTCGTTGAGACGTCTCAAAGCGCTTCACAGAATACACTGCAAAGTGTAGTGACTGTGTATTTTTGCGGGGTGAAAAGGAATCATTCGTCAGTTGCTCAAATCATTGTAGTGGTGGTTTAAAACAGAGAGAACACACACACCCCCCTCCGCCCCTCCCACACACAGCGAATAAAGAGGCTGAGACATTACCTGACCGCCAGCGAAGATGACTGGAGCGGACACAGGCTTAGGCCGATAAGGGACAGTTATGCCTTTGGGAGGAGACTGTATTTTTTTTTAAACCATAAAAAATAGAGAGAGAATGCACAATTAACAGTCACATTGGCAACAGCCTGGTCAAACACAAGTGCCTAACAAAGAAGATAGGAAGCACGAAGAAGTGACAAGCAGTGATGGCTCCTGTAGAGGGGGAAATACAGTGGGTGTCTCTCTCTCTCTCTATCTATCAACAGCGTAGAGATCATTCCCTCCCTCCTCCTACGAGCAGGTCACCCTCAATCCCACCCTTCCTCCGTCCCACACTGACTGAGCCCAAGGGACAATGCTTCTTTTCCGCCAGTTGACAGACCAGATTGTACTCTGTACTCTATTCTGCCCCACTCCCTCCCTCCCACCCACCCACCCACCCCGGCAGTTGGTTCCCTCTCACAGAGTCTCCCTACCAGAGTCCCAGGATTCCAGCCTCCCCGCCAGGGTAGTCTGAGGACAAACTGTAAGGTCAAGGAGCCATTTTATCTGATGGTTTAGATACTGGGAAGCCGGGTGTCCGACACACGCAGAAACCCTTCACTGTGTCTCCAAACCAAGCTGAAATTTCCATGCATCCCACCTTCATGTGGAAATTCCAGATAGATTGTTGGAATGGAATGCGCTCCCTCTCTCTCACCTGAAGGACACACCCTGCTTACCTAATCCTGGAGAGTATTAGGCGCAGTTTGGCAAGAGCCAAGCTTTGGGGGAAACTCAAAGGCAGGTCATGGGAGAAAGAGGCTCAAGGCTCATAATAATAAATAATAATTGCATTTGATATAGCGTTTTTCACGTCTTCTCGACGTCTCAAAAGCGCTTCACAGAATAGACTGTAAAGTGAATTGACCGTATATTTGTGGGCGAAACCCGGCAGCCAATTGCGCACAGCAGCGTCCCACGAACAGCCGTGGATTGAAAATGACAATTTATTATTGTTTTTGTTTTGGAGGGATGATTATTAGGTGTGGGGAGTAAGGAAACTTGCCCAAGGTTTCGACCTCCCTGGAATTGAACCCAGGTGTCTCGCTTGCAAGGCGAGTGCTCTAACCACTGAGCTACAAGACTCCAGGCTCATTGCTCTGGAGCACACTGTACGGGTCACAGTCAGCCCATTGGGAATAAATCATTTGGCCATTAGCAAAGGTGCAGTTTATATTAAAGAAACATCTATTTGGCGCTAACACTGTTGAACACGTGCTTTTAAGGAGCAAAAATATAAAGATTTAACAGCAATATCTACTCATGCAATAATATTAATCAGCAAGAGTATTTTAACAGTAAAATTAATAAGAAAATATGTATTTTAACAGTAAAATTAATAAGAAAATATGTATTTTAACAGTAAAATTAAGAAGAAAGTATTTTAAAATTGTAATAACCAAACAACAAAAATACTGAACTTTAAAATTGAGCGGGTAAACTATTTTAACAGTTAAAAGTTAACCAACAAAGCATTTAACATTAAAATGAAGCAAAAACTACTTTTTTTTAAAAAAAAACAGTAAAATTAATAAGAAAATACACTAAAACAGTTTTAAAAAATGAAAGCAGCAAAAATCATTCAACTTTAAAATTAAATCGGTAAAGTAAAAACATGAAATTTAACAGCGAGAAACATTTAACGTTAAAACTAACGGGAAAGGATAGAACCGTAAAATTATCTGTTACACATTTTAAAGAATATCCATATATTATTTTAAATTAAGATTTGAATTAAAAGCGTATAACAGTGCATGCTTGAGAGAAGGTTGAAAAGCCCAGACTCGGTGCCAGACCTCGTGTTGATCTACCTCAAGCATCACCACACAGATCTGTTTGGCACACTCGATGATGGAGACGGGAGTGCCAGCGATGGTGATGGCACGCTCGGTAGAGTTAGGCAGCATATCCCCAGCCACCTGCACCTGAGCCCCAGTGGACTGTCAAACACACAGAAAACAAGGCCGTTAAGTCAACCTCCTGAATGCACGCGCGCATCACCTCCTCCCGTCGACACGCGCGCTCACTCACTCCATCCCCGCGCACTCACTCCCCACGCACACACACCACACTCGCGCGCGCTCTCTCTCCCCACCACCACGCATACTCACTCTTACTCCAAGCGTGCGCGCACACACACTCGCTCACTTTCGCACGCACACTCGCTCACTCTCGCACGCACACTCGCTCACTCTCGCACGCACACTCGCTCACTCTCGCTCACTTTCGCACACACACGCTCGCTCACTCTCGCACACACACACAGCGCACATTCTCCCGATGTATACAGTATATGCACATAAATACTCCCAACTGCCCCCACCCCCCACATCTATGCATTGCCTCCCGCCCACACACATTCCATGTGTACATTCTGTGCAAATCTACGCAAGCTGCTTCTGAAACGAGTCCCAGTCTCGCCCCCTCAACAACCCTCTCCGGGAACCCTCCCCAGCCATCGATCACCGTCCCTATACAAACACGTCTGCCCTAAAAACACCTTAGTCTCCTCATGTCCTACTGGTTGGAATGCCTGCGAGTGTTGCTCCTGTGTAGTCTACCCCATGTGGTATCTACACACCTCTATCTCCAGGACATCTCTTTGCAGAGCTGAAGATTACTTACTGAGACAGTTCCACATAGCCCAGCCTCACAAAAAAAGCTTCTGTACATAAAAATAGCACCACAGGTCCGTTTGCAAAGCATTATTTAAGGCTTTTTTGCGGGTGTAGAAAAAGAGAGCATATAAAATAAACACAAAACAGTTTGATATTTTTAACCCATTGCATACAGAGAGAGGGAATTATAGAATCTTACAGCACAGGAGGCCATTCATTGAAATAGTTACCCGACTAGTCCCACTCCCCCGCTCTTACCCCATAGCGCTGCAAATTGCCACACAGTGAATGTTTATTCCCACCGCAAAACAATTAAACGTTCAGGGTTTTAGAATGTCTTGAGAATATCACTTCTCATCTCTTTTCTCCCTCCACCCCTCGAAGCTTAATTCAGTCCCACCCTGAAGGCTACCCCATTGCTCGCCCTTACCTCACGGATCTCCTTGATCTTACAGCCTCCCTTGCCAATCAGTGAGCCGCACTGGCTGGCAGGGATAACAATACGCAGAGTCACAGGGGGCTGGCTGGTGGCGGTGCTGTTCGCCATTGAACTGTTGATATCCTAGGAGGCACAATGGGATTGGGAAGAAGATCTGGTGAAAACCAACGGCCACGATCTAAAGAGGGGCTGGATTGTCTGTTGGAAATACTTCCAAGCCTTGTATCTGAATAGGTATCTTAACATTGAAACAACCAACGGATCTCCATGTAATTATTGTTAAGCGTTTACTTGCGGATGCAACAGCGGCAGCCATTTTACACTCAGCAGAGTCCCACACAAATAGCCGTGAAGTGAATGGCCAATTTAAGTGGAGACTGCTGCCCAGGCTACCGTACAATCCTACAACACAGAAGGAGGCCATTCGGCCCATCGTGCCTGCTCTTTGAAAGAGCTACCAACTAGTCCCACTCCCGCGCTCTTACCCCATAGCCGTGCGATTTGCTTTTCCTTTTCAAGTAAATATCCAATTCCCTTTTCAAAGTTATTATTGAATCTGCTTCCACCACCACCACCCTTTCACCAACTCGGGGAAACACCCTTCTCTTTTCCGACGCGGTCACAGGATTATTTTTTTTTGGAACGCTTTTGACTGATCAGTTATTCGAGTGGGCTGGAGCAGCTTACTGAATGGTGTGTTACAATGGTATGTGGGGCTTGTTCACTCGAGCAAATAAGGTCAACGAAAGGAAACCAGTAATGAATACCTCTTCCAGTTTATGGGTGATCATAGCAAATGCCTTGAAAATAGCATTGGTGGGTCCAGAGAGTGTGACAATACGCTCGGGGCAATTTCCCTCAGAGATGTTGATGCGAGCACCACTCTGCAGAGAGAGAGAGAGAGAGAGAAGGGGGGGAGGGCGTAAAGAGAGATAAAGAGAAAAAAAACGGGAGAGAAGGGGGAAAAAAACGGTTAGTGTGCCTCCTGGCTTCCTTCAAGACATATCTCAAGCCGTTCCTCTTCGACCGCGCTTTCAGTCAACCTCCTACCCCCTCTCTCCCTCCCTCCCTGCCCTCCACCCCCTCCTGTTCACAACCCCCAGCTCGGGTACAAATCCCTGACTGCCCAGCACCTTGGCACATCCTCCCGACGTGTAAAGGCGCCGTGTAAATGTAATTTGTCGTTAGCTCTATACTTGGGAGGAATCAGATTGAAATGGCTGAACCCAACTTACCTCCTCACGCATTTTCTTCACAGTCTCTCCTTTCTGGGGAAAGAAATGAGACAGGTAGTGGCAAGAGAATACACTGGTGTAAAAGCCCGAGTCAATAATAACAACAACACTGAAATAAATGACCAACCTTGCCAATGATGCTTCCAACTTCCTGCAATGAGAACACAGACAAAATAAGTTCAGAGCTAGCAGAGACTCATATCCTCGCTCCTCCCCTCCCCCTCACAGCTTTTCTCCTTGAGGCTTGCAACCATGTCCCTCTTTCCCCCAACCATTTGTTAGATCCTTCCCTAAGAGGCCAATAGGTCTGTACTCCGGCTATTGAATCCTGTTCCGACTGGTGAGGGTTGCCAGGATATTTGAACTCACTCTAATCACGTGCCCATGGTTTAAGACTCATCTCTTTGAATGTGCTTTCTATGACCTCCTCTGAGCTTCTGAAGCCCTTTTCCTTCCAAAACGCTCTCTCCGTCTGTCTCTCTCTCTCCCGCGCTGAGGTCAGGGAGGATGGTACCTTTCCATGCATCAGCAGACGCAGGGTAAGAGTGACATTCAGGCCGCCTTCAACAACACCGGTGTCCATGGCAAATCGCTGGCTGGAGTCGATGAAATGTCAAGAATCAAATGCCTTTGGTCACAAAGAGGAGCCTGAAAAACACACAGGTCTGTGATTATTTACCCCCAAACAAACAGCTTCCACCTCAAACACCCAGCGAGCCGCACAAGCAAATACCTCTGGGGGAGGGGAGGGAAGTGCTCCTTCTGGAATGCCTTGTTGGAGCTGGGGACAAAGGACAAAGCCTGCCCCCAACATTTTAGGGGGTTGGCATTGACTACATGGTCCCTTCAATCTTCCCACATCTCAGTAGAGATGAGCCCCACCCCCCCACCCTTCACCATTCAGCTGCCCTTGAATCCAGCAGCACGTCTGCCAAGGAATTATCTGGGGAACATTTTATCTTTTAATAGAAGTCTGTCACTCAGCTAAAAAAAAAGCAACGCCTGGAAACGGATGAATTAACTTCAACGTCAAAGAGATGGAATTAATAATCCTAAAGGATTAATGCAAGGAATTGCACCAGTTATTTGGACCTTGCTTTCCAAAAGCTTCCTTCTATTAGATTATGACTGATCTGTACCTCAACTCCAATTGTCTTTCAATTGGGGGGGGGGGGGGGAGAGGAGAGAAGAGGGGAAAGATGGGCTCACAATCCTACCCTCCCCAGTGGATGGGCTTTCACCCATTCTTCCCCCCACTTACTTTTTGCCTCTGAACACTAACCGTGTAGCACAAGATGTCAGCTGCTTGAACAGTTCAGGTGTTCACTTGGCTGTAGATGAGTGAGGAACTGCAAAACAAAACCACACAAAACAATCAGTCAGGGGGGGGGGGGGGCTACAATTATACATAGGAGCAGGAGCAGGCCATTCAGCCCCTCAAACCTGTTCCGCCATTCTATTAGATCATGGCTGATCTCTACCTTTCCGCCCCTTGCAGGAGGATGGAGCAATCAAAAAAGAAAAAAACCTCTCAAACCGCACACGTGCACATTTAAAAAAAAACTAATTTAAACCCCAAATCTGCGAAAAAAATCCCCAAACCCAGGTTTCACAGGCAAATAACCCGGTGCAATAACTAGTTACTGGGAAGCGGGAAGAGTCGCCACTTAAATATTAAACAAAATATATATATATTAAAAAATTAAAACTAAATTAAAAAATAGAGTTTTTTGGTAAATAACCGCCTCCCCCATCACAGTCTACAGGACACGCAATTCACGGGCAAATAAACCTGGTGATCTAGTTCCGGGGGAGAGAGAAACAGTCACCACATGAATATTTAAAAATACTGTAATATAGTTTATATATATATAACTTTACTTAAATACTAATTATAGAATCATACAACGCAGAAGGAGGCCATTCGGACCACCGTGTCTGTGCCGGTTCTTTGAAAAGTGCTACCCAAATCAACCCCACTCCCCGCACCCCCCCCCCCCCACCCCGCAGCCCCGCAGCCTTGTCCATCCACCCCAAACATCTATCAACTTCTCTCTTGGAAAGTTGTTACCGAATCGGCTCCCACCGGCCCTTTCGGGCATTTACATAGAAAATAAAAAAAGATTTGTTTCTTTCAAAAAAATAAACAGAACAACAACTGCCCCCGGGGGTGGGGAAGGGGGGGGGGGGGGGTGTAGAGAGAGAAAAAGAAGATGGAAACAGCCCAACCGACCCAAATGATGTGTTTTCTATACATATATAATAATAAAATTAAACATACATAGCGAGAGATCCAAAATAAATTACTTTTAAAAAAACAAATAAAAAAAAGCCCCCCCAAAATCTACATTTTTGTTAGAAATAATTCTCTCAACAAAAATCACCCCCTCCCCTCTCTGAACCCCGTCTCTCTCCCCCACACCCCCCCTCATCGCCCCCCCCCCCACTCATCCAACAATACATTTAAAATTAATGATACGTGTTTTTATATCTCTCTCTATATATATAGACAACACACACACAAATACAAATAAAAAAAACGCAGCAACAGGTGGGGCTCTGGACACGTGTGAGGTGAGGCCTCTGTGTGTGTGTGTGTGTGTGTGAGAGAGAGAGAGGAAGAGAAAATAAAATAAATATAAATATATATATATATATAGATAAATATAAATAAACTGCGTGTGTGTGTGTGGGGAGAGAGAGAGGAGAGAGAGAGACATCAGAATAAAAAACAATTTATCTTTCTCTCTCTTGTGTGTGTGTGTGTGTGTGTGTGTGTGTCCCCCCACCACCACCACCAAAAAAAAACAAGACGAGGCTCTCTCTCTCTCTCTCTACACACAGTGTGTGGGGGGGAAGCGAGAGAAAGCCCCCAACAAGACACCCACAGGGCTGAGGTACCCCCCCCACACACACACACCACCACCCCCCCCCCACCCCTCTCCTCCCCGGGCGGGTTTAACTCCCACCCCCAGGCTTCGAGGCCTCCCCCACACCCCGCGTGACTGGAGGCCGGCGCCGCGGGCGGGTAAGCGGGCGGCCTAAGGGGGGGGGGGGGGGGGAAAGCGCGCCGTTCACCCTCCCACTCAACCCCGACCGCCCCGCGCGCACTCCCGACCACCCGCACCCCTACCCCCGGGCAGCTGGGAAATCGAGGGCCGAGGCTTGTGCGCGGGGACTAGGCCGCGCGGGGGGCCCGAGAGGCCGCGGTGGGGGGAGAAGGACGGGGCCGCGGCGCTTACCTGTGAGGCTGTGAGGGCGGGACGGGCGGGGGAGGGGGAGGGGGGGGAAAGGAAAGGCGGGGAGGGGGGGGCCGGGGCCGGGGAGCCGGGGTGCGGGCGGGCGGGCGGGCGGGTGGGTAGGAGTTGGGAGACGGGAGAGGCGGGAGAGTGATGGCGGCGGCACAGAAACAAAGAGGCAGAGGCTGACCCCTGACCCCAGGCCAACCCTGACCCGCCTGCGCGCGCAGCCGCCCCGTTACACCCCCTCCCACCCCCCACCATTACAGTCCCCCCCCACCACCATTACAGTATCTCCCACCCACACCCACTGTTACAGTCCCCACCACCACCATTACAGTATCTCACACCCACTATTACAGTCCCCCCCCACCCCCCACCATTACAGTCCCCCCACACCCACCATTACAGTCCTCCCCACCCCCCACCATTACAGTCCCCCGCCACCACCATTACAATACACCCACCGTTACATCCCCCACCACCATTACAGTCCCCCCCCCCCCCCATTACAGTCCCCCCCACCCACCATTACAGTCCCACCCCCACCCACCATTACAGTCCCCCCACCACCATTACAGTCCCCCGCCACCACCATTACAATACACACCCACCGTTACATTCCCCCCCCCACCATTACAGTCCCCCCCCACCATTACAGTCCCCCCCACCCACCATTACAGTCTCCCCCACCCCCCATTACAGTCCCCCCCACCCCCCCCTCACCATTACAGTCCCCCCCACCCCCCACCACCATTACAATACACACCCACCATTACAGTCCCCCACCACCATTACAGTACCTCCCACACACCCACTGTTACAGTCCAACCCCCCCCCACCGTTACAGTCCCCCCCACCCACCGTTACAGTATCTTCCACCCACACCGTTACAGTCCAACCCCCCCACCCACCGTTACAATACCCCGCCCCACCGTGACAGTCCCCCACTGCACCCCGCTGTCTCCATTACAATCCCACCCCCCCACTGTTACAATGCCCCACCACGCCACGCTGTCTCTTACAATCCCCCCCCACCATTACAGTCCCCCCCACCCACTGTTACAATTCCCACCGCGCCCCACTGCCTCCATTACAACACCCCCCCCACCATTTACATTCCCACTGTGCCCCGCTGTCACCATTACAATCCCCATTGCACTATTACTGCCACCATTACAAGCCCCATTACACTATTATTGCCTCCTTTACATTCCCCATTTATATAACACCCCTCATGCAAGGTAATGCCCCCGAGCCATTGGTGGTGGTTGTTGTTAAACCCACAATCATCATTACACAGTCACCAATATTCACTATTACACTGTACCAAACTTGTAATGTTAGCTTCCTTTTGGGGTCAGCGACACGCGGTTGACCTCAGCGTGCCTGGGCTGGGGGGCAGGAGGATTCCGCCGTAACGTGAGTCTTGCGTTGTCTTTATCCTTTCGCCCGTGCTCCGAGAAGTCGGGAATAATAATAATCCTTACGTTTGATACAGACGGCGCCTTTCGCCTTCGTTGAGTCGCTTCACAGGAGGTGTAGTGACTGTGTATGTTAAAGAGCGTGTGCAGGGAAGGCAAGGAGGGTGGGGGAGGAGGAATGGAAGTAAAAGATCAGTTCACGGACCAATGGTCTGCCGGGGGGCAGTGGTCAAGGCAGGTTCCATGTTGGCTTTCGAGAGGAAGCCGTGTAAATTGAGTCATTTAATAGGGGTTGTGGGGGGGGGGGGGGGGGCAGGTAAATGGGACTGAATGGATTGGTCACTCAGAGAGACCGACACAATGGGCCAAATAACCCTTCTTCTGTGTTGTTAATCTCTCTGATGAACGGGGTGGAACTGGCTGGATGGGCTGGATGGCCTCCTGCCCCTGAAACCAGGCTCTCTGTCTCCGCCCAGTGGCCGCTGCTGGGGTAAACGCAACCTGGCTGGAGAATCAGACCCCCGCCCGCCCCCCCCACCCCATCGGATGTAGGACGGTGAGACCGACAACAACAACAACGCCAACACAACAACAACACCAAGGCTACGTTTGTAAACCGCCTCTCACGTCGGGAGGACGTCCCAAGGCGCTGGACAGTCAGTGTTTCGGACACACAGTGAGACACGCACACGCACACAGTGAGACACACGCACACAGTGAGACACACGCACACACTGAGACACACACACAGTGAGACACACGCACACTGAGACACACACAGACTGAGACACACGCGCACAGTGAGACACACACAGTGAGACACACGCACACAGTGAGACACACGCACACACTGAGACACACGCACACTGAGACACACACAGTGAGACACACGCACACAGTGAGACACACGCACACTGAGACACACACAGTGAGACACACGCGCACACAGTGAGACACACACACACAGTGAGACACACGCACACAGTGAGACACACGCACACAGTGAGACACGCACACTGAGACACACACAGTGAGACACACGCGCACACAGTGAGACACACGCGCACACACTGAGACACACACACAGTGAGACACACGCACACTGAGACACACACACACACAGTGAGACATATACACAGACACAGTGAGACGTATACGCACAGAGACACACGTACGCACACCGTGAGACACACACACAGACCCAGTGAGACATATACGCACACGTACACACACAGTGAGACATATACACACATACAGAGACACAGTGAGACACACACACACACGCACCTCGACATACACAAACAGAGGCACACACACACAGACAGTGAGACATATGCACACACACACACTAGAGGCATACACACAGTGTATGTAATAGATATACATACACACAGTGAGAGCCCAGGCCAGAGTTGAAGCTCATTTTATTAAAGCAATTATATTTATGCACTTAAGAGATCACTGTTATCATTGACACTGTATTTGCAAACCTGATTGGTATTTAATGCGCAATCCGAAAATAAATATAAAAAGGATTGTCCGGGTGGATTGTCCTCTTCATTCCTGAGCCCAAAACATCACAGTTTCCATTCCGGGTAGAATGTGGGGAGAGAGATGGTTAGGGGACAGATAGACGGGGAGTCAGGATTGGGGTATGTGGTCAAGGGGGGAACGGTGGGAAAGACGGTCAGTGTGTTGGAAAGAGAGGCTGTTAACGTGGGGGAAGGTGGTCAGTATGGGGAGGGATGTTCAAGGGGTGGGGAGAGACTGTCAGGGTGGGGTGGGGAGGACGGTCGGGGGGTGGGGAGATGGTCAGGGAACTTGCATCTCGAATGCCCGGCTGCTTCGCTTCTTGCAAGTGGTGCTGACGCCGTTTTTCCCGTTGGCGGCGACGAAGGTGATGCTGACGGCGTTCTGCCCGAATTTCATCGACATCCTGCGCTCGAGGAGAGAGAGTGCGCGTTACATGAGGAGAGAGTGTCCGGATCACACGAGGAGAGAGTGTGAGTATTACACGAGGAGAGAGTGCGCGCGTTACACGAGGAGTGCGCGTTACACGAGGCGAGAGCGCGCGCGTTACACGAGGCGAGAGCGCGCGCGTTACGCGAGGCGAGAGCGCGCGCGTTACACGAGGAGAGATAGAGCGCGCGTGCATTACACGAGGAGAGAGAGAGAGAGCGCGTGCGTTACACGAGAAGAGAGAGCGCGTGTTACACGAGGGAGGTGTGTGTGTGTGTGTGTACGCGCGCCACGTACTGGTCGGTGATGTGCAGGGATATCGCGTGGCCTGAGCTGCGGTGAAGCTTTGTCACCAACTCCACCAGGTGGTCACTGCTCAGCAGGAAATCTCCTTTCTTTCCCATCGCGCAGTTCTGGGCGGATAGACGGGGAAATCAGTCAGACCGATAGATCTCTCTCTCTCTCTCTCTCATCCCTCCCCTATCCCTTCCCCTTCTCCCCTCCCCTCTCTCTCTCTCTGTCTGCCTCTCCCCTCCCCTCTCTCTCTCTGTCTGCCTCTCCCCGCCCCCTCACTTACACCCCTATCTTTTTCTCTCCCCCACTTTCTTCCTCCTCTCTCTCTCCCTCTCTCTCTCCCTCTACTCACTCTCTCTTTCCCCCCTTCTCTTTCCTCCCCTCTACACCCCCCCCACTATCTGCCCCCTCGCCCCTCTCTCTTTCCCCCTCTCTTTCCTCCCCTCTGCACCCCCCCACTATCTGCCCTCTCCCCCCTCTCTCGTTCCCTCTAGCCCCTCTCTCACCCCCCCCCCCACCGCGCCGCGCTCTCTCCCCCCTTCTCTCTGCCCCCCCCCTTTCTCTCTCCACTCCCCTCTCTAAACCCCCCACCCCCCCCCCACTCTCCACCCCCCATGCCCCTGCCCCGGCACGCCTCTCTCCCCCGCGCGCTGACCTGGGTGAGGTGCAGGGCGAGGACACCGTCTCCACGGGTAGAGACAGACAGGCTGCTGATCTCCTCCACTTTGAGCAGAGTTTTAATCTGCGGCGACTTGGGGTCAGCCAGCGCCAAGTAGCCGGTGGTCATCAGCAGGATCCGCGGAGAATTCTAGAACGTAGAGAGAGTCCGTGAGCCTCTGGAGAGCCTTCAGCCACCGACCTCCGAAACTCTCTCTCTCTCGCTCCCCCCCCCCCCCCAATCCCTCCGCTTTACCCCCTCTCTCCTTTTCCAGATCGCACCCGAAGATCTTCCTCTTCAAACTTGCTTACAGGCACCGAACCAAACACGAGGAGCATTAATCTTTCTCCCGTTTTTTTCTTTCCTTCCCCCGCCCCTCACCCTCCTCCCCTCACCCATATGCCACTCCCCGTCCCCCCCGTCCACCCCCACACCTTGCCGTCCTTCCTGTTGATCTTGGTGATGGTGTCCAGGAGCAGAGGTTGGCCCTCCATGCTGCTCAGTAGCTTCTGGTATTTGGAGCTTTGCTGCGGCTGTAGGTACTGACCCTGGAATGGTATCCTCACACTGTGGACAGGCAGAGAGAGAGAGAGAGAGAGCAGCAGGTCAGGCCTGGGACACGTGGCGAGGGGGAGGCCAGTGGGATGGGAACAGGAGGGAAGGGAGAAATGTAGCCCGGCAAGCGAGAGGAACCTTGGTTCAATTCCCGGCCGGGTCAGGGCGAAACGTTGGGCAAGTTTCCTTACTCCACACGCTTTGAGATGCCTCGAAGACGTGATAAGGCGCTGTATCAAATGCAAGGATTATTATTATTATTATTTCGCGGGATCTCTTAACATCCACCCGAAAAGGGCAAGGAGGGTTTTGAAATTAATGCCCCTTGTTGCGGGGGTCTCCCAGGTCCCGGGGGGGAGCGCATACGATGTGACACTTGCGTGGGGCGAGGGGAGAAGCTTTACCTGGACGGGTATGCCGACTTCTTGTCCTTGAAGAGCTGGCTGGCATGTAGCTTCACTTCCAGATCAACTTTCCGCTGCTTGGGCAAATTCTCCCTGTATTTCTTGCACTGTAATGGGAGGTGTGGGGGGGGAGACATGTTTATTATACGGTGGAAGCCTATTAAGTCGGACCCATTGGAGGACGGACGCTTTGTCCGACTTAAGAGGCGTCCGAGGTTAGCAGAAATGCCGTTCCCGCCCCGCAGAGGAGCTGTGGTGGCGACACCGTGTAATAATATGGCTTCGCTCGGAACAATGTTAATTAACCAAACAGCACAGCCACCAAGTATTTCAACCGATGAGTTAAAGATAAAACCCTGTACTCTCAACAGAATACAGTTGGAAAAAAGCAAGGATTCTAATAGATCAGGGACCAGGCTCGAGGGGCTGAATGGCCTATTCCTATGCACAGTATATAATATTGTTAATATATATATATATAGACGTTTCGCCCACAAAATGTAGTCACTCCACTTTGCGGCGTATCCTGTGAAGCGCTTTGAGACGTCTCGAAGACGTGATAAGGCGCCGTGTCAAATGCAAGGGTTGTTATTATTATATAGTAAATACCGCCCTCCTCCCCGACCACCCAGCCGCTCTCTCGCCACCCCGGACACCCCCCCTCCCCTCCTCCCCCAGGCCTTACCTTCCAGGCCTGGAAGATGCTGTGCAGGTGTCGGTGAGTGGACACCAGGAAGTGGTACCTTGGTGGCGGCCATGTTCTATCGATGGGCGACATCGGGGGCAGCGAATTCCTCAGGGTCAGTAAGTATTTCTGGATCTTCGGGCAAGAAAATTGGCTTCTGATTAATATCACTCGTTAATATTGTGTGAACTGGTACCCAAACCTTTCCTCCATCCTTCCCTGACAATTCTCTCCGCCCTCTCCCTCCATCCCTTCAAGTCCTCCTCCCTCTGTTGCTCCACTTTCCATTCCGCCATCTCTCTATCTGTCCTTCCTCTACCCCCCACCCATCCCCTTCCTTCTATCGCTCCATCCACTCGTCCCTCCATCCCTTCATCTCGTCCTCCCTGCATCCCTCCATCCTCTATCCCTCCATTCCCTTCTTCCCCTCCTCCCTCCAACCCCTACAACAACTTTAGTTTATATAGCGCCCTTCACGCAGGGTAGCGTCCCGGAGTGCTCTATTCCTCTATCTACTCCTCAGTCCATCCATTCATCCACTCGTCCCTCGATCCCTCCATCTCTTCCTGCCTCTCTTCTCCTCCTCCTCCCTCCCTTACGGACGCCACTGCTCTGGCGTGTGTGTGGTGGAGTGGGGGTTGGTAGAGGGGGGAGAGAAACCACTCACTATTCTGGTGATGATGAAGTGACAGATCTTCTTCACAGCGTCGCTCTTGAAGTATTTCCTGTATTGTTTACGCACCTGGAGGGTAGCGGTGGGGGGGGTGGAGAGAGAGAGAGAAAGAGAGAGGATGGGAGGTGTTAGTGACTGACATCAGTGGCTTGGCAGGCGATGGGGGTGGCAGAGGAGAAGAGCCTGTGTGGGGGGTAGGGGCAATATTCTAGTCCAATGTTAAGCAAACACTGCCCCCAGAATGTTGTCCAAGATTCCTCCCTCCTTTCCAACGCTCCTCTTAACACCCACCACTCTGTGGCCCGGTCACTCCACCTCCCCCACCCCCCCCTCCGCGCCCCCACCCCCTTCGGTTACCTGGTAACCGTGCCAACCGGCGGCAATCAAGCTGACGGCCTGCGCCTCGTGCTTCCGGTCCTTCAGGTCTCTCAGCTGCCGTCGGGCCTGGGGAGAGAGACGCCAACGTCAGAAGCCGGGACCTTGGACAACGGGCTTCGTGGGACCCCTCCTCCCTCCTTCCTTCCTTCCCCACCCCCTCCTCCCCATCCCCTGGTTCTGGGGCCAAATGCAACCCTCGCCCCCCCCCCCCCTCCCCCCACCCCCCACCTCTCTCCCTCTCCGTCAACTCTCAAGACTTTGCTCATGACCTTTGTCTCCCCCGATCCTTGACCTTCCTCACTCCTCGCACCCCCCCCCACCCCGCATTGCAATCAGCAATGCAGTTCAGCAACCAGCCAGGATTAACCCTCTATCTCCCCCTCAAAACCACCCCCCCCACCCCTCTGCCTACCCACATCCCACCCCCCCACCTACCCACCCCCTGCCTCACTCACGCGCCAAACTCTGATCCAGGTCTGAATCACGATAGCTGCCCTCCTCATGTTCTGGTATTTCTTCATTTGCTGTATGTGTGTATGTGGGAGGGTGGGGGGGGGGGAGAGAAGAGAAGATAATATTAATAACAATCCTTGCATCTGATACAGCGCCTCATCACATCTCTTCACAAAATATACTGCACAGTGGAGTGACTGTGTATTTGGTGGGCGGAACCCGGCAGCCAATTGCACACAGCAGCGTCCCCCCCACAAACAGTCGTGGATTGAGTGACCACATTTTTGGGGGCAAGGATCATTACCCCCGGAAAGCGATCTGTCAATCGACCAACAAGCGGGGGTTCCTGCTTAACTGCTGGTAAACAGAGGCGGGTGTGTGGAGTAAGGGAACTTGACTTAAGGTTTCGCACCGCCAGGGAGTCAACCCCTTGCCCTCTCGCTTGTGAGGCGAGCGCTCTAACCACCACTCTACGGGACTCCACGACGGAATGAACACTGTAAAGTGACTGTGTGTTTTGCAAGCGAAACGCGACAGCCCCTCCACACAGCCGGGAACTCCCCCGTCTCTCTTAGTGTGAATTGCGCCCACAAGCTCTTTGACGTCCGCCCGAAAAGTGGATTAGTTTTCCTTTGCCGTGGGTCCCAGGCCCCAGGGGAACACACTTACCATGTGACGCCTGGACCAGGCTGCGATGGTGACCTGACTCTTCTTCATCAGCAGGAAGTGCTTGCGACATGTCCAGCCGCGGAATGTCTTCTGAATCATGGTCGCCAGCTCCCCCATCCTCTTCCTCCTCCGAGCTTCCAGGTCAAAGAGCTGTAGAGAGGGAAGCGCGTCAGAGAGACACAGGTGAGTGGTGCAGATATCTCATAAGAACATAAGAATCGGCTGGCGAAAAGAAGACCGAGATCCATCTAGTTCGCCTTCCACCCTCCATCCTGGCAGTCGCTTGCCCTGTCGTGTCCCCAAACCGCGTGTGTCCCCCTCCCCCCCCCATCCCCCTAAATATTATTTTCTAGCAGAAATCGATCTAAGACGCGGTCGAAGAGGAGAGTCTTGAGACGTGCCTTAAAGGAGGCAAGTGGGGGGGGAGCGAGGTGTAGGGAATGTGGGATGGAATTCCAAAAGGTGGGGGCAGAGAGGCTGAAGGCCTGACTGGGGCGGGTCGGGCGGGGGACGTGGAGCAGAGGGAGTCGTGCCGGTCGCGGGGCAGAGATCTCTGTTGAATACTCACTGTCTGCGGGGTTCTGATGAAGATCTTAGTCTGGCCAAATCTGTATTCTTCCGGCGGGATATTTAATTCACTCAGAAGCGCTTTTACTCCATCCCTGGGATAATAATAAAAAATAATAATAATAATAATCCTCGCATTTGATCCAGCGCCTTGTCACGTCGTCTCACAGCGCTTCGCAGAATAAACACCAAAGCGTAGTGTAGTGTCTGTGCGTTTTGTGGGCAAAACACGGCAGACAATTGCGCACAGGAGTGTCCCACAAACAGTCGTGTTTCTACTCACCGTTAGGAAAAGCAGAGGCTCGCGTGTGGAGTAAGGAAACTTGTCGGCCGGGAATCGAACCCGGGTCCTCTCGCTTGCGAGGCGAGGGCTCTAACCGCCGCGCTACAGGGCTCCATTTTCTTACCTATCGTTTCCCTTCCAGTTGGGCCATGTCCTTTTACACATCATCTTGTAGCGGCGGAGGCACGGCTCGTACAGCTGACGGTAAGCATAGCCAGCTCGACGCACTCGCACGTTCTCCATCAGCCCCAAGTACCTCACCTGTGTCCCCACCAACCCCTCCTCAAACACCCCCCGCTTCTTGGTCTCATTGGGTTTTATGCACCTGTGTGGGGGGGGAGAGAGAGTGACACAGAGAGTGAGGCGGAGAGAGAGATAGAGTGACAGAGAGAGAGAAGAGGAGAGAGAGAGAGAGAGCGGCAGAGAGTGAGACAGACAGAGAGGCACAGAGAGAGAGACAGAGAGTCAGAGAGACTGAGGCTCAATAATAATGATAATAATAATCCTCGCATTTGATAGATCGCCTAATCACGTCGTCGAGACTTCCCAAACCGTTTCACTGAATAGATTGTAAACTACGCGCCCCCCCCCCCCACCCCCCCCCCCATCCTTCCAGCTCTGGGTCAGTTTGGACAAGGTGATTCCAAGTCCCAACAGTGAACCCACCACCTTCTGACTCCGCTCCGAGACAAGAGCCCGAGCGACTGAGACTCTGTGAGAAAACCGAAGCCCATCTGGTTCGTCTCCCACCTTCCCGGCAGTCGCTTGCGCCCATGTCCCCGAACTACCTCCGTAGAGTAATCCCATCAAGTTATTTCCCTCCCTCCAAGAAAAAAGATCCCTAATCTGTGTTTGAAGGAATCAGCAAATGTCTCCCTCGGGAGCCTGTTCCACAGGTTCACTGTTCGTCTCACTGAAATAGTGTTTGGTTCTGAATTTACCTCTCCTCTCGCCCCCTCTCTCCCCCCCCCCCCACCCCCCGCACCCTTCAATCGCAGACCATGTGTCCTCTGGTACACAAATCGATCGGTACCTGATGTAGTTGGGGTTTTTGGCGAGGAGGTTCTTCATGAGGATCGCGACGGAGGCTTTAAACTGGCTGCCGGCCGTGGGCGGCCGCTTCAGGGAGACTTTGCTAGGGTTCCCCTCGGGGAAGAGGGACTTGATGAGGGTCTGTTGGGCTTGCCACATGGCCTGCGAGAGGTCCCGGTACAGCAGGTCATTATTCTTGTCCATGAACCCGATGATGTTATACGTCACCTGGGTGAGGGGTGAGGGGGGGGAGGGAGGGGGAAGGGGGAGACAGAGGTCAAGATTATACCCGTAAAACACACGGTCTCCCCTCTTCCTTGCGCAGGAACGGGACATGGTCCTGGGAAAGCCACTTCCAGCCATTTTGCCAAAGGTGTCATGTGCTAACGTGTGGCATGTTAGCAGCAGTTAGCGTCTCGGAGCGCTATTACGGTGGTGTAGGGCGACGGGGGGGGTGGGGGGGGTGGGGGGGCGGTCAGACGCTGAGTGTTGGTGCGATCAGCGGCATGGTTTTGAAGTGGAATTCAAAGAGAGATGTGGGGGGGGGAGGGGGGGGCAAAGGGCTTGAGGGGAGAGGGTTAGCTTGTCAGGAGGAGGGGCTACATTGACGGGGAGGGGGTATATTGCCCGGGGCTGCACTGCCGGGGGAGGGGTACTGCCGGGGCTGCACTGCCGGGGGAGGGGCTACACTGCCAGGGGAGGGGCTACATTGCCAAGGGAGGGGCTACATTGCCGAGGGAGGGGCTACATTGCCGAGGGAGGGGCTACATTGCCGAGGGAGGGGCTACATTGCCGAGGGAGGGGCTACATTGCCGAGGGAGGGGCTACAGTGCCGAGGGAGGGGCTACATTGCCGAGGGAGGGGCTACATTGCCGAGGGAGGGGCTACATTGCTGAGGGAGGGGCTACATTGCTGAGGGAGGGGCTACACTGCCAGGGGAGGGGCTACATTGCTGAGGGAGGGGCTACATTGCTGAGGGAGGGGCTACATTGCTGAGGGAGGGGCTACACTGCCAGGGGAGGGGCTACATTGCTGAGGGAGGGGCTACCTTGCCGGCATAGTGCTGGACACGGAAGTAGTGGTCAGTCAGTGAGGAGTCGCTGATGAATCTCTGGCTCTGGGTTTCTCGGCTCTCGTAGTGACGGTGATCGCGGCAAATCTGGTTCAGTTTGTGCAGGAAACTGCCGTCTGTCGCCTTCCCCGGTCTCAGGCACTCCTCGTCCAGCATCGCCAACACCCCCCGCCGCCCCTACACACACAGGGGACACACAGGGTCACACACACACACACACACACAGGGACAGTCACACACACACACACACACACAGAGGGACAGTCACACACACACACACACACACAGAGGGACAGTCTCACACACACACACACACACACACAGAGGGACAGTCTCACACACACACACACCACACACAGAGGGACAGTCTCACACACACACACACACACACACACAGAGGGACAGTCACACACACAGGGTCACCCGGACAGTCTCACACACACACACAGAGGGACAGTCAGACACACAGGGTCACACATACACACACACACACACACAGAGGGACAGTCACACACACAGGGTCACCCGGACAGTCTCACACACACACACACACACACAGAGGAACAGTCACACACACAGGGTCACCCGGACAGTCTCACACACACACACACACACACATACACACACACAGGGGACAGTCTGACAATTGGGGACAAGCGATCCACCAATCGACTTAACAAACCGGGCTCCTACTTCCTGCTCAGTAAACAGAGACGTGTGTATGTGTGCGCAGAGTAAGGAAACTAAACCTGTGCGTGTGTGGGTGTGTGCGCGTGGGTGTGGGTGTATGTGTGTGTGTGTGTGTGTGGGTGTGTGTGGAATAAGGAAACTAAGCCTTTCAGGCCCTGTCCGGCCGGGAGCCGACCCCGGGTCCTCTCGCTCGCTAACCACTACGCTCCATTTTTGCCGCCGGGAAAAGAGGGAAGTCATTCGCAAAAGTTTTTTTTTTAAAAAAATCTTAAACGACTTACATTTTCGATCAGGTCACAGATGATGGTGTTATCAAAATATTCAACCTGGGTCCACTTGATGCCCTGACAGACAGAGAGGGAGAGAGAGAGAACGAGAGAGAGAGAGAAGACGAGAGAGAGAAGACGAGAGAGAGAAGACGAGAGAGAGAGAAGACGAGAGAGAGAGAAGACGAGAGAGAGAGAAGACGAGAGAGAGAAGACGAGAGAGAGAGAAGACGAGAGAGAGAGAAGACGAGAGAGAGAAGACGAGAGAGAGAAGACGAGAGAGAGAGAGAGAGAGAGAGAGAGAGAAGACGAGAGAGAGAAAGAGAGAGAGAACGAGAGAAGGTAAATAATATGTTTGATTCCTCGTGGCTGTCTGGGGGATGGGGGGGAATTTGAGGAGACTGTCTGATTGCAGATGTATTGCAGCCCCAGGGTTAGGTCCCAGGGCATAATAATAATAATAATAATAATAATAATAATAATCTTTGCATTTGATACATTGAGACGTCTCAAAGCGCTTTGCAGTCTACATTTCGTAAAGTGTAGTGACTGTGCGGGCGAAACGTGGCAGCCAATTGCGCGCAGCCGTGTGATACAAACAGTAGTGCATAGTGAGTGACCACATATTTGGGGGGGGGGGGAAGGGATTATTACCCCCAGAAAACGATCTGTCCGACTCCAGTTGACTAACGACTGGGTGCCTAACTACTGCTGGGCAAACAACAACAACAACAACATTCCATTTATTGAGCGCCTTTCACGTCGGGAGGACGTCCCAAGGCGCTGTACAGTTGGGTCAGGGCCCGAGCGACGGGGAAATGGTCAGGGTGAGGGGAGGGAAGGGAGGGAGCGAGGAGGGGGGACATGGTCAGGGTGAGGGGAGGGAGGGAGCGAGGAGTGGGGAGAGAGTCGAGAGAGGAGCTGAAGGCTGAAGGTCAAAGAGAAAGGTCTTGAGACCGGCCTTGAAGGAGGAAAGGGAGGAGGCGTAAGGGTGCGGAGTAAGGGATTTCACCCTGGCCGCCCGGGTCTAATTGCTTGACGAGAACTCCAAACACAGGAGCCCCGATACTGACCCTAACTTAGGGTTAGGTCCCAGGGTATGTGACCGGGTGATGACGCCCTGGGGTGGGGTTGGGGGGTGTGGGGTGGGGGGGTGTGGGCGAGTGCTCACCTCCCTCACGTACTCCTCCTGCTCCTCCTTCAGTGTCAGCTCGATGAAGACTTGCTGCAGCTTCTCGTTGCAGTAATTGATCACCAGCTGCTCGAAGCTGTTGTGCTGCGGCGAGGAATGCGACAGGTCAGCCGAGCAGCCGTGCAGCCAATCTCCCCCCCCCCCCCACAAAACAGCCCTGCGTACGCACGCTGTGCGCGTGTATGTGTTGTGCGCGCGGGTTCGGACTGTGTGCATGTGTACGCAAAACCTACCTCAATGATCTCAAATCCGTAGATATCCAGTACCCCCATCACCTTGTGCTCTACCTGCGCTTTCACCTGTGAAGACCAAAGCAGATCATTAGTGAACTGTGTGTGTGTCTGTGTGTGTATTATCTGTGTGTGTGTGTCTATGTGTGTGTGTGTGTGTGGTGGGTAGGGGGGTGTTATAACAATAATAATCCAACGCCTTGGGACGTCCTCCCGACGTGAAAGGCGCTATATAAAGGTAATTTTGTCCTTGTAATCCTTGCATTTGATACAACGCTTTATCACATCGTTGAGACGCCTCAAAGCCCTTCGCAGAATATACTGTTAAATTTAATTGACTGTGTTCTGTGGGGGAAACCGTGTCCCACAAACAGTCGTGGGTTGAGCGAACAAATTTTTACTTATCTTTTTGAAGTGATTCTAACCCCCGGAAAGCTATTTGCCAATCGGCCATCAGCCGGGTTCCGGCTTACAGCCGGGTCACCAGAGGCGGGCGCGTGGAGTAAGGAAACTTGACTAGAGGTTTCGCCCTGACCCCCAGCGCTCTGACCACTACGCTACGGGTCTTCACTAGGATTAGTGAGGGGTGTGTGTGTGTGTGTGTGGTGGTGGTGAGGGAGGTGTCATTACCTGGATGCTCTCATTGATGCGCTTTATCAGCCAGTTGAATAAACGGTTGTACAGATTTTTTGCCAGAGCGTCGCGAGCAAAGTAAGCCTGGGGAACAAAAACTCAGCTCAGAGACATGCATCTCCCCCAAAACCTACCCCCCCCCCCCCCCGCCCATTCCCCTCCCTTCTCCCCCAACCCCCCTGAGCTCTGTAGCTTCCGGGTGTCCACAAAGTCCTGTCAACGGCCTGAAAGTAACTGCAGTCCGCTGTTACTCCTCATTTCCCCCACCTCCCGCTCACCGCCCCGGGGTCTTACCTGAGCTGCGTTCAGTGAGGTGGAGACTTTGTCACTCTTCGCCTCCACCGTGCGGAAGCAGAGGGCGCGTTCAAGAATCTTCTGTTCCAAGCCGATCAGGTCACAGATCTCTGCCAGCGCTGTGGAGTAGAGAACACGAGGGGCCGGTGGGGGGGAGATTTCAGACATGGGACATGACGACGGGTTATAATAATATAACAATAATAATCCTCGCATTTGACACGGCGCCTTTTCACGCCTTCGAGACGTCTCAAAGCGCTTCACAGCAAAGTGTAGTGACTGTGTATCTTGTGGGTGAAACACAGCAGCCAATTGCGCGCAGCAGCGTCCCCACAAACAGTCACGGAATTGCGTGACCACATTTTATTTGGGTGGGGGGTGGTGGGGTGAGGGATTATTATCCGCCAATCGACTAGCCGTTGAGTGAGAGCGACCAATTTTATTTGGGGGATTGTCATCCAGGACACTGGGAGGGAGAGAGAGAGAGAGGTGGGGAGGGGGACAACTCCCTTTTCTTTTCGAATAGTGCTGTGGGATCTTTAACGTCCACCTGAACAGAGCACAGACGGGGAGTGAAGTTTAATGTCTCACCCCCTCTTCCCAACCCCCCACCCACCCCGCTCACCTTTGCCGTCCTTGATGTAGCACCTCTCAGTCCCACTGTCCGCCTGTAGCTGGATGTTGCCGAGCTTCATCACCACAGTGACGGCCTCCATCACCGATTTCACTTCCTGCCGCCTGAAGCCAATCACCTTCATGGCCTCCTGCAACGACAACAACTTGCATTGATACGGCGTCCATCCCTCAGAGCGGGCAGCATCCCAGAGGGTCAAGACTGAGGTGGATAAATATTTGTTAGGTCAGAGTATTAAGGGATATGGGGGCAAAGGCAGGTAACTGGACTTAAGGGAACGGGGTATACGGGAGGAGAGGGAAGTCTAACAACAACAACAAATTACGTTTCCACAGCTCCTTTCACGTCGGGAGGACGTCACAGGGCTATGGCTGGACAGTCAGGGATTTGGACCTGAGCTGGGAGGGGGGGTCAGGATCAGGAGGAGTCGAGGGCAGGAAGGGTTGGGGTGTAGGAGGGTAACCGAAGGTGGAGAGGTCTTCAGACGGCTCTTGAACCAAGCAACGCAAGAGGGGGGCACGGGGGGAGAAAGGGTGGACGGTGAGTCCTGGCAAGCCTGACTTGAGCTGGCCAGTCACTGCACTTCAAAGTAACTCCCTGCTCGAGTGGCTTTAGGCTGTCACATCTCCGCCCTTTCCCCCCACCACCTCCCCCATTACATCTCTGTGCCCCCCCACCCCCCACCTCACCCCCCAACTCACTTACTTTGACGGCCTTAAAATTGGAGGCATCATCCATCCCACTCAAGGTAACAGCCTCGGTGGTGAGATACGAGTACTTGGTGAAGTCCTTGTCTAGCTTGAGATTCCCTATGGAGAGGGTGAGGGAGAGAGGGGGGTGGGGGGTGTTAATCCTTGAGTTGTCCACAGGTTCGGTTTAGGCAGGGTCAAGGTTTGGGGGTGAGACAGGGGCATCAGCAACAACAACAACAAGAGCAAATTAAATTTTCACAGCGTCTTTCACATTGGGAGGACATTCCAAGGCCTTGGACAGTCAGGGATTTGGACTCAAGCTGGGGGTTGGGATCAGGAGGGGTGGAGGGCGGGGAGGGTTGGAGGTAGGAGGGTGACCGAAGGAGGGCGCAGTCGAAGAGGAGGGTCTTGAGACGGGCCTTGACGGAGGCGAGGTAGGGACCGAGGCGGAGGGTCAAGGTTGAGGCGAGGTTACTCACTCAGGGATTTTGAAGAGCCTCCGGCCAACAGCTGGTAGAAGATGTGGAAGTTCCTCTCCCCTCTTGAGCGTTTGACCACCCGGGATTTCTCCAGGAGATCTGTGAGCAAAACAGACACCAGTCAGACTTTGCCCTCTCCTCCTCTCTCCATCTCGCTAACTCCCAGTACCTTCTATCATAGGAACAGGAGGAGGCCATTCAGCCCCTCGAGCCTGTTCCACCATGCTATTAGATCATGGCTGATCTGTAGCTCAACTCAAATTACCCAAGTTTGCCCCCTATCCCTTGATCCCCTGACCTGACGAGCAACTCTCCACCTCAGTCTTGAAAATGTGAATTGGAGGGGTGGGGGAGTGATTGTCACTCACAGTTGTTGATAACTCCGCCCAGAGGATCGCCCTTGAAGTCGAACTCGATGTCCATGTATTTGCCCTGGAGTTCGGGAGGCACAGAGACAGGAGATGGGAATATCCATGAGAGATTTATAACATAATAATAAGAACAAAAACATCAACTTGCATTTACGTAGCACCCCTCCCAGAGCTAATGACGATCAAATTAAGCCTCACATTCGATAAGAGCATCTCGTTTGCTGGGAGTTGCTGCCGAGTGTGGTGACTATGTGTTCCATCCTTTCTGAGCTGCTCTCTCTCTCTCTCTCCTCTCTCTCTCTCTCTCTCTCTCGATCTCTGGCCTCCTGCTTGTCCCTCGTCCCCTCCTCTCCACCATCGGTGGCTGCGGTTTCAACCACTATACCCCCAAAGCTTTGGAAGACTCTTCCCCCAATCCCTCCGCTCTGCCCCACTCCTTCCTATCTTTTAGATCGCGACTGAGGACCTTTCTCTTCGACCGGGCTTACAGTCATCTCCTCCCTCCTTCCCCCTGGCTCGGAGTCAGGCTCCGCCACTGTTAGGGGCTCTGAGCAGTTAACCCAACGCACACTCTGGGCCCCCCCGCGCCCCCCAGCCTTGGCTCTCGCCAACCTATGCCTAATACTCTCCGGAATTAGGTAAGCAGGATGCGTCCCTCCAGGGAGAGAGAGAGAGAGAGCGCCTTCTTTTCCAACCATCTATCTCTGGGTTTCCCATGTGTAGGTGGGAGGCATGGAATTCTCAGCTTGGTTTGGAGACTCTTAAGTAACGGTGAAGGGTTTCCGTGAGTATCAGACACCCACCCGGCTGGCTTAAAAAAAACAGAGACATTCCCAAATAACAGAGGCCCGGATAAGCCGGGAATCAGAAAAACAACTTGGAAAATACGTACGAATCTGGAAGAGTTGTCATTCCGGATGGTCTTTGCGTTTCCGAAGGCTGAGAGAGGGATTAATAACAACAACAACGCATGACAGTTACACAGCGCCTCTCACGTCAGGGGGAAGTCGAAAGGCGATGGACAGTCAGGGCTTTGGACCCGAGTTGGGGGTTGGGGGGATCAGGAGGAGTGAAGGGCAGGGAGGGTAAAGGGGTAGGAGGGTGACCGAAGGCGCGGTCGAAGAGGAAGGTCTTGAGACGGGTCTTGAAAGAGGCAAATGAGTGGGTCGCGGAGGAGGGACTGGGACACGGAGTTCCAAAGGGTGGGGGCAGAGAGGCTGAAGGCCGATGGTGACCGTAGACAAGGGGATAAGCAGCCGTGAAGTGCACGAGCAATTTTATCCGGGGGATGGGGCGGGGGGGCATGGCGGTTGGGATTGCTGCAGGGAAGATTGAGGGTTCAGGTAGAGTGAGCATGTCCGAATGCGAGTGTCCGATGTGAGGAGAGTACAAGTCCCCCAATCATTTGGGGAAAGCGAGTGAGCGAGCTGGGGCTGGGGGGGTGGGGGCTGGGGTGGGGGGGCTGGGGTTGGGGGAGGAGCGTACCTTCCAGCACAGGGTTAGACTGAAGCAGTTGTTCTTTTACTTTTGTGACCTCTTCTCCTTTACCACAAACGGCGGCAACGTAAGACATCACAAGCTTACTGGCCTCTAGGGCGGGGGGGGCGGTGGTGGGAGTGGGGGGGGGGGGCGGAAAGAGAGAGAGAGAGCATTCGTTAGCATCAGTGACGATAATAATAATAATCCTTGCATTTGATGCAACGCTTTATCGCGTCGTTAGTCGTCTCAAAGCGCTTCACAGGATACACTGTAAAGTGTAGTGACTGTGGAGTATTGTGGGCGAAACGCGACAACAGCAGCTTGTGTTCGCACTGCCCCCACACACTGGGATAGCGTCTCGGAGCGCTTGACAGTCGTGCGTGGGGTAGGGTGGGGTGGGGAGGGGGGGGGGGGGGTTGTGGGCAGGAGGCAGGCTGTGGGGTGCGGTCGGGACACTTATCAGATGGAGTTTCGACCGAACCTGGAACGGAGTTACAAGGTATGAGCTGTCCCTTCGGCAGTCGCTAGGTGATTATCAGCCCGTTAGTCATTAAGAGGAAAGTGGCCCAGAACGGCTACGGCTACGGCTGCTGCTGGGTCAACACCAAGCTGTCTCCCGGGGTTAAAGTTTGCATTGTAAACTTTCGGTTTCTCGAGCAGGCAGAAATGAAGAGATAAACTAAAATGCACCATCTCCCAAAGCCTTTCGCCTCCCTGAGGCTGAATATCCAGGGAGAGATCTTCAGTGCAGCAGGCGTATAGCTCTTACTTAGAGCGAGGATGTCCCGTATAATAATAATAATAATAATAATAAGCCTTGCATTTTATACACCGCCTTATCACGTCTTCAAGGCCTCTCAAAGCTTCTGCCCGGAACACGCCGCGTTGTGAACTGACTGACTGTGTGCTTTGTGGGCAAAGGTGCCGGGGTGGGGGGGTGGATTGGGGAGTGAGGAGGTCGGAGAGGGGGAGTGGGGGTGAACAGAACCTACCTGTCTTTCCTGATCCGCTCTCCCCGGTGATGAGAATGCATTGGTCCCTGTCTCTTTCCTGCAGCGATCGGTATGCATCGTCCACAATGGCGTAGCTGTGACGTTAAAAAACACACGGTTAAACAGGGAGTGAGAGATACACACACACAGAGACGCACATAGAGAGAGAGAGAGAGAGAGAGAGAGAGACGCACAGAGAGAGAGACGCACACAGACACAAAGCAGAGCGAGAGAGACTCCGAGGAAGATGCCCGAATAATAATAATTATCCTTGCATTTGCTATAGCGCTTTTCACGTCTTCTAGACGAATATACTGTAAAGTGTGGTGACTGTGTATTTTGTGGGAGCGAAATGCGGCAGCCGATTGCGTACAGCAGCGTCCCCACAAACAGCCGTGGATTGAGTGATGGGATTATTGCCCTCGGAAAAGCGGTCCGTCAATTGGCCAACAACCGGGTGCCTACTTACTGCCGGGTAAACAGAAGCGTGTGGAGTAAGGAAACGTGTTGATTTCTGCGCTGTTTTGTTTAACGCAATGGGTCGGGTCCCAGTTAATGCAGAGAATGGGTCTTTATCGAACATAAGAACATAGGAATTAGGAGCAGGAGTGGGCCATTTGGCCCCTCGAGCCTGTGCCCCGCCATTCGATAAGATCATGGCTGATCTTCGGACCTAACTCTAATTACCTGCCCTATCCCCATATTCCCCAATAAAAATCTATCAGTCTCAGCCTTGAAGATGTTCAGGGACTGAGCATCTACAGCCTTCTGGGAGAGCGAATTCCATAAGTTCACTGCCCTCTGAGTGAGGAAATGTTTCCTCAACTCTGTTGAATTTCAGGGTGCGCTCGGAACACTCCTTTTTCCTTACAAATATACATTCATTCCACCTGACGGTATATTTACAGACGTGAAAAGCTCCGTGTGAAATGCAAGGAAGGAAGGATCCAGGACTTTCTGCGGGCGACTGATAAGCTTTATAGAGGTTAAAGACCAAAGTAGGGGGAGGGGATGTTGTTTTCGAAGTAAAGTGCGAGACACTTTATTGCAGAGATGTTGCCCCCCCCCACCCTCAGCGGATGGTAACCTCTGATCTGCCCTCTCGCCCACACACCCCCCACACCCCCACACTTGGGAGGGCTACGCAGGGCAGCACTAACCAACCTGGTGCCAAGGTAAAGACCGAGGGTAGCCTAAGCAGTGGCAAGTGATAAGTAAAGGCTGACTGCTGCTGGTGAACATCGAACTCACCTCCGCCTTTCTTTTTGTGCTTACAGTCACCTCTTCCCTCCCTCCCTCCCTCCCTCCCTCGCTCCACCCGGCTCGACACCAAGGCTCGGCCACCCGTAAGCGCCCCGAGACACTGGGCGCTGTGTAAATGCAAGTTGTTGTGGTTGTGACAGGGCAAGGATGTGCGTTTCTACGTGCGACTCACATGTGGGGTCTGAGCTCGTACAGGTTACATTTGCGGTACTCTGCGATCATCTCCGGCGTGTAGATGGGCAGCGACTGGTACGGGTTGATTGATACAACTACATTTCCGATGTAGGTCTGTGCGGAGAGAAGATACAGACTTTCGTATCAGTGTCACCAGGGCTCTTGGAACTGCAGCTCCTGTCAGCAGCTACTGGTAGGTGACAACAACAATAATAATCCTTGTGTTTGATACGGGGTCTTTCACGTCTTCGAGACGTCTCAAAGGGCTTCACAGAACAGGCTGCAAAGTGAATTGACTGCGTATTTTGTGGGCGAAACGCGGCAACCAATTGCGCACAGCAGCGTCCCCTACAAACAGTCGTGGATTGAGTGACCGCCTTTTTTTTTGAGGGATTAATACCCCCAGAAAGCAATCTTCCATTCGACTAACAATCGGGTTCCTACTTACTGCTCGGTAAACAGAGGCATGTGTGTGTGTGTGTGCGGAGAAAGGAAACTTATCTAAGGTTTCGCCCCGACCTGTCTGGGAATCGAACCCGGGACCTCTCGCTTGAGAGGCGAGGGCTCTAACCACTATGCTACAGGACTCAATGAGTCAATCCTCGAAGGCCCTCCCACTCTAGCCTCTGGGAATAAGAACATAAGAAATGTTAGACGAGGAAAAGACCAAGGTCCATCCAGTTCACCTTCCTGGCAGGCACTTGCACATATGTCCTGATGTGGTTGTGGACTTTAAGCTCACGGTCTAGGTTAACCCTCCAGTGTAGTGATGGTGGTGAGGGAGAGAGTTTCATATTGTCAGGGTCTCCACGTGACCTCAGATACTCACGTAGATTTCATTCTTGTTGAACCGCTTCTTGAGGTTGGAGAGTAACGAGTCTTCGGTCAGCGGGTCGAGCAGCACCATGTCTCCCACCCCGGTGGTCTCGCCGAGCAGTGAGGGGTCCATGTTGACACTGGCGACGAAAAGGGAGCAGTTGTGAAGGGATATGCAGAGGGGAAGGATCCACATCACACTGTGATGGGTGGGGGAAATCCAGAACAAGGGGGCATCGTTGTATAACTCTTTCAAAGACTGAATGGCCTCCTTTTGTACCGTAGGATTCTATGACTATAATAATAATAATGCTTGCATTTGATACAGCGCCTTATCATGCCTTCGAGACACCTCAAATCGCTTCGCAGGATACACATAAAGTGAATTGACTGTATATTTTGTGGGTGAAACCTGGAAGCCAATTGCGCACAGCAGCGTCCCCACAAACAGTTGTGGACTGACCAAATTTTTTTTTTTTTTTGAAGGAATTATTACCCCCGGAAAAGCGATCCGCAATCGATTAGCAACCAAGTTCCTACTTACATCTAGGTAAACAGAGGCGTGTGAAGGAAACTTGCCCAACGTTTCGTCCTGCCCGGGAATCGAACCCAGGTCCTCTCTCTTGCGAGGCGAGTGCTCTAACCGCTGAGCTACAGGACTCCAGATTGGTCCCCAGTGATGGGGCTCAGGGTCCTCACCTTGTTGTCGTGATGATGGAATCTGTTGGCTTTGTTCCCCCCAGTGATCGACGGCCAAAGGTTTCTGCCCTAGGTTTGCTGAAAGCTCTCGGACTCTGGCTCCCTCGGCTGCATTCAGGAAGTGAATGAGTCCCTCAAAGAGCCAATATTTAAACTGCGTCTAAAAATAATCGTCCAAAGGGCGCCCAGCCTTCCCATAAAATCTCAGGTGCACAAAGTCACCAGGAACTCTGGCCTTAAAGGAACAGGGCACCAACTTGTTCAAGGAAGTTTTGTGCCTTAAAAGTATTTCATGTAATAATGTAATTAACTTTGCTTTTGAAATAGCGACTTATTACATAACATAACACAACATAACATGTAGGAGCAGGAGGAGGTCATTCGGCCATTTGAGCCTCTGCCCCGCCATTCAATCATGGCTGACCTTCTAATCTAACTCCAGCTAATAACCTGACGCTGCCTTCTCCCCATATCCCTTAATCCCTTTTGCAATAAGAAATCTATCTCTCTCAGTCTTGAATATGTTCAAGGACTGAGCGTCAACAGCCCTTTGGGGTAGTGAGTTCCATACATTCACCGCCCTTTTGAGTGAAGAAGTTCTTCCTTAACTCAGTGTGAAAGGGCTGTCCTCTGATTTTAAGGTTGTGACCCCTGGTTTTAGTTTCTCCAACCGGGGATACGATCTCCCACTGTCTACTCTATCATGGCCTTTGATGATCTTATAGGTTTCTATAAGATCCCCCTCTAATTCTTCTATATTCTAGAGAATATAGGCCCAAATTGGTCAGACTATCCTCGTAACTCATCCCCTTCATCCCTGGCACTAACCTAGTAAGTCTACGCTGTACCCCCTCAAAGGCAAGTACATCCTTCCTTAAATAAGGAGACCATTATATGGAAAGTGGATTGACTGTGTATTTTGTGGATCAAAGGTTAGCACAAATAGGTCCGCTCCACCATCGGCGACGGTGCCTTCAGTCACTATGCCCCGAGGCTCTGGAACTTCCTTCCTCACTCCCTTCGCCTCGCCCCCTCTCTTCCTATTCTCAGGTCTCGACTGCGTGGCCCCGGGATCCGTTACTGTGAAGCGCTCCGAGATGCCGTCCGGCGTGGAGGGCGCTATATAAATCCAAGTTGTTGTTGTTGGTGTTGTTTCCACTGGTTGGGGAGTCCAAACCATGTTTGTGTTACAAGGACACAGTCACCAAACTCGACTCGAAATCCATACGAAACATTTTATTATAATAATACTTGAATTTGATACAGCGCCTGTAATGTCACGGAGTCCCGTAGTGTAGTGGTTAGAGCACTCGCTTCGCAAGCGAAAGGACCCGGGTTCGATTCCCAGTCAGGGCAGGACCTTAGGCAAGTTTCTTTACTCCACACGCCTCTGTTATAATAATAATAATAATCCTTGCATTTGATATAGCGCTTTTCACGTCGGGAGGACGTCTCAAAGCGCTTCACAGAATATACTGTAAAGTGAATTGACTGTATATTTGTGGGCGAACGCGGCAGCCAATTGCGCACAGCAATGTCCCACAAACAGTCGTGGATTGAAAATGACCAATTTATTATTGTTTTTGGCTTTGGAGGATTATTATTAGGCTCTGTGTGGAGTAAGGAAACTTGCCCGAGGTTTGGCCCTCTGCCTGGGATTGAACTCCGGTCTCTCGTCTGCAAAGCGAGTGCTCTAACCACTGAGCTACAGGACTCCACTGCTGTTCACCGAGCAGTAAGTCGGACCGAGGGGTAACAAATTGTGGGAAAGGCCCTTTAAGTGTAATTTGGTGGTGGGGGTGCTCCCTCCCTTCCCTCCCCTCACCCTGACCATTTCCCCCCTCCTCGCTCCCTCCCTTCCCTTCCCACCCTGACCATTTCCCTCCTCGCTCCCTCCCCCCCCCCTCACCCTGACCATTTCCCCCCAATGCTCGGGTCATGACCCAACTGTGCAGCGCCTTGGGACGTCCTCCTGACGTGAAAGGCGCTTTATAAATGGAATCTTGTTGTTGTTGTTGTTGTTTTTGTTGTTGGTTGTCGTCGTTGTCGCTGAGGTGAATGGGGGAATTCCCCTGAAAGCCGTTATACAAATGTCACGTCGTCGTCGTCGTCGTTGCTCTCCACCCTCCCGAACCCCGACCCCCCCCACCCAGCTCGGGGGACCGAAATTCCGACGGTCCAGCGGCCTCGGGAGGCCCTCCGCGTGTAATTTGGTGGTGATGATGATGGTGGTGGTGGTTGTTGTTGTTGTTGTTGGTGTGGATGGGGGAATCCCCTCCCTTGTGACAGCTCTCGTGACGTCAGACGCACGGGCTGCGCGCTGACGTGTATTCTTGGAAATCAGCTGATCCGCACGGCTCGCGGCTCTTCCCGCCGCCGCCGCCCCTCCCTGCTGGGGGGGGCCGGCGGGCTGAGTGACGGGCAGCCCCGGCTGACCAATCAGCGGTCCGAGCTGCCGGCCGCTGCGGGACGCGATTGGTCGGCCGCGAGGAGGCGGGCGGGAGCTGGGGGGCCGGGGTGGGTGGTGGGGGGGGGGAGGGGGGGGGGCGAGCCGAGGCGCGCGCGCGATCGGAACCGACCAATGGGCGCGCGGCGTGCGATGATCGACAGGTTGCCGGGCCAATGGGGAGGGGGCGCGTCGGCGGTTGGGCGGGAGCGGGAGTTGGGAGGTGACGGACGGCCCCGCGCGAGCCCGAGCCCGAGCTGAGGAGAAAGTCTGCCCTGAGTCGGAGAGCGACGAGCGCCGGCGTCAACGATGTAAATCTGAGGCCTTTTTTTTTCCCCCCTCCACCACCCTCCACCCCCACTCCTCCCATCAACAGGTAACGGCGGCGCTGACTCCCTCACCCCCTCCACCGGTCCAGTCCAGTCCTGTCAGCGGCTCCTCACGTCCCCCCCCCACTCCCGCAATGTTCTGGATTCTTCTCTCAGACCCCCCCCACTCCGAACCCCCCCCCACCCCCCCCCCACCCGCCTGGAGTCTCTGCCCTTAAGTGCTCTGCTCTGGGGACGCTCCCCTGCGTGAAGGGTGCTGTATAAATGCAAGTTGTTGTTGTTGTTGTATAACTCCCCACTGCCTGAGCTCTCCCCCCCCCCCCTCCTCCTTTCCTATTACCCCCCCCTCCCATTACCCTCTCCCCCCCCCCCCACTCACCCCCAGTCTAGGTCTCCAGTTTCTATTCCCCCCCTACTTCCCCCCCCCCTCCCTGGGCTTTCTGCCTCTCCCCGTTCAACCCCACCCCCCCCCCCCCCCCCGGGTTATTTGCCCCCTTCCGATTGCCCCCCTCCACCCTGCTCCTTCCTATTAACCCCCCCCCGCCTCTACTAACCCCCCCCGCCTCCTATTAACCCCCCCGCCTCCTATTAACCCCCCCGCCTCCTATTAACCCCCCCGCCTCCTATTAACCCCCCGCCTCCTATTAACCCCCCCGCCTCCTATTAACCCCCCGCCTCCTATTAACCCCCCCGCCTCCTATTAACCCCCCCGCCTCCTATTAACCCCCGCCCCTCGCGCTCTACCCACCCGCTCACACACACACACCCCCCCCCTTTGCCATTTTACAGGTCAAAACCGCTTGAACTTCTCCTCAATGTTTACTTTCAAGCGTCATAACTGTTTTGTGTAGAGGAACGTGGCGGTTGTTTGAGTCAGCGCGAGTCCCGCATAAGTCCAGGAGGTGATTGACCCCATCAGCTTGTCGATCGGAACATCGGGAGAAATCCCTTCTCTTCTTTCCACTATGTCTTGCGGTATCTTTTGTGTTCCCCGTGAACCAGCAATAAGAAACTTGCGCTTACCCCGGACCCGTTCACGTCCCCGCCAACCCGCCCGTCCGCTCCCTCCGTTCTCCCCGCCAACCCGCCCGTCCGCTCCCTCCGTTCTCCCCGCCAACCCGCCCGTCCGCTCCCTCCGTTCTCCCCGCCAACCCGCCCGCTCCCTCCGTTCTCCCCGCCAACCCGCCCGTCCGCTCCCTCGTTCTCCCCGCCAACCGCCCGCTCCCTCCGTTCTCCCCGCCAACCTGCCCGCTTCCTCCGTTCTCCCCGCCAACCCGTCCGCTCCCTCTGTTCTCCCCGCCAACCTGCCCGCTCCCTCCGTTCTCCCCGCCAACCTGCCCGCTCCCTCCGTTCTCCCCGCTAACCCGCCCGCTCCCTCCGTTCTCCCCGCCAACCCGTCCGCTCCCTCCGTTCTCCCCGCCAACCCGCCCACTCCCTCCGTTCTCCCCGCCAACCCGCCCGCTCCCTCCGTTCAGCCGGTCTCAAGCCCCTTCTCTTCGATCGTGCCTTTGGTCGCCCTTACACCTCTCTGCCTTCCCTCACCCCTACACTACCACCCCCCCATGCTCGGGTCCCGACCCCTGACTGTTAAGCGCTTTGGGATGACCTTCCGATGTGAAAGGCGCTCTATAAATGTCATTTGGTTTTTGTTGTTGTTGTTGTCCCAAGGTGCTGGACAGTCCAGGGTTTGCTGGGGGTGGGAACCAATTGGAGGTGGAGTGGGTGGAAAGATGACCGAAGGCACAGACAGGACTTTGATTTAAAGTCTTATTTGAAAGATGCTGCCATAGACAAATGGCAATTAAAATGCTGAGAATGTGCCACTTAAAGGGAACTGAATAAAGATTTGAAGAGGAAGAATAGAAAAGACTGGAGTGGGGGAGGAGAGAGCGGTTAATTGTAATTGTAGTTCTTAGTTTAAGTGAAGAAAGGGGCCTCAGCATTGGTTTGTTGGGCTGAATGATTTCTGTTCTTGTAAACCATTTAGAGTTATTATACAGTAGAACCTTTCAGGTTAAAATGGAAACACCTGTATTTTGCCCACCTGAAACACAAAGCAAAGGCTGGGGGGGTGGAGAGGATCTAAATTAACGGCTCAATTGTTTTTTAAAAAATCTGTAAATTGAATATCGTCGTGTTACGACCCAAGATATTTATGAAAACAGATGGTACTGATTTACACACAGACCAGTTTGTTCAGATGAGGCGAGCTTCACTTTACTCCCGACTTTGATAGATTTATTGGGGGTTGTTTGAGTGGTGAATGCTGGCCGATTTGAGATAACACACAGACTGGCAGTAGGGGACTTTTCTGCGCCATCCCATGTAATCAGGAAGCTGATCGGTGGTCAGGCCATCAGCATCTCTGCCCTACCCTTAGGAACTCCATCCCACAGTCCCTTCGCCTTGCCCCCTCCCTGGCCTCCTTCAAGTTGCATCTCAAGACCCTCCACTTTGACTGTGCCTTCGGTCACCCCCCCTACCCCCCGCCATTCACGCCGCTTGATCCCAACCTCCTGCTCGGGTCCAGATCCCTGACTGCCCAGCGCCTTGGGATTGTCCTCCCAACGTGAAAGAAGCTATACTGCAAATGTAATTTGTTGTTACTGTTGGTTGATCGTTTGAGTAACAGCACGTTCTGTACTGTACTAAACGGTGGTGGCTTTTCATGCGTTGAATTTGAGAGAAACCTGAAAAAAACTTTGCAGGAGACAAGCTTCCCATTGTGCTGAGTGTGAAAGAGTTCAGTGATCAGTGATTCAGCCACTGCATTGTGAGAGTATGGGTGGTACATGGAAGGTGTGACCTGAAACTCATTGAGGAAAGTTGAGTTGACGTCTCGGGAAGCGAGTAGAAGCATAATTGACATCAATATTTTGTTCTGCAGCGGTTATCGCACTGCACAGCGCACTCACGAATGTCAAACACATACCTCTATGATTCCATTGCCCTTTAATCTAGTTTTATTGTTTGGGAGTATGTTATGTTGTTGGGAGAGGTCTGGTTCTGTTGCCGTTTGGGTCTGGTTTGTGCAGTGATTTTTGAGGTGCAGTGAAGTGTTATTCTGCGTATTATAACCCTCTAACCTCTTTGTTTCTCTCCTTCCTCATTGTGTCACTTTCATCTATGAGTAAGATGCCGTACAAGTTGTGGTGTCTATGTGTCTTGTTTGAGGTCGGTAAGCGGAGAGTGCTTTACTCTTTACCTAAAGCATCAGTTTGGCTTAGTTATTGGCACTCTTCGTTCTGGTTCGGAACATCAACAACAAATTATATTTACACTAGTATAATGTTCCAGGTGTTGTAGAAAAATGCAAATGTTGTTACCATTGCATCAGATTGCTTGAGGATAGTTGGTCTTCTCTTGGCAGGATGATGAGCCAGTGGGAATTACTGAAGCAGCTTGACACCAAGTACCTGGAGCAACTGGATGAGCTGTACCAGAATGAAGCTCTTCCTATGGACATTCGGGAATACCTGGCTCACTGGATTGAAGCGCAGCACTGGTACGGTTTGTTACACACTCCCTCCTATTTATTACATTCAACCTAGTTCAGTTTATTATTTATTACGATTATTATTCAGTGTAGTGTGACTGCTCAGGTTTGTGGTGTGTTGCCGATGCAGATTCATTTACACGTTTACCTCCTTCGTTTCGCTCCTTCATTTCTAATTGATCTCTTTCTATAAAGATCCTTTATTATAAAAGTAATCCTTGCATTTGATATAGCACCTTGTCGCATCGTTGAAATATAGAATATACTGTGAAGTGGAGTGACTACGTATATTGTGGACGAAAATTTAGGATGAAAGATGTATTTTCGTTACACCAATCTCATGTCTGACCCAGCGCCTCTCACCCAATGAGGACGTCTCAAAGCGCTTCACAGGATCACTGTAAAGTATAGTGACTGTCTGTTTAACGCAGCAGCTCCCGGTTTGCATACAGCAATGTCCCTGCAAATGGGCACAATGCGAGCGGTTTTATCTTGTCTAGGAAGTTTTGACATACCAGCCTCTGTAAAGTAGCAAGTACACTCTGTATCTCTCTCATGCACACTCAGGTCTATCTGGTTTGATTATTTACAGTAGAGATAAAAACATGTTTGAGGTACCAGGTGTCTACACTTTTCCCTGTCAGATAGTGTGGGTTGGGTGTTAATTTGAAGGTTGTTTTGCATAATAACAACTAGAATGACTCATAACATCCACTAGTGAATTGCATAACAGCTCAGGCTTCTGATTCTGAGGAATGCAAAACAAATTCAATACTGTTAATTTTTCACCAGATATTAAAACTTGTATGGGACCTACAGTGGAGCCTCATTATAAGACCATTTGGGCCTTGAAACCTTAATAATATATAATAATCCTTACATTTGATATAGCGCTTTTCACGTCTTCTCGACGTCTCCAAACGCTTCACAGAATAGACTGTAAAGTGAATTGACCGTATATTTGTGTGCGAAATATCTCCTAACATAGAATGGACAGCATAGAAACAGGCTATTTAATCCTATTAGGCCTTGCCTATATTCATACTTTCCATGAGCCTCCACACCTCCTAATCCCCTCCTATACCCCGCTATTCCCTTCTTCCTTCATGTATTTCTCTTCCTTTATTACCCCCTTCCTCCTCCCCTCCCCGCCCTCCCAGAATGAGTCAGTCAATGTATTCACCTGGCCCCAAGTTTCTAAGTGTCAAAAGATCAGAATTCAGCACCCAAGCGCTTTGGGACATCCTCCTGGCGTGAAAGGCATGATACAAATTTAATTGGTTGTGGTGGTGTTGTTAATTTTTGTCAACTCCTTTCGTTTTAAAGACTTGTTGATTGGAATGGCTCTTCCCTGTTTCAATGTGTTTGCAGGGAGCAAGCCGCAACTAGTTACTCCCAGGCCACCATCCTCTACCAGAACCTCCTGGAACAGATCAACAACCAGTACAGCCGCTTCATGCAGGAGAAAGCTTTCGTCAGCCAACACAACTTCAAGAAATACAGGCAGAACATTCAGGTACTGTGCTGCCCGCATTCCCTCCCTGCAACTCTCTGTCTCATAGGAACAGGAAGGAATAGGCCATTCACTGCACTGTGCCAAGTGGTACTGGGGGTTTTGGTGAAACCACTGGTTATTAATGTGAATGTTATTGCAGAAGTAGCACAGCTTTCAGCTGGTATGAAGGTTGCTTTGACTAACAGTTTTTTTTTCAATACATGAACTATATGGGATGTGCGATCACACAATGTCCTTGGGTAATAAGCCACTGACGATAACTGACACCAGAAACATTCTCTTCTGCTTTATGAAAACTTGTGGCTGAATCTGAGCCAGCGGGTGAGGAAAGTATTGTGAAATCCACTTGTAGCAGGGTAGAGCAGCTGAGTCCTGCTCTTTTTATCTTTCTCTTTCCCTCTGGATATCCTGTGTCGATTCCTGACGTCACCTTGTGAATACTTTGTGCTCTAACACTTTCCTTAGATAAACACTGATATCATTGAGACATAGAAACAACAATAATGCATGGATTATAGGTAGGGAATGGCAAATATTTAGTAAACCTTGTGATTTTGTTTTGCAATATTCTGCAGTCTGCCAAAAAAAATTTTAACAGTGCATTTACTTACTCAGGGTCTGTGCAGGAAGTGGATAGTTTAATCCCACTAACATTGACGTGCTAACACAATACATGTTCCATGGCTTCTCTGTGGTGGAGAGGGATAATGGTTACAACCACTTTTTGATCCAAGCTTTATGATCAAGATCACGTTTTGATGTTCTTGATTTTTCCGAACTTATTTCCTGTCCACTTCTACACATGACCAACCCATCACCTCCTGCTCGTTCCCCTCTCTTGCAAATAACCTCTCGCTTTCGTTTTTCTTAGGCTGTTTACGGAGAGGACCCTGTTCAGTTGGCAAAGTATGTGGCTGCTTACCTGAAGGAGGAGGGGAAGATACTGGCCAAGGTTGTGGTGGATCAGCAGGTCAGACTGAATTATTAAAAATCCTTGCATTTGATAGAACGCCTTATCACGTGGTTGAGATATGAGTCCTGTAGCTCTGGTTAGAGTAGTTGCTTTGCAAGCGAGAGACCTGGGTTTGATTCCCAGCAGGGTGAAACCTTGGGCAAGTTTCCTTACTCCACACGCCTGATAATAATCCCTCAAGAAAATAAAACAATAATAAATTGGTCACTTCAAACCATGACTGCTGTGCGCAGTTGGCTGCCACATTTCGCCCTCAAATATACAGTCAATTCACTTTACTATTTCTATTCTGTGAAGCGCTTTGAGACGTCTAGAAGACGTGAAAAGAGCTATACCAAATGCAAGGATTATTATAAAGCGCTTCATAGAATATATTCTAAAAAGTGGCATGACTTTATTTTGTGGGCAGAACTTGGCAGCCAATTTCGCACAGAAGTGTCCCACAAACAGTGGATTGAGTGAACAAATCCATTTTTTATTTTTTTAGGAGGGATTATAAGCGATCTGCCAATTGACTAACAACCGGGTTCCTACTCACTGCTAGGTAAACATAGGCGTGTGGAATAAGGAAATTTACCTAAGATTCTGCCCTGTCCAGGAATCGAACCTGGGTGCTTTTGCTTGCAAGGCAATCATGTTAACCACCACGCTACAGAACTCCACAAGACTCATTATTGTTTGTAAGCTGTTGCTGGCATAAATTCGCTGCAGCTTTTGTCTGAACATTAACATTCCCTTTGATTAATCTCTTTCTGTGAAGTGCTTCGAGACATTTCTTTTGCATATGAATGTACATTGCTGGATAGTGAAATGCTGTAATGGGAATGCCTTGCTATTTATTCCTTACTCACACTTCTTACCCCTTCTTGTTCTAGGCTCCAGTCGGGAAAAACCAACCCATGGAATCAGAGAAACAGCAAGACATCGAACAGAAAATGATGCATTTGAAATCGAGTGCACAGGTGAGAGCAGTGTGAATTGACATTATCTTTCTGACTCTTTCCTCCACACACCCCCACCCCACTCTTCTCCTCCAGACTCTTCCTAATGCCAGCAACCGGTGAAGCTGGGTTGTTGGTTTGTTCCCGTTTGATGCATTCTTAAAAAGGTTCCTATCTCCCTCTCCGCCCTCCTCCCAATTCCGAGAGACCCTGGCTCCTCATGTCAAAACGTTTTCTTCCTTGCTTGGAGGGCGAGGGAGCATTCTTGCTCTCTAACCGTTCTCTCTTATTCCTGCAGATGTGCGAGCAAGAGTCCACCTTTTTGGAGGAACAGCAGGACGAGTTTGATTTCAAGTTCAAGACTCACCAAGTGAGACGCCAAGGTGAGGGCTCGCAACTCCCTGTGCTTGTGGGATGTTGGGGTAGTAACACAGGAGCTTGAATGTCCCCCTGAACATGCAGGAGGGACCTCTGCTTCAGAGTCTCAATTGAAGGAGACCTTTTCCTATACTCTTGTGAGGCGAGCACTCTAACCACAATGTTATTCTGGAGTCCTGTGGCATAATGTTTTGCGCACTTGCCTCGCAAGCGAGAGGATCCAGGTTCCATTCCCGGGCAGGACGAAACCTGAGGCAAGTTTCCTTACTTCATCGCAAGCCTCTGTTTACCGAGCAGTAAGTCGGTTGAAGGATCGCTTTTTAGTGTAATCATCTCTCCAAAAACAAACAAATAAATAAATAATAATAATGGTCGCTCAATCCATGTCTGTGGATGCTGCTGTGCACAATTGGCAGCTGCATTTCGCCCACCAAATATACGGTCAATCCACTTTATAATATGTTCTGTGAAGCGCTTAGACGTTTCAACGACGTGATATAAAATGCATCAAAGGCGCTATATCAAATGCAAGGATTGTTATTATTATTACTCTTTTGGGATGTCCGTTTAGTTCCTAGCCCAAGGCTTGAACCCACAACCTTCTGATCCAGAGGTGAGGGTATAGTCAGCTGAGCCAGGCTCAGGCACAGTGTAATTTTTTCATGTTGATCCTTTCCATCTTTCAGAGACCAGCAATTACAATGATGCCCAATTGACAGAAGACTGGAAGACATTGCAGATCATGCTAAACAAACTGGATTCCAGTCGGAATGTAAGTCTTCTATCCATGAGCCGCAGCTGTCTGGGAGACCCGAATCCCACTGCTATACGTCTTGTGTAAATCTATGCAATTCTTTTTCAAACGCTGTTATAGCTTCTGCTTCAACCACTGGATTTTAGTGGAAAATTCCAATGTAATTTGTTGTTGTGCCCTTCACGTAGAGTGGTTTGCAAATACATAATAACCGTCTGTAAGCCTCTTAACTACTTCCTTTTTCTTTTTGGTGGTGTTAAATTTATGCCCCGGCCCTTCCAATTCGGAACACACCAACTAATGCAAATAGTGTTGCATGTTTCGCCTCATCAGAAACGTCATGATATACAACATCCTGAACTTGTTTACCACAGAGTTTCATTGATAAATTCAGCGAACTGCTGACCAAAGCTGAGAAGCTGCTGGACATTCTGGTGAGCGAGGAGTTGGTGGACTGGAAGATACGGCAGCAAAAGGCTTGTATTGGAGCCCCTATAACCGTCAGCCTGGACCAGCTGGAGAACTGGTGTGTAGAGATTACGTGCCGGGGAAAGAGAGGGGAGCGGGATGGGTGCAGAGGTGTGTGTTGGGGGTGGTGGGGGGAGTGTGTAGAGTTGCGTTGCTTTGTTATATAGTCTCTGTGAAACAACCACCTCTCCAGCTGCTGGACTGAAGACCCCGTTCCATTTGGTTGGATGATACAATACAAAATTACATTTACACAGTGGCTTTTGGGTTGGGAGGACGTCCCAAGGTGCTGGACGGTCAGGTGATTTGGACCTGAGCTGGGTGGGGGGGTTCAGTTCACCCCTCCCTCCCTCCCAACACTGTCTGTCTCTCAGGTTCACGGTGGAGGCAGAGTGCCTGTTCCAGCTGAAACGGCTACTGAAGAAGCTGGAGGAACTGGGGAAAAAGGTGACATACGAGAACGATCCCTTCAAAACGAAGATACCAGCTTTGAAGGAGCGAACTATCAAGCTGCTCAGCAGCCTCATCAAAAGGTTACTGCCTGGCCCTCCACCGCGCCCCCACACACACACCCACACACACACCTCGGACCTAATTGTGCTTCTACCTGCGGTTCAGATCAATGATAATAATAATCCTTGCACTTGATATAGAGCCTTATCACATCTTCGAGATGGCTCAAAGCACTTCGCAGGATATACTGTAAAGTGAATTGCCTGTATATATTTTGTTGAGTAAGCAAGTACTGACCTTAGTGGTTAGAACGCTCGCCTCACAAACGAGAAGCCCGGGGTTCGATTCCCGTTCAAGGCAACCTTAGGCAAGTTTCTTAACTTAACCTAGCAGTAAGTCAGAATCCGGTTGTTAGTTGATTGGTGGATCAGTTTTCCAGAAGTAATAATCCTTTTTTTTAAAAACAAAAANTAATTTGGTAATTTAATCCTTAGGAAAGTTTCCTTAATCCGTGACTGTTTGTGGGGACGCTGCCATGCGCAGTTGGCTGCTGCGGTTCGTCCACAAAATGTACAGTCAATTCGCTTTATAGTATATTCTGTGAAACACTTTGATACGTCTCGACGACGTGATAAGGCGCTATATCAAATGCAAGGTTGTTATTATTTTGACTTGCCTCCTTTAACGATTCACTTAGCTTCCGCTTGCTTTTTGCAGTGTTTTATCTGTGCGCTTAAATGAACGATTTCCTCATTCCAGTGCGTTTGTTGTGGAAAACCAACCATGCATGGCTCCTCAGACTAAGATGCCTCTCTTGCTGAAAACAAGCACCCAGTTCACCGTAAAGCCCAGGTAAGAACGTAAAGATGTGTTGGGTTAGTAGAAGATTGGTGTCCATGCTTTGGAGACGATGGCAGCTGACACGAGAGCGTATGGAGCTTCCATCTGAGTTGTTGCGTTAAATTAGTGGGCTGTAACATCCTTATACTGGGCAGGATAAGCAAGACATTCTGTCACGTAGTCCTGTAGCGTAGTGGTTAGGGCACTTGCCTTGGAAGCGAAAAGATCTGGGTTTGATTCCCAGCAGAATGAAACCTTAGGCAAGTTTCCTTACTCCACTTGCCTCTGTACCCAGCAGTAACTAGGAACCCGTTTGGTAGCCGATTGGTGGATCAGTTTTCCCTGTGTAATGAGCCTTTTTTAAAATAAATAAATAATTTATTCACTCAATCCTTAGGCAAATTTCCTTAATCAACGACTGTTTGTGGGCAATTGGCTGCTGCGTTTTGCCCACAAGCTATACAGTCAATTCATTTTACAGTATATTCTATGAAGCGCTTTGAGACATCTCAAAGACGTGATAAGGTGCTGTATCAAATGCAATGTGTTTATTATTATGTCAAGGACATGTCAATACCTCATACTCGCAGTCCGTGAGTATGAGGTATTGACATGTCCTTGACTTTGTGACCCAAAGCCCTGAGGAGTCGGGGAGTAAGTGGGGGCGGGGGGGGGAGTCGAGCACCATGGTGTACCAGTGCTATGTGGTTCCAATGTGTAGCTTGACGGGCAGTATTTATTCTTTGTGACGCTCGTCTCCCGTTTCCTTTCAGACTCTTGGTGAAGCTGCCGGAACTGAACCACCTGATGAAAGTGAGAGCTTGCATCGACAAGTGAGTGCCCACTGAATATTGCCTGTCAATCCCTGTCACCTCCTTTCTCACTGTCTTGACCGTCCGTTCCCTGGGTTAGAACATTCCTCCAGTGGGTACAGGGACCTTTGCTGCCAGAAAATTCGGCCGCCAGTCAAGTTGCATTGTACCGATGGCCTAATCACGTCGTTGAGACGTCTCAAAGCGCTTCACAGAATACGTTGTGTACGCCTACAAAACTACATGATCTGGCTTATGCTAATAATTGTTTTATGCTTCCTTGCAGGAATCCACCGAATGGGAAAGGGTAAGAGGCATTGATGTCACTAATCTATGTCCTTGCGTGCGTAGGTTCCATTGTTTGTTTATTAACGTTTAGTGCCCTCATTTCAGTTGGCCAGTAAGCTCCTCTCCACGTGTTCCCTCAGCGAAAGCCAAGTGAGACAAAGGTTACTCTCGCTAGAGAGAGTTTGAAGGGCAACAGACTTGTTTGAAGCTTTTGGTGGCAGAAGCAATTAATGATGGGGGTATTTTCCTCAGTCGAGACATTAATCTGAGGTTCTGTCTGCCTGTTAATGTGGCCAATAAAAATCCCACGGCGCTATTAATAATACTTGCATAGCACTTCTTCTCCTGAGAGTGTCTTAAAGTGCTTCGCAGGATATTCTGTAAAGTGAAGTGACTGGATGTTTTGTGGACGAATGTGGCAGACAATTTGCACGCATTGATGTCCCACTATTGGAAAAGAGTTTCTCCAGGTCCAGTATTGAGATGGATGATAACGTCTCTTCCGCAAACAGTGGTTAAGAGCAATTTATATGCTTGAATTATACAATAATGCTAATAATAATAATAATCAGGTTCAAGAGCACAGAAAGCTCCACAGAGACAGCTGCTATACTGCTGTCAATTTCTCTCGGCAGGTACCGGAGGTTCAATATCTTGGGCACAATTAGCAAGGCCATGAATATGGATGAGTTGAGGCACGGGGGATTGTGTGCTGATTTCAGACATCTGGTAAGGAGCAAAAGGTGGCTGGTTAGTGGGGCAGTTACAGTTTTACTGAGTTACTTGTATTTCGATTTGAAGATCCTCTCACTCTTCTTTTAATCCCTTCACACCTTCACACCTCCCTACCGCTCTGACCTGCTTACTCCCCAACCCACTACCCGCTGCCTCCGTTCGACTGGCTCCGGCCTTCTGTTTGTCCCTCGTGCCCTTCGTTCCACCAACAGTGGCCACGCTTTCAGCCACGACACTCTGGAACTCTCTCCCCAATCCCTCCGCCTTGCCCCCTCCTTCCCCATTTTCAGGTTGCGCCTGAAGATCTTTCTCTTCGACCGTGCTTACGGTCAACTCCCCCCGGCTTGGGGTTGTGCTCCACCACTGTCAAGCACTCTGGGACGCCTCCCTGCATGAGGGGCACTGTGTAAATGCAACTTGTTGTTCTATTATGCAGTGCATTATGTGAGGGTTCAGAGGAAATGCTTTACATATTTACAAGGCTACTTGACCGTGTGTTAGAGGGTTTCAGGGGACAGGGGGAAGGAGAGAAGTGGCTGTGAGTCAACGAGGTGGAAGTTTGAAGAAAAGTGCAGCTACCAGAATCCGCAGTGGTTCCCAAACTGATCGTTTTCCGCTCTTGTGATTTCAGCAACTCAAAGAGCAGAAGTCTGGCATTGGAGGCAAAGGCAGCAACGAGGTAAGGCAGTGTCCTCCCTCTATAGGGCAGCAAAGTTATGTTGCACCTTGCCACCAGCAATGGAGGAGGCGATTTTGGTTGAAGTGGTCAATACCATGTTTTAAGAAGCCTTGGGTTAGTTATAATGTGAAACGGTCTCAAAGTGCTTCGCAGAGAATCGCTGCCAAACTGCAGGGACACCGTTATGAGGGGAGTTGACAAAATATGCCATGATATAACTGAGGGTCCTGACCAGCAATGTTTTATTTGGTTAATTAATTAATACAAGTGCAAGTTATTAATAATAATAATCCTTGCATTTGATACAGCGCCTTATCACACTGTTGAGACTGCTCAAAGCGCTTCACAAATGTATTGTAAAGTGACATGGTGTATTTTGTGGGCAAAATGCGGCAGCCAATTGTGCACTGCATTGACCCACAAACAGTCGTAGAATAAATGACCAATTTATTATGTTTTTTCGGAGGCATTATTACCCCCAGAAAGCGGTCCGCCAATCGACTAACAACCGAGTTGCTACTTAGTGCTAGGGACCGTTCAGCCTATTCGGATGTCCTCCCTGATGTGAAATGTAAATTTGTATTGTATTATTTGCCTCCTGTACGATGTTGCTGATTTACTGTTTCCCCCATCCCCCAGGTGTCCCTGATAGTGACTGAGGAGCTGCACATCATTAGTTTTGAGACAGAGCTGCACTGGCAGGAGCTGGTGGTAAAACTCGAGGTGGGTTTTTACCCCTGTTTGTGTTTCACTGACATTACAGTAGCATTGGCACACGAACACACACCACACCTTAAACATCTGCCTTCTGTCCTCTCAATTCTGACCACTTCAGTGGAGGGTGCGCGTGGAGCTTAGCACGAGCACAAGTTCAGCCTCTTCAGGCAAGGAGGCACGATAGATAGGAAGGAAGGAACAACGCTGGATAACACCAATAGGACATGTTGAGATTGTGGCTGTATTGCAGTGGAGGTTAGAAATCGACCCTCATTTAATTTTCAACTCTGCTTTCTGTCATCTTTCCTCCGAACTACTCCACTCCTTCTCAGCTCAGGTGCCCAGCCAGCAGTCTAAAGCAATTTTGAGACCTCCCTTCACGAAGTGAAAGGTGTAATATAAACGTTAATTTTCTGGTGCTTTCTTACCACGTGTACTTTTTTTTGACGTCCGACTGTTTCTTCCTGACAGACCTCAACGTTGCCTGTGGTTGTGATTTCCAATGCCAGTCAGCTCCTCAGTGGTTGGGCCTCAGTACTTTGGTACAACATGCTGTGCAATGACCCAAAGGTGAGAGGAGGGATGATTTATAGTAGTGGTAGGGAGGGGAGTGATGTGTAATAATAATAATAATCAAGCACTCTGGGATGATATCCTGCATGATGGTTGCTGTATAAATACAAGTTGTTGTTCTTGATCACTCTTGCATTTGATATAGCACGTTATCATGTCGTCGAGACATCTCAAAGCACTTCGCAGGGTGTACTGTAAAGTGGTTTGACTGAGTGTTTTGTGGGTGAAATAACCGTGAATGCACAGTAATTACCCCTCACAGTATATTCTGTTAGGCGCTTTGAGACGTCTCAAAGCCACGATAAGGCGCTTCAAATGCAAGGATTATCATTAATATTATTATTGCATATTAGGGAATGTAGCAATTCAGAGCATGCTGAACGGGATTGAGAGAATAAAACCCAGAACAATATTCTCAAGACAGTAGGGTCAGTATTGTGGAAGGACGAGATTAAATAATAATCCACAGGACCTCCTTCGACCTCTCGAGTGATCTGTGCGCGGTCAGTCAGGACCGGGGAGAAGCCTCGAGAATTCAGCCCCACTTCCCAGGACCTTGCTAGCTAACCACTGATCCATTCGATTGGCTCTGGCCTCCTGCTTGTCCCTCGGGCCCTCCATTCCACCATTGGTGGCCGGGCCTTCGGCCGCTAGCCCCTCGAAACTCTAGAACTCTCTTCCTCTATCCCTCCACCTTGCCCCCTTTCTTCCCCATCTTCAGGTCGTGCCTGAAGACTTCCCTATTCAACTGTGCCTACGGTCATCTCCCCCCTCCCTCCCGGCTTGACATTGTACTCCACCGCTGTCAAACCTGGGACGCTATCCTGCGTGAGGGGCGCTGTGTAAATTTAAGTTGTTGTTGATGATGAATCCAGTTTTGAGAACATTGCATTTTTCTATCAAAGGCTTGGAGATTAAAGGTATTTTGTTTTAATTTCTAGCACTTGCTGTTCTTTTCCAACACTCCAGCGGCCCCTTGGCACCAGCTCTCCGATGCCCTGAGCTGGCAGTTTGAGTCCAACACCAAGAGAGGGTTGGACAGCGACCAACTCTCTATGTTGGCAGAAAAGCTCTTTGGTGAGTGAGTACCCAACCTCAGCCCTGCGTGGCATTGGAGTGCTTGCGTTTATATAGCACCCCTCACGCAAGCGTCCCAGACCGCTTACAACAAATGCAAGTTGCCTCCTTCGAGACCCATCTCAAACCCTCCTCTTCGACCGTACCTTCAATCACCCTCCTTTTTTTTATGCCCCCCCCCCCGCCCTCCACCCTCCCTGATCCCGACCCCCAGCTCGGGTCCGAAACATTAACTGTCCAGCGCCTTGGCACTTCATCCCGATGTGAAACCTGAAAATGTCATTTTGTTTTTGTTGTCGTAGTGTCCCTAGGATGTGTGTGCGCTCAGGTGCTTATGTAACGCATCAATGCTGGTGTTCAGTTTAAGAAGTGCATTCCTGTTCAGCGAATGTAACGTAAAGCTGCACTTTCCAAACGATAGAAGTTGAAGTAATAGAGCACAGAAACGGGCCATTTGGCCCAACTGATCTGTATTGGGTGGTCATGCTCCACATCGGCCTCTATCCCTTCTATTCTTCTCTTCTGTAACCTTTGCTGTAGAGATTCTTGTAAATTCGTGGTTAGAGCAATTGCAAACGAGACGACCTGGGTTCGATTCCCGGGCAGGACAGGGCGAAATGTTTGGCAAGTTTCCCTACACCACACACACGCGCTCCTTTCCTGTCGCTTCTCCCTCGTGAACACGTCACTTTTTCTCTGAAATCTGCTGATGAGGTTCTATACAATATTTACATTTTTATAAAAAAAAATTATTTCAACGTTCAGGGCCTCAACAGAATTACGCAGACTCTTCCATTTCGTGGGCAAGGTTTTGCAAGGTTAGTATCAGTGACATTACATTTGTTGCTTACCCCACAACCCGCTGCCTCCGCTCGACTGGCTCTGACCATCTGCATGTCCCTCGTGCCCTGTATTGCACCATTGGTGGTCGCGCTTTGAGCCACTAGGCCCCGAAACTCTGGAACACTCTCCCTCTATCCCTCTGCCTTGCCCCTTCCTTCCCCATCTTCAGGTCGTGCCTGAAGACTTTCCTCTTCGACCTGCCTACGGTCACCTCGCCCTCTTCCTGGCTCGGCGTCGTGCACCGTCACTGTCGAGCGCTCTGGGACGCTACCCTGTGTGAGGGGGCGCTGTGTAAATGCAAGTTCTTGTTGGATATTTATCCAGCTTGATGCCATTCTCAGCAATGGTGGCTGTAAAACCAGTGTCAGGGTATCAACCTCACGGCTCGTGGCGTATCTGGCAAACGACTGCTGGTTGTTTGACTTAGTATAAAGGCTGAATCCTAGTTGACTGCAGGTGAATGAATCCACACGTTAGATTGTGCTCAAGCCTTTGCCAGGACGCAATACTCCCAAGTGCAATACGGGGGGAGCTCTGCTGCATTGCTGGTGCTGTTTTCTTCCAGGGTGAGACGTCTAATTGCCTCCTTCAAGGCCTGTCTCAAGCTCCTCTTCAACCGCGCCTTCGGTCACCCTCCTACTTCCACCCTACCTGCCCTCCACCTCAGCTTGGGTGCAAATCCCTGATTATCCAGCGCCTTGGGACGTTCTCCCAACATGAAACGCGCTATACAAATTTAATTTATTGTGGTTGTTAACTGCCTGCTCGTGTGTCCGTTTAGAGATATTGTGATGCTTTTAAGAAATGAGGATGTTTCTCCCGCTGTCCTGGCCAAGAATCCTCCAGATAAATTGGTCCTGGCTGTTTGTGGGACTTTGCTGTGCTGAAAGTGGCTACGCATGCACGGCTTGCTACCCTTGTTAACAATTATCTGTGAGATGCTGTGAGAGGTTTTGTCGTTTCCAACTGTTATTTCAAGCGGAAGGATTATTACAGTTAGCTGCTATTAAGAAGCTGTCTAACACCAGTAACCCTGAAACGAGCACAGAATTCTTTGGTTTCCCAGTCGAAAACGATCCTAATGTAATGAATGATTCCCCTTTTGGTATTCAATCTGTTACAGGAGAATTTACCCAAACAAAATTTTTCCTTTTGGATTTGGCTGCAAGGCATTCTGGAACTCATCAAACGTTACCTGGAGGATATCTGGAATGCCGGGTGTGTATTTGGGATTTACTTTGACTGCGGGCTCTCTCTCAGATTGGGAATATCCGGCTCAATGGCAACTCGAGCGTCTCGGAGCCCTTTAAAGACCTTCCTTTTTGATCGTGCTTATGGTCACCGCCCCACACCCCCTCCCTCTCGCTCTGGCTCGGTGTCAGACTTCGCCACTATCAAGCGCTCCGGGACCCTACCCTGCGTGGAGGGCTCTATATAAATGCAAGTTGTTGTTGCTAAATTGGCTTTAATGCTTCACTGAACCAACGCCATAATCCTGAATGTCAAATGATACTTCGGCAGCAGTGCCTTGTCTTATTGTGTTCCAGGGGCTTTGGCTTCCACAGGTGCAATAGTTTTCACAGTGAGGGAGGGGGCTGGACGGGTGTGTGAGGGTGGAATGTCGCAGGAGGAGGCTGAATATGTGAGGGGTTGGATATCTGAGGCCAATATATAAGTGTGAGGTGGGGAGTGGGCCCGGGGGTGGGTGGGGAGATGTCTGTCTGACTCTGAGCGTGTGTCTGGAGTGGGGAGTGAGGGGAAAGGTGCTGAAGGTGAGACAGGCGAATGACTTGCTTCCTCTTTTCCCCCCCCACCACGCCTCGCATCCCCCCAGGCACATTATTGGATTTCTGAGCAAACAGAGGGAGAAGATTCTCTTGAAAACAAAGCCCACTGGAACCTTCCTGCTGCGCTTCAGTGAGAGCTACCGAGACGGAGGCATCACCTTCTCTTGGGTGGAACATTTACCCAACGGTAAGTGAAAGATGAGTCTCGGTTACTCGTTTCGCCCACAAAATACACAGTCAGTGCACTTTACACTGTGAAGTGCTTTGAGGCATCTCAACAATGTGATAAGGCGCTACATCAAGTGGATAAGCCTCTGTTTACCTAGTAGTAAGTAGGAACCCTGTTGTTAGTTCATTTGCTTTTGAGGTAATAATCCCTTAAAAAAAATAATAATCGGATCACTCAGTCCACCACTGTTTGTGGGATGCTGCTGTACCCACAAAGTATACAATCAATCCACTTTACAGTGTATCCCGCGAAGCGCTTTGAGACATCTCGAAGACGTGATAAGGCGCTGTATCTAATGCAAGGATGATTATTATTACTAGCTGGGTTCGGCCAGGCTGGGTGTGTTGTGCAGAAGCAGTTGAGTGTTGGGGTGCTTCGACCGTGTCTCTAACCGTTGCAGGAAAGCCCAAGATCCACTCTGTGGAGCCCTACACTAAGACACACCTGTCCAACATCTCTCTCTCGGATATCATCCATAACTACAACATGATCGCCGACGAGAACGTTCCCGAGCACCCCTTGCTCTACTTGTACCCCAACATCCCGAAGGACGAAGCCTTCGGCCATTACTACACCAACTCTGAACCAGGTAATCAATAATAATAAAATGTAGTAATATTTTAATAATAAATAATATTTACGCTGGAGCCAATGGAGCCAGCTTCAAGTTTGCCAAGTTTTAATAAGTAACGTTATTAAATAAGTGACAACGCAAGTTGTTGCCAACCATTCACTTTGAAGTGAAGTGCTTTGAGATGTTTTTATGTTGTTAGGTGCTGTATCCATTGCGGATCATTGTTATTGATTAGTGAGGTTCGCTTGTGAACTGAAGTCAGGCTGTGAAAAGGCAGAATGGGGAGTTGATTGTTCTGTGTGCTCTCTTTTTCCCTCTCTTTCTGCAGGTCTGATGAATCACAAATACTTGAAAACCAAGTTAATTGTGGTGTCCGAGAGGTAAGCGAGCGAAAGTCAACCGTAACTCTGATTCTCAGGCAGATAATGACTTGTCAATGATGGGGAAAGGATCGGGATATAACCTACAGAGACGTGTGTGTGTGTGTGTGTGTGTGAAGTATTCAAAACTCAAAGAAATTGCCGAGCTGCATAGTGGGTGACGTCCTCTGATGGAGAGCATTAATATATTTTAGTGCACGCATCAATACCCGCTCACAAACTCGAGCCCAGAAGAGGGAATGCGATCAGGCGGAATGTGGCCAGAGAGTGGGGAATTGTGTCAGGTTGTGTCAGCAATTCAAGAAGGCATTAGATTGACTGTTTGGCAAAGGGAGGCCTCGAGCTGTTAAGAGTGAATATTTTACTTTGGGGACAAGAGGTAGTTGGGACGCTCTCCCTGTGTGAAAGGGGTTCTTTAAAGGTAATTTTGTTGTTGTTGTAGTTTCAACAATTAAATTCGGAGAGGAAACGTTACGTTTTTCACTCTTTTATCTCTCCCCGCCCCCACACAATGGTCCGCTTTTTCCATCTCGCTCCAGACCCCCCACTGCTGTACCATCCACTGAACGGCTGGAATCGTTGGACATGGATCTGTATGACTTTCCGCTATCAGGTAACTGTTTTCTTCTGGCGCTCCCAATGTGAAGGGCGCCGTATCAATGCAAGTTGCTGTGGTGAAGGTCTTCCTCTTCGACCGCGCCTCCGGTCGTCTCCCTCTACCAACCCCCCGGCTCGGAGTTGTGCTCCGCCACTGTCAAGCGCCTCTGGGCCGCTACCCTGAGTGAGGGGCAAGTTGTTGTTGTAGTGCCTGTGTGTATTCCGTAGGAGTATTGGTTAACTCTCTGTTGCGTCTTCCTGCAGATTCAGATTTAATACAGCTCCTGGAGACGAGTGATCTGAATCAACCCTGAGCTGTTCTGACCTTCAAGGAGGCTTGTGCTATTGATGCAAAGACTGCACCCCCTTCCCCCACCCCCTCCAACCCCTCCTACCACCATGAGGATGTCTTGTCATTGGCTCATATGACCAGCTGTACTCCGGAAAAGACCGGATCGATTGACCACTGCAAACAACAATAACTTATCTTCTCGGTTGATCCACACCACAAATAGCATTGGGCTGAAATGTTGACGCAGGTTTCTCTCTGTATGCTTGTCAGATTCTGCCCTGCTGCACTGAGTGCTGGTGCTGTGAATGGGGTTGACAAATCGATCGAGATGTCCTTGCCTCGTTTTCCCCCCGAAATCATACGGTGGGGGTGGGGGGATTCCCTCCCGAATCCAACCCCCAACTCGCGTGCAAACCCTCGACTGTCCAGCACCTTGGGAATTCCTCCCGACATGAAAGTACGACTTGAATGTAAGTTGTTGTTGTTGTTGAGAAGACCACTGAATTACCCCCTTCGTTCCCAATTCCTTCTCATGCCTCGTGTATTTACACTGAGGTGACAGGAGCATAATATAAGAATTAGAAGACTTAAGGGCCATCCAGTTCGCCTTCCACCATCCAGGCAGTCGCTTGCACATGTCATGTCCCAAACTATTTCCTGTTTCCCAAGATATTATTTCTTAACAGAAATCTGTTATGTTCTTTCATTTGTTGTTGGAAGAATCAACACATTCTGCTTCCACCGTCTTGTCTGCCGGTCTCCCTAGGGAGCTTGTTCTATACATTTACTCACTGAAATAGTGTTTCCGCAGATTTGTTTTGATGCAGAGTGGGAATGGATAATCCTGTGGAGATAAATTAATCGCATAACCACTTTTTGACATCCCAACCCCCATCACTCATCATTGCCTTCATCACTCACCTACCATCTGGGCCACTTTTGTGGGTTTCTAGACGTCCTGAATGGATATGATGTGATCCAAGTGAATTAACTAGCGTCCAGCTGCCTTTTTGCACACTACTTTTTTTTATTGATGGCTATTAACGTTGGTGGGGTCGAGAAGTCACAGCCTCCATCAGACCTGTGTTTGGCTGTCTGCACTTTATGGCTTCAACCAGCTTTGTTTGCCTGGTATTGCTTTGCTCTCAGTTCTACTTGGGAGCAAATACCAGGAAGGGGAAGCTGGTCACAGGTTGGGGCTGCTCTTGCCTCTGGAGACCCACAGCACCATGTCCCCAGGGCTGGGGGCGGGGGGGGGGGGGTGCGGGGGTGTGTGGGGGAGAGAGGATGTACTGTGGGAAAGTTTGCTTGATAATGATTGTCACCAAAGCGGGAATCTCGATTTTGAACCTTGGAAGCAGCTTTGGCCATAAATCTCATCCTGAAAAGCTGGAGGTTTTTTTACTGGTGGGAGAGAGAAGGTAAGGGTGGGGGGTGGGGTGGGAGAAAGTGTTTATACCGTCAATAGGATTAGGTAATTGGAGTTGAGGTACAGGTTAGCCGTGATCTAATAGAATAGTAGTTCAGACTCGAGGGGCTGAATGGCTTATTCCTATTCCTATGATAGAAATATGCCCAAGAACCACTGATACTAATACAATTGAGAACAGTGTATATGTATTTATGTAGAATATTTTTGGGGAAAAATGCAAAGGGATAGGACTCGGGGTTATTTTTGTGAATTGTCCCTGGTACGTATTCGGTGGTTGGGGCTGGGAGGGTGCGTAGTTAGTGGCTTGAGGGGGGAAATCTTTGAGACCGGGGAAGGATAGAACAAAGTTTTATTCTTGTGTGGTTTAATTGAAGTAGCTCTTTGTCTTGCATTTGTTTTCTGAGCGAGTGTGACTTCTCCTTGCGTGTGGACAAAACTGATCCAAACTTCTTTTCTAATATTATACTGATTAATTGAGGTAAAATCAGTGTCAATAGTGCTACGACTGACATCTAGTGTCAAAGTGGTAAATTTAATAGTGTGTGCGCACGTGTGAGTGTGTGTGTGTGTATATATATTGCCTGTTAGAAATTCCTTTTTGTGTGATCACTACCCCGGGGCCTCTACTCAGCTGGCTCCGACCTATTGCATGTCCCTCGTCCCCTCCCCTCTACCATTGGTGGGCATGCCTTCAACCACTAATGGGCAGCGATGCTTCCAGCCACTACACTCTGAAACTATGGAACTCTCTCCCTCAATCCCTCCTCCTTCCCCATCGTCAGATCACCCCTGAAGCCCTTCCTCTTCGATCGTGCCTACGGTCAACTCCCCCTGGCTCAGCCACTGTTAAGCGCTTTGAGATGCTGCCTTTGCCAGGGTATGTGCTGCTGGAGTATGCAAGTTGTTATTGCTGTGTGTGTGTGTGTGGAGTGGGAGGGAGAGAGAGTATTTGTGTGGGCTGTAACGGTAACAAATGTTTGTGAATGTTTTGGGAGCGGCAGAATTCCTGCGAAGCATCTGTTGTGGGTAGGTTCCTGTACCGTGCCTGAAGGGCACTGTATAAATCCAAGTTGCAATAGGCACTTTTGGACATTGCGCCTCTTGCGATTTTCTTGTCGACGTGGTGCATAAGTCTTGTGAATTCCAATGACGAAACGGTTGGGTTAGATTGAGCTGATCTAACCAACAAGCCTTTTCGCTTCAGTCCAGAAACTCTTACTCTCAAAACCAGATTCCACTTTATGGATTGTTTAGACTGTTCTTACTCTTTATTTTTTATTCTCTCTCTCTTGTCTCAAAAGCTGTCGACATATTATTGGATATGTACTATCCTAGTAATTGTGACTATTAAAACAATTGAGAAACCGTTATTTTTTCAACTTAATTCATTACCCTGCGAATCCAATGCTTTATTTGCACTACAGACAGTGACAAGGCCCTGATCTCAGCCTCGGAGGTCAGTGGACCGTTTGCAAATGTGTCTCACAGTGTCACCCACTCCCAACCATACATTAGGTGGGAGCCCAGTATGTATGTCCAGTTCATAACCCAGTGCTTCTGTTTTTATTTCAGCAATAAACGAGAGGCAATTTTTTGCCTTTTTTAAGGTCCTGTAATTCCCAAGTTAAAACTGTCTCTTCCAGCCTTCCGTGTCCTGCATAGGGTAACATGGCACAGAACAGGAGGACGCACACCCTTCATTCAGCCCGTCGTATCAATCATCGCTGTGGACATTCTCTAAGCTGATCTTTCAAGATGGGGGGAGAGAAGGGGATCTCCCGAGTGCCAATGGTGGGGAGGGGGGGTCCCACTGAGGAAATGATAGATCTGCTTGTTGTAACTTTGTTGGGATAAGTCCTGCGGAAGAAATGTCTCCCAGGAGAAATTAGAGAGGGGAAAGTGATCAGATCTGGCTTGGAACCTGAGTCTCCCAGCAAGTCTGTCCTGGTGGTCTTTCTTCACACCCCACCCTTCTGCCCCTTCCCCTTCAACAGTCCTCCAAAACCTTTCATTCATATCCCTTCATCATGTATGGACTCTTCCTCGAGGATGGTCGAGGCGATCGAAGCTGGATGTGCAGGCCTGGCATCATTGCCCTCCACTTGGCGGTCGTGTGAAGATCCTCCTCTCCTTTCCTAACCCCGACTTGCCTGCCCTCCACCCTTCCTGATCCCAAGCCTCAGCTCGGATGCAAATCGCCAACTGTCCAGCAGCTTGGGACGTCCTCCCGACGTAAAGTCGCTGTGTAAATGTAACTTGTGCGTGCGTGCGTGGGTGTGTGTGAGAGGGGTGGGGGGAGAAATCCCTGCCTGGGAATGAGGTGCCAGTCACAATGAAAGGAACGTTAGCGTAAAACACACTGAGCAGAGGAAGGAAACCCGTTCCGCAACACAAGACGGAAAGATTGCAATTTATCACGCAGGCGGAAAAAAAAAAAGAACCATAATCGATTGACCTGCTTTTATACAGTGCTGCCCCAGTAAACACCAACCGCCACCATCTCCAAGGCACTTCGTAGAATTGCCCAGAATTGAAGTGAATAAGTAAACTTGGCAGCTTATCTGTGCCAGCGACTCCTCGGAAACAGTAATGATTAATGATAATCCTTGCCTTTTGACACCGCCAGCCCCTTTCACGTCAGACAGGCCAGCCCGAAGCGCTTCACGGGCAAACACGGCAGCCAGTTTCCACAGGGGAAACGACCGTGAGGCGAACGACCGATTTTATCCAGGGCTTGGATTGTCAGCCAGAACCCAGCGAGTGAGTAATTCCCTTCTCTTTTCAAGTCGTTCCACATAACAATAATAATTAGTAGTATTATCTTTTAATAATAATAATAATCCTTGCATTTGATTATAGCGCTTTTCACGTCGGGAGGACGTCCCAAAGCGCTTCACAGAACACACTGTAAAGTGAATTGACTGTATATTTGTGGGCGAACGCGGCGGCCGATGGCGCACAGCAATGTCCCACAAACAGTCGTGGATTGAAAATGACCACTTTATTATTGTTTTTGGTTTTGGAGGATTATTATTAGGCTCTGTGTGGAGTAAGGAAACTTACTCCTCTGCCGGGAATTGAACTCAGGTCTCTCACTTGCAAAGCGAGTGCTCTAACCACTGAGCTACAGGACACCCCACCCCACCGCCCCACCCTTCCTTTGCTCATCTTCAGCTCGCACCCGAAGACTTCACTCTTCGTCCGGGCCCGCGATCACCTCCACGTTCTCCCTGGCTCAGCATCAAACTAATCCATCGTGAAGGGGCGCTGTGTAAATGCGTGGTTGTGGTGTTTCAAGTCAGGCGCAACTCCACACACGCGTGCGCACACACTCGCGCGCGCGCACACACACACTCGCGCGCGCACGCACACACACACGCACAGGTTGCCTCACTCTCTGGCGCCGTTGTTGTGAGAGTTCGAGCCACTCTCTCCCGCGTTCTTGGAGGGAGTGGCAGTGCCCGCCTCGCCGGTCTCAGACTGCCCGGGCAGCGAGTGCAACAGCTGATCGTCGCTCAGCAGCTTCAGGAGCTGCGGGTGGTTGAAGTGAAGGGCGTCGTCCAGAGGCGTGTTCCCCCACCTGACGGGTGCGTGGAGACACGTTAGCGAGGGGTTAGCCTGAGATCCCAGACACCGCGGTGAGTGAGCGATAGATAGGCGCTCTGAGACGCTATCCTGCGTAAGTGCAAGTTTGTTGTAGTTGCCTCGCCTGCCCCTCGCAGTGACGATCAGCAACTACATCCCAAAACTCTGGACCATTCTGTCTCCATCCCTCCGGCTTGACCCCCCCCCCCCTCCCACCCACCTCCCTCTTCATCTTCGACCGTGCCTACGGTCACCTCGCACGCCCTCTCTCCTCCCCGGCTCAGCATCATGCTCCACCTCTGCCGAGCGCTCTGGGACCCCCACACCTTGCGTGAGGGGGGTGGGGGGGGGGGAGGGTGGGCTGCGTAAAGGCAGGTGGTTGCGAACCGTCGCTGGTGGTAACTCACCTGTCCTTACAGAGCGGGTTCACGTGACAGGCGTGGAGAAGAAAGCGAACAGCTTCCTCGTGACCTGTGAACAGACACCGGTGTCAACAGAGCTCCAGCCCTGGCTGCTCGGACACCACAAGACGGATATTGTTTGGAGTCCCGTAGCTCAGCGGTTAGCGCGCCCGCCTCGCAAGCGAGAGGACCCTGGGCCGATTCCTGGGCGGGTCAGGGCGAAACCTCAGGCCTCTTCTTTACCGAACAGTGAGCAGGAACCCGGCTTTTAGTCGATTGGAGGATCGCTTTCCGAAGGTAATAATCCATGTTTGTAAATTATGGGCCTCGGCAATGGTATTTGGTCCACAAAGCACATGCGAAGCGCTTTGAGACGCCTCGAAGACGTGATAAGGCGCTGTATCAAATGCCAAAATTATTATTATTATCTTGGCAAAGGCTGCCTGTCAGTCCTTACCTTCCGCTGCCGCGATGTGGAGAGGTGTGCGCAAGTCATAGTCTTTCTGTTGCATGTCCATGCCAGACAGGGCGAACCTGGAGAGCGGGGGACGAGCAGCTTAACAACCTGAGAATATTGCCAGCCCAGGACCCACTGTGCTGCACAGTCACGACAGCAACACAGCCTGTGGATTCCTGGCCCCTAACCCTCTCTCGTTCCCCTATCTCTCTCTCCCCCGCACCCCCCCCCCCCTGCGAATGAGGGAAAACGTCCCATAAATGCTCACCTCCTCAGACTGTCTGTGTCGCCGCTGTAAGCGGCGAAGAGTAGATTCACTGTAGACACCTCCTGTGAGAGATCACCATTGTTTTATTATCTACACGTTATCTACAGTCCTCCTCACACACTCACACCCACACACACACACCTCACACACACACACACACCACCCATTCCCTCCCCGCTCCTGTCCTCTTCTTACCCCAACTTCACTCCCAATCCTTCGAGGGTCCAGTTTCCGTTCGAAATGCCGCAGGTTGTCATAGTTGTGGAAATTAAAGAGAGAAACGAGCTCCTGGAAAATCCGACCGGTTATTACAGAAGCCAGATGTGTGTGTGTGTGTAATAATGGTGGCATTGATATAGCGCCTTATCACATCTTCGAGATGTGTCAAAGCGCTTCACAGAATATGCTGTAAAGTGTGGTGACTGTGTGGTTTGTGGGCGAAAGGCAGCAGCCAATTACTTACAGCGAAGTCCCCACAAACACTCATGGATTGAGTGACCAAATTATTGGGGGTTTTTTGCACTTGTGTGTAGCCGTGTGTGTGTGTGTATGTGTAGCCTTGGGTGTAAGTGTGTGTATGTGTAGCCGTGTGTGTGTGTGTATGTGTAGTTGTGGGGGTGTGTGTGTGTGTTTGCGGGTGGGGGTTAGTGTTACCTGGCAGAAGTTGATGCCACGCACGCTGTTGCCCACTTTGTCCAGGGGGGGAGACCAGCACATGACGCCCATCACGTTCGGCACCACCAGAAGAACACCGCCCGACACGCCCGACTTTGCCGGGAGCCCCACCTGCGCGGAAAACCGCGTAAAAGCGCCCTTTCCTCTCCCGAGTTGAGTAAACCCGGGGGCTGGGCTTCGCTTCGGGGAGAGTGTGGCGTTCCGCACCAGTAATCCAGAGACACGGGGAAATCGCCGTGTGCAAATGGCTTACTTGCGTGGCACTCTCAGTCCTGTTCGGACGCTCTTAAGCCGTGATGGGTTGGTGTCAGATTGACTCAACTATTTTACTCTGTAACGCTGCGCCCTGGGTATGCGTTCCCCCCCCCCACCCCCACCCCTGCCCCAAGAGGGGTGTTAGCGATGAAAGGGTCGCGTGGGGCGGAGGGGACGGTGCAGTGCTAAAGATTTGTTTTATTTCACAGGAGACACACACTCGTGCGTACGCGGAACTTGCACAGGACCCCCCCACCCACCGCCCGCTCCCCCCCCGCCCCGCGTTGGTGACTGAAGAGCCTGCAATATATCGATGCGAGCACTGGGTGGCGCAAATGGCACATTTCAGTCCAGGTGAGAGAAGCACTTGACTGGAACGTACATGTACCGTACAGTGTAGTGACTGTGTGTCTTGCGGCGGCGGCGGCTAGTTTGCGCGCGGCGGCGGCGGTCCGCGGGTAGGCGCCGAGTGAATAACAAATTTTATCTGTGGGGGAGGGAGGAGGGAGGGTCTGGCGGGAAACACTCACGTGGAAAGCGAACTCTCCCGAGAAATCGTACATCCCACAGGAGTGCATGAGGCTCAGGGTGTTCCGCACGGCCTCCGTACTCAACACGCGCTGCTCTGTAATCGGGCAGATGCCGCCATTTGCCAACGTGGCGGCGATCACGCTCCCCGACTCGCACGTCATCTCGATGGAGCACAGCTTGTCACACAGAAGGGTGGGTGGGTGGTGGGAGGGGGGGGGGGGGGAGTTGACCGGGACAGAGGGATTGAACGGAAAAAAAACATTTAGCGAATATAATGATCCTTGCATTCGATGCAGCGCCTCGTCGCGTCGTTGAGACGTCTCAAAAGCGCTTCATTCGATAGGATGGACTGTAAAATGTAGTGACTGTGTATTTTGTGGGCGAAACGCGGCAGCCGATTGCGCGCAGCAGGGTCCGCCACACAAACAGGCGTGGATTGAGTGACCGCATTTTGTTTCAGAGGGATGTAACACCTTTACAACGTCAGAGAAAAAAAATACTCGCATTTGGTGTTGCACCTTAGCGCGGCAGTGCCTCTCTTACGAAGTGCTCATCAGAGTTCTCTGCAGTTCTGTTCAGTGACCGCGTGTTTTGCGACAGCTAATGGTAACGGCGGAGTGACAAATTGGGTTTTGCACAGCGCCTTTCACGTGGTGACGGCATCCCAAGGCGCTGGACAATCAGGGGCTTTGTACCCGGAGCTGTGAGCTGGGATCAGTGGGATGGAGGGCAAGGGGAGGTGGGGGAAAGAAGATGACCGAAGGGCACGGTCGAACAGGAAGGTCGTCCCATAAACAAAGAGCTGTGCAGCGAACGAGCTATTAATCCCAGCCTATATTCCCAAGTTTCCCGTCTCCCGAGCGCGTTTTACCTGGAAGTACAAGTCTAACGAAGCAATCATGTTAGCGCCGTCAGGAAAACACTGAAACAAAGAGACGCAAATTAGCTCTTCCCAGCGCCTCTCTGCCTCCCCCGGGGGCTCCCCCCACCACCACCACCACCACCACACTGGCCTACCCACCCTCTTCTCCTTTAAGTAATATCCAATGGCGAAATTCCTGTCTCCCGTCTCCTTCTCAGACTGAAACCTGGAGCGGGGTGGGGGGGAGAAAAAGGCGACGTTATTCCTATGAGGGCAAATCCGCAGCCCCGGTCCCCAGGCCATGTTTGTGGGATCTGGACCCCGTTTCCCAAGCCCGGCCTCCAGGGCCACATCCCTAGGCTCCATTCCCCAGTCTCCAGCAGTTCCTGGGCCCCATTCCCGAACCCCGTCTCCGGACAGTGATCGCACAGGACACTCACGTTGCATTGCTGAATCCCACGTATTCACGGCCGGCCATTTTGTTCAGGTATTCCATCACCTGCAGAGAGAGAGAGAGAGAGGGAGTCAACCGGGTGGAGCTCCAAGCTGGGGACTCTCAGTCCGATGGAGCTCCAAGCTGAGGACCCTCAGTCCGATGGAGCTCCAAGCTGGGGACCCTCAGTCCGATGGAGCTCCAAGCTGGGGACCCTCAGTCCGATGGAGCTCCAAGCTGGGGACCCTCAGTCCGATGGAGCTCCAAGCTGGGGACCCTCAGTCCGATGGAGCTCCAAGCTGGGGACCCTCAGTCCGATGGAGCTCCAAGCTGAGGACCCTCAGTCCGATGGAGCTCCAAGCTGGGGACCCTCAGTCCGATGGAGCTCCAAGCTGGGGACCCTCAGTCCGATGGAGCTCCAAGCTGGGGACCCTCAGTCCGATGGAGCTCCAAGCTGAGGACCCTCAGTCCGATGGTGCTCCAAGCTGGGGACCCTCAGTCCGATGGAGCTCCAAGCTGGGGACCCTCAGGCTGATGGAGCTCCGAGTTGGGGCCCAGTAGGTTGGGTTTCGCTGTCCGGCCATGAGTGTTCAGGTTGCTCCACGTATCTACTTGTAGTCCCTCCTTTTCCTTCCTCCCTGCCTCCCCCCCCACCTCCCCCCACGCTACTGCCATATCGGACCGCAGACAAGTGGCCCATTCACCTGCCAGTCGGATACTCACAGAGTCAAACTTCTCAGATTTATTCCCGTCCGGCTGCAAATACAGAGAGGAGTCAAGAGTCAGGAATATTCCAGAGACGGGGAATACAGAGCGCTCACACCCTCTGTCTCACTGTGTATTCGGGCGAGAACGTGTCCTCCCCGACGTGAAAGGCACTTTACAAATGTAGTTTTGTTGCTGTTGTTGTGTGTGTGAGAGAGAGTGTGTGCGCGGTGGTGTACAATAGAGGGAGGGGGAAGAAGAAATAATATATATTTGGTATAGTGCCTTATCACGTCGTTGAGACGTCTCAAAGCGCTTCACAGAATATATCGTAAAGTAGAGCGACTGTGTATTTTGTGGGCAGAACGCAGAAGGACAATTGCTCTCTGCCCTCCCTCTCTGCCTTTCTCCTCTCTTGCACTCGCGCGCTCTCCTCTCTCTCGTTCTTCCCATCTCTTCTCTCTTGCCTGTCTCTCTTTCTTTCTCTCTCTCTTCTCTCTTGCTTTCTGTGCCCTTTGTGGCCTTCCCTTTTCCGCCCTCCACACCCCCCCCTTTCTCTCCCCCTTCCGACACACGGTTCACCTTACCTTGATGAGGGAGGTAATGATAATGGCTCCGGCATTTACCATGGGATTATGAGGTTTATCTAAACACGGAACAAACACAAAAAGCTTAGTTTAGCAGCGTTCAGTGTACGTCACTTGACATCCGATATTCAGGAACGTTTGAGTGAACAGATAATGCAATATAATAATAATCCGCAGATTGTATTTGATACAGCGCTTTACCACGTTGCGGCGATGTCTCGAAGCGCTTCACAGGATATATTGTAAAGCGTAGTGACTGTATATTTTGTTGGCGAAGCAGTGGGTGATCGTGAACGGAGAGCACAGCCTGAACTCAGCATCTTCATGTCTGCTCGGGCTGCGGAATTGGGCCATCTTGTAGGCCCAAGATGGTCCGACATCTTGTGCTGAGCCTAAACCAATCCGCCAGGGCCCTCTGTCTCTCTCTCCCCCAACGCAGATTTAAAGCGAGGTGAAGGGGAGATAGTTCCAGAGGGCGAGGGCGGGCGAGGGATGACAGGGTAGCAGGATGGAGGCCGTGAGGAACGAGCAGTAAGCCAGAAGCCTTTCACCCAGGCCCAGTTTTGGTCAAAAACCTGCCTGCCCGCCTCGGAAACCCAGTCATTAAAAACCCTCCTCTTGTTTTCCTTCTTGCGTTGGCAGATGTGCCCCCACCCCCGAGACCTCTCTTAATTGTCAGAAAACAGGTGGGTGTCATGCCAACCGGCTTGTGCTCAGGTGAGCCTAGGTTCTCCTCTGTGTATTCTGTTGCTGAGGGAGATACTGAGTTGCAGGATCAGAGCTATTTGCATGTTGCTGGGTTACTCCTTGTTGTTTTCATCGGCCAAGTAGGTGTCTGACACGTGCGGAAACCCATCACCGTTGCTCAAGAGTCTCCAAACCCAACTGAGAATTCCTGGCCTCCCACCTACACATGGAAATCCCAGGGAGAGATCGTTGGAATGGAACGATCTCTCCCTCTCTCTCTCTCTCTCTCTCTCTCTCTCCCTGGAGGGACGCACCCTCCTTACCGAATTCCGGAAAGTATTTGGCGCAGGTTGGCGAGAGCCAAGGCTTGGGGTGGGGGGAAGCCTTTGGCTTGCAGGGTTAACAGGAGCCGAGTTGGGTCACTTACCTTCTTCATTGAGAAATAGCTTATTGAACTTCAACCCACTGGGCTCTTTCCCCATGTAGTAGTGCACATGGTCAGTGCTGAACTCATTGACTGCGATGGCGTACACAAGGGGCTTCACGCATGACTGTAAGCAGAAGGGAATCTTGGTGTCTCCAACTGAGTACCTGCGGAGAGAAGGGGTGGGGAGGGGGGAGAGAGAGAGAGAGAATGAGGAGGAGTCCTGCAGCAATTTTTGTGCACAGCAACAGCTATAAAGCAAACCAACCCATTTTATCTGGGTGGGGGGAACGGTTAGGATAGAAAGGCTCTCGGACTTACCTCTGCCCGTCTACTGTGCACAGAGACACCCCCCAGAGGTCGGGGCTGAACTTGGCCAGTTGAGGAATGTAATCAGCAACCTGGCGGACGACACAGAGAGGGTTTGAGCTCAGTCTTGTCCCAAGTAACAGTGCGCCTCAGCTCAGGGTCACTCCCCAACATCACACCCTGAGACAGCAAGAGTTATGGTGCCTCATATCTTACCCACTGACACACACACACACACTGTACCCTCACATTGCCACTGCTCTTGCTCTTGGCGTTCCCGTAGAGCCGGTTGATGTGAGAGGAGAACGTCTCAAAGTCGGGAATGATGAACCTTTTCCTGAAGGCCTGGGACAGCAACACGGTGTTGTTTCCAAAGAACCTGGAGTCGGGGGAGAGGAGGGGTGGTGGTGGGGACGGGCGGGCGGGCGGGGTGTTGGGGGGAAAAACACGGAGTGAGCTGGGCAGGGAAATGGTCAACGGTTTCCAATCCAATCCTTTTTTTTTCGCGGGTGAAACGCGGCAGCTAATTTTACTCTCTCGAACCAGCTGTGAAGCAATCGAGCCATGTTAATCCGGGGGATTGTCAGCCAGGACACCGGGAAAGAGAGAGAGAGAGAGAGGGTTCTCAAAGGGCTTTACACGAATGCACTGTAAAGTGTAGTCACTATGTGATTTGTGGGCGAAACGCGACAGCCAATTGCGCACAGCAGTGTCCCACAAACAGTCGTGGATTGAGCGACCAAATTATTATTTTTTGTGTACATATTTTTTGGAGGAGGGATTATTATCTGCCAATCGACTAACAACCGGGTTTCTCCTGACTGCTCGGTAAACAGAAGCGTGTGTGTGGAGTGTGGAGCAAGGAAACTTGCCTAAGGTGGAATCGAACCCCCCCCCCCCCCCCACCCCACCACCGGTTATGTAACAGCGGAACCAATAAGTATGAAGTGCAGGAGAGAGGGTGAATATCAGGAGTGACTTTATGGCCTATAAATAGCAGCATTCCAGGACAGAATAAACTGTTATATGGTGACAGGTGCAGAGCAGAGGAGAGGCTTCCTGTGCCAGATTGGGAGGGTGGGAGAGAGAGAGAGAGAGAGAAAGTTGGAGGTGCGTCCACAAAATCCTGTTCCCCCCCCCATGATTTTTTTTTCTCTACGGTGCGCTGACCAACAACTGAGACACAAGGACGAATGATGACACTTGCGTTTAGAAGTAGGCAATTGTATTCAGTGCAAGTGTTTAAACTTCAAATTTTAAGCGTTTACAATAATTTAAAAAATAACCCTTGCGTTTGATACAGCGCCTTATCGCCCCTTTTAGACGTCCCAAAGCGCTTCACAGAGTATACCGTAAAGCGAATTGACTGTACATTTTGTGGGCGAAACTCGGCAGCCAATTGCGCACAGCAGCGTCCCCCACAGACAGCCGGGGATTGAGTGACCAATTTCTTGAAGGGAATATCTCCCCCGGAAAAGCCAATCAACTAACAACCGGGGTTCCTATTTACTCCCCGGTAAACAGAGGCACGCGGAGTAAGTAAACTTTCCCGTTGCTTCGCCCTGCCTGGAATCGAACCCAGCTCCTCTCGTTTGCGAGACGAGTGCTCTAACCGCTGAGCCACAGGACCCCCACAGGCTTTAACTTTAACCTTAAAAAATGGGAGAGGTCTGGGGACGCACGGCCTGAAAGGCTGATGGAAGCGCATTCGATAATGGCTTTCAAAATGGAATTGGATAGGTGCTTAAGGGCTACGGGGTAACAGCGGGGCAATGGGATTAGTCGGTGACTCTTTCAAAGAGCCGGGCACAGGCACGATGGGCCGAATGGCCTCCTTTTGTGCCGTAAGATTCTGTGACAGCGAGTGGTGGGGGGAGAAGGGAATCATCCCCACTCTCGGGTGTCAGAGAGAGAGATTCACGACCCAATTGCGAGTGATCCGGTCGCACAGCTCAGTGACAGGAACACTCGATACCCGGAGAAAACGACCGCTTGACATTTGCAGTCACAGCTGAGGTTCTCCGTGGCGGCGCCCGGCAGTTAAACCAGACGGCAACCGGGCGGGTCCTGAGGTTTTCAGCCCGAATCAGCTCCGATCTCTGGGTCAGAGGCTGTGAGCTCAGTCACCATTGTTCAAGTTCCTTTCCCCCACACCCCCTCCACCTTCCCCCCACCGCCACTCTTCCCTGTCCCACGTCAAAGCCGCTGTATAAGTGCAAGTTGTCGTCATGATTATTGTATAATTATTGTCGCGTGTTGAGCCACATTGCCGTTAGTTACTTCCTGAAGAGATGGCGGTCGAGCAGCGTGAGGCTGGGGGAGCTCTGTGTCGCCTCTCGCAGCTGATCCATGCACTGCTTCAGCCGGGGGTCAGACGTCAGTAGACCTGTGGATTTCAGGGCCTGGGTTTGAGGGGAACAGATACAGAAAAAAGTCAGAGTCAGTGGCTGAACTATAGGGTCCCTGAAACTTCCCGAAAGCCTCCCCCACCCCCCCCAAATGTGGTCACTCAACCCACGTAATTGGCTGACGCGTTTCACCCACAAAATACACAGTCACTCCACTATACGGTATATCCTACCCTGATGAAGGTGGGAACGGGTATCTCTTCCCGGCCGTGGCTGATGGTGTAGAACAACAGGTCCTCCAAGCCATGTATTAGGCTGGCTTTGTGTTTCCTCCTGAGGACAAAGTGCGGCAGTGAGGGTGGCAGCGAGAGAGAGAGAGAGCGCAAGAGAGCGAGAGAGCATGAGTGAGAGCGCGAGTGAGAGCATAGGTCAGGCACGTCACCTCCGTAAATAATAATGATCCTTGCGTTTGACATGGGGCCTTTTCACGTGGCCGAGAACGTCTCGGAAAGGCTTCACGGAATACAGTACAGCATTTACCGAACACACAGTCAATCCAAACCATCATTGTTATCCCAATACCATAAAGTGAATCGACTACATTTCGTGGGCAAAACACGGCAGCCAATTGCGCACAAACGCTCGTGGATTGAGCGACCACACTGTTGTTGTTATTATTGCTGTTATAACTTTGTGACCCTGTTTTCCTCTCCAGGGTCACTCAGTCCCAGCCCAATTATTCTTACGTTCCTAACGTCTATTTATAGGGAATGCAGCGAAATGGAACATCGGCGTCAGGTAGCATGCGGCGAGCGACCTGCAACCGCTCCTAACCTTGTGCTCCTCTCTTCCCTGTTCTGGCTCCTGCCCGTTCCCCATTTCTCCCCCCTCCCCATCCCATCCCATCCCATCCCACCACTGTTTGTGAGTGGGGTGTTTGAGGAATGAGCAGTAGGTTGGAATAGTAAGAGAGGAGCATTCGATGTCCCAGCACCTTGGGATGTCCTCCTGACCTGTCAAGCGCTTGTACAAATGTCGTCGTTTTTGTTGAGCGAGCACTCAGCCACTGCTCCCCACGTCCCGAGTCACTCGGGCCCCCACGTCCTCTCTCTTAGCCTTCGAAGCCGCCTCCATTGAAAGCCGATCTCTCTGCCCGCGTTTTGGTCAACACTCTCCCGCTCGCCTCGCAGCCCCCCGCCCGCGGCGTTCCGGCGCCGTGAGAGACTCCCGACAACCCCGTCCCGCCGCTCCAAGGGAACAGGGCTCGGTGACGAGTTATCGGGAGCGCATCCCCCCCCCCCCCCCAAAAAAAAAAAAATGCGGTCGCTCAATCAAGCGACATCCCACGTTGGTAGGACGTTGCTGCGCGCGATTGTCGGCCGCATTGTGCCCACAAAACGCACAGTCGATTCACTTTACGGTACATTACGTCGATGCAATCAGGTGCTGCATCAGGTGCAAGGATTATTAGTCTTAGCCGGAGCTCTGAGCTCACCGCCCCGAGGCCGGGCTGTTGCGACTGCATAACGGAATACAGGTAACCTCACCACTTCCCTTCAAAAGGGCAACTTCTGCAATCGGTTCCAATCTCCTGTCGCAAAAGCTCAACCGCAAGCCATGCAAATCGGGGAAAGTAGCTGTCGTCTGGTCGATTGAGGCAGTTTTGCATCGGCGGCGGGTGACTTGGGTGCGGGCCGTCGAACCTCCCAGTTGCACGTCCCCGCGTGTGGATGCGCCCCTGGTAAGAGCCGATCGCTTGCGTTTGCCTCGACGCCGTCACGCTCTCGCGCTCCTCTCTCTCTCTCTCGTTCTTCCACCCCCGCCACCACCCACCACCAATCTCCGTTCTCCCCTCCCCAGGTCTCCCCCAATAATTCCTTTTATTTATAAAAAGCTTAATAACGAATTGGTCACTCGATCCGCGACTGTTTGTGGGGGACGCTGCTGCGCGCGGTCGGCTGCCGTGTTTTCGCCCGCCAAACCCGCGGTCCCCGGCGCTCCACGATACACCCCGCGAGGCGCTTCGAGCCCCCCCCCCCAGCGGCGGGGCCGAGACGCCGCGTCAGGTGCGAAGCTCACCGCGGCGATTGTAACCGTCGATCGCAACAGCACTCACAGCAACGACATCAATTCCGATTACTACACATCGTCGTTATAATTATTACGCGTTACTGTACACATTATGTGTGACTCACGGTTCGCTCTGCGCAGAGACGTTCCCGTCCGCCTGTGTCAGCCCTGTCGGCTCCGGGGGGTGAGCTCCGTGACTGGCGCCGCCGCCGCCGCCGCCCGCGGGGCGCCCTGACCCGGGCCCCCTCCGCCCCGGGTCGGGGTGGGACCGAGCTCCGCCCGGGCTCGCCCCGGCTCCGCGGGTGACGAGCTGACGGACCCCCAGAGCGAAGTCGGGGAGCGATTTAAACCGATACATCACTGCGCTACAAGTGTTATCGATCGCTTCCCCTCCGATACCCTCTTCTGCAACTGTGTCGATTTACTCTACAAAGTATCGATTTGTCCCCCACACACACACCCCCTCCTTTGCAACTGTATCGATTTGTTGCCTTTAATGTATCGTTTCTAACGCACGCAGAGAGTTCCCTGACTTTGCAAAGCACTTATCGATCTGTTTCCTTCTCAAATGTATCGATACTATTGCTCCCCCTCCTCTTCCTCCTCCTCCTCTCCCTCCCCCTCCTCCCCCTCCTCCTCCTCTCCCTCTCTCTCTCTCAAATGTATCGTTCTACTGTATCTGTCCTCTCCACTGTTATCGATCTCTGTCTCTGTGTCTCTCTCTGTCTCTGTCTCTCTCTCTCTCTCTGTCTCTCTCTCTGTGTGTGTCTCTCTGTCTCTGTGTCTCTCTCTTTCTCTCTCTCTCTCTCCCCCTTCGTGCAACACATGTACTGCCAGGTACATTTCACAAGGCAGTGGTGGAGGGGAGAGGGGGGGGTGAGGGGTGGATTCTGAATCATGAGTGATTCAGCAAAGGTCCAACCAGCTGTCTGTGTGTGTCTGTGTGTGTCTGTGTGTGTGGGGGGGGGGGGGGGTGGGGGGGTGTGAGACACTGACTGAGAGACAAATATAAGCTGCCGACGGTCTCTCCAACTCTGAAGAAGAATCCTCGCATCTGCTGTGGCCCCTAAAACATCGCTGCGTTTCGAAGGACAGTGCGCACGCGGTCCGTGTACTTATACTAATAATAATATAATATATATAATATAATAATAATATAATATATAATATAATAATAATATACTATATGGTACTTGGCAGATAAACGAGCACACGAGTAAAAATGATAGTAATAATTGGGTCACTTCAATCCACGGCCGTTGGGGGCACCGTCCGCACCTCGGGAAAGATATGTTGGCTCTGGATGGTTTTAATAATAATAATAATAATAATTATCCTTGTTACCCGGCTCTGAAAGGGTTAAGTTACGAGGAAAGGCTGAGTAAACTTGGATTGTATTCCCTGGAATTCAGAAGGTTGAGTGGGGGGGGATTTTTTATTCAGGTATTTAAGATGATAAAGGGATTTGATAGAGCAGATAAACAGAAGCTATTTCCTCCGGTGGGGGTGAGGGGGGGGCACCAAAACAAAGGGGAAAATAGTCTTAAAATTCGAAGCATTTTAGAGTGAAATCCGGAAGCGTTTCTTTCATTCAAAGGGGATGGTAGAATTCTGAAATTCTCTCCCTCCCCCCCCAAAAAAAAAAGGTTGAGAGATATTTCAAGGGTGAGGTTGACAGATTGTTGGGAAGTCGGGGCGGGGCGGCGGGGGGGGGGGGGGTGGGGTGTGGGGGGGTTAAGGGCTCCGGGGAGAAAGCAGGAAATTGGAACGGAAAGGATTACTCGAGGCACAGATCGGTCACGATCTAATTAAATGGCGGAACAGGCTCGAAGGGGCTGAATGGCCTCCTCCTGCTCCTACGTTCCTTCCTAATCGGCTGCTGCGTTTCTCCCACGAAATACGCCGCCAATTCACTCGCGGTGTGTCCCGCGAAGCGCTTTGGGGGGCGTCTCGAAGACGGGATAAGGCGCTCTATCAAATGCAAGGATTATTATTATTATTTTTACCACCCGGGCACAGTAAGAGGAAGGAAGCCCTGAACTGATTGTGTACTAGATCAACGAGGATCTTTCCTGTGAAGATCAGTTGAGCATTCTGTTCAAACAACATGTTATTAATGTTTCAAAACTAATTGTAAAAGGCTGCCGGCACCATGGAAAGGGATATTACGCATTGTTTGTACATAATGCTGCAAGTTAATTGCTATTTTCTTTAATGAATGTTGGCTTCTTAGAACGGGTTAATGGTCCATAACTGCGATGCTTATCAGTGCAAATTAATGGTGCGCTTCCCGGCGCAGTACATATATATATATATTTTGTGGGCAAAATGCAGCAGCGAATTGCCCACGGCAGTGTCCCACGAAGGCCATGGCCACGAGCGACCAAGTTGTTTTTGGGGGAGGGATTATTACCCCCAAATGAGACCTTAAAGTGGAGCTCCTTATCAGGTGGATGTTAATAATCAAGCAGGTATCCTGACTCCACACGCCTCTGTTGACCCCCCAGCAGTAAATAGGAGCCCAGTTGTTTAGTCGATTGGTGCATCGCTTTCCGGGGGTAATAATTCCTCAACAAAAAAATCGGGTCACTCAATCCACGACTGCTTGTGGGGGGGCACCGCTGTGCGCAATTGGCTGCCACGTTTCGCCCACAAAATACACAGTCAATTTACTGTACTGTATATTGCGTGCGGCGCTTCGAGACGTCTCAGCGACGTGATCAGGCGCCGTATCAAGTGGAAATATTATCATCCTTGATCCAGTGCCGAGATGCCTCGCAGGATTTTGCAGTAGACTGTAGTGATTGTACTACAAAATCAGTCGGTCCACTGCTCACGACAGTTATAAGTGCGGAGGACATCTTAATGCAAATTCCTTTGTTCGTAAAAAAAACCCTTAACTCTTAAAAGTTTTCGGTGTGCGCGAGTGAGACAGGCAGAGAAGAAGTTTAACGCTGAGTGGGTGGAATGCTTTCACAAACACATCGATAAACCCAGTAAATGAAATGTTAAACGTGACGCAAAACTAAACGCTTTGAACAACAGGTGGCCTCTGGTTTGAAACGCACTCCAGAAATAAATAGTGGGGCGTTGTGTGGGATCCAGTAGAGGGCACGCTTTAATAATAATAATAATAATAACTAATAACAAGCCTCGGGTTTGATGCAGTGCGTTATCACGGCTTTGAGACGTCTCAAAACGCTTCACCGAATACACTGTAAAGTTAATTGACCGTATACTTTGTGGGCGAAATGCGGCAGCCGATTGTGCACAGCTGTGTCCCAAAGTGGATCGAGTGATCAAATTATTATTATTATTCTTTGAGGGATTATTACCCGCCAATCGACTAACAACCAGGTTCCTACTTACTGCTATGTAAATAGAGGCGTGTGCGTGGGGTGATAATAGTAATAATAATCATAATTCAATCACTCAATCCATGACTGTTTGTGGGACACTGCTGCGCGCAATTGGCTGCCAACTTCACCACAAAATACATAATCAATCCATTTTACCGTATGGCCTTGGAGCGTTTTGAGACGTCTCATCCATAAGAATACCCCTCGCATTCGATACGATGAGGCGCTTTTTTCACGTACCTTCGAGGCGTCTCAGAACGCTTCGCAGAACACAGCGCAAAGCGAATTGACAGTATATTCGTGGGCGAAACGCGGGAGCCAATTGCGCGCGGCAGTGAGTGAGGCGTGATATCGAAATGCAAGGGTTTTTATTAACAGGCGGACAGGGAGCTTGGGTTAACGGCTCGTCCAAAGGATAGATTGATCCAGGCTGATAGCAGCGTCGAATGACCTCCTTGTGTGTTGTCGAGATTCAGGTTCGAGAATCCCCAGAGAGAAAAGGAAGGGGTGTACTCTACAGTATTTATTATTGTGGTTTCCAGTGCGGCTGAAATTATCTGTCGGATCTGAGTTCGGGGCTTTGGCTCGTAGGTCGCGTTGCTTTCTACTGTGTTTCTTACTGATGTCGGGGCCGGAAAAACGGCAGCAAATACATCTCTCGCTCTCTCTCTCTTTCTCCCTCCCTCAAAAAAAAAATAACACGCATCTTCTCGTAAATGAGACCAGCGGCAGCTGGGGCGTCGATTGCATCTGCGACAGTCATCAGCCGAGCGAATGGGAAGCTGTGGATGAGTCATCTCTCTCAGGGCCTTGTTATTAGGTATAAAAAACAAGTCACGTCTATTTTAATTGACTGCGATTGAAGAGTTCACACCTTGCCTCAGACTGAACATTCAGACTCTCTGCTCTTCGAATAATAATAATGATAATTGATAATCTTTGCCTTTCGTGTAGTGCCTTAGACGTCCCACAGGACATACCGTGGAGCGTGTATTTTTCTGGGCGAAACTCGGCAGCCGATCGCTCCCAAACAGCGTCTCCCAAACAGCGGTGTTTGTGCCAAATTATTATCGTTTTATTTTATTTTCGATCGGTCGATTATCCCCGGAAAGCAACCCGGGGTTACCGCGGGGCAAACGGAGGCGCGCGCGTGGAGCGAGGGGACTCGCCCGAGCTTTCGCCCCCACCCCCCCCGCACCGGGAATCGAACTCGGATCCTCTCTCTCTCTCTCACTTGACCGCTGCTCCGCGTTACTGGTATCTCAACGGCATTGTTGTTGCGTTCTTCGTCCAAACCGACTCTCGCAAAGCTTTTCAGATATTATCTTTTCTCACTGCTCTCTCAACAAAATCACAAAATCAACTTTTTTTGTGTGGGGGGGTGGGGGGGGGGGGTGGGGGTGGGGGTGGGGGAGGAATGGGTTTCAGTTTCAGGGGAGAAAAACACCACCACTGCACAAACCTTCTCTCTCTCTCTGACATTGTGTGTGTCTGTGTGTGTGTGTGTGTGTGTGTGTGTCTGTGTGTGTGTATCTGTGTGTGTGTGTGTGTGTGTGTGTCTCTCTCTGTGACAGTTTGTGTGTGTTTCTGTGTGTGTTTCTCCCTCTCTAGTTGTGTGTGTCTCTCTCAGGCTGTGTGTCTCAGGCTGCGTGTGTGTGTGTGTGTGTGTGTGTCTCAGGCTGTGTGTGTGTGAGTCTCAGGCTGTGTGTGTGTGTGTCTCAGGCTGTGTGTGTGTGTGTGTGTGTGTCTCAGGGTGTGTGTGTGTGTGTGTGTCTCAGACTGTGTGTGTGTGTGTGTGTCTCAGGCTGTGTGTGTGTGTGCTCAGACTGTGTGTGTGTGTGTGTGCCTCAGACTGTGTGTGTGTCTCAGGCTGTGTGTGTGTGTGTGTCTCAGGCTGTGTGTGTGTGTGTGTGTCTCAGGCTGTGTGTGTGTGTCTCAGGCTGTGTGTGTGTGTCTCAGGCTGTGTGTGTGTGTGTCTCAGGCTGTGTGTGTGTGTCTCAGGCTGTGTGTGTGTGCTCAGGCTGTGTGTGGTGTCTCAGCCGCTGTGTGTGTGTGTGTGTCTCAGGCTGTGTGTGTGTGTGTCTCAGGCTGTGTGTGTGTGTGTGTCTCAGGGTGTGTGTGTGTCTCAGGCTGTGTGTGTGTGTCTCAGGCTGTGTGTGTGTGAGAGTCTCAGGCTGTGTGTGTGTGTGTCTCAGGCTGTGTGTGTGTGTCTCAGGCTGTGTGTGTGTGAGTGTCTCAGGCTGTGTGTGTGTGAGTGTCTCAGGCTGTGTGTGTGTGTGTCTCAGGCTGTGTGTGTGTGTGTGTCTCAGGCTGTGTGTGTGTGTGTGTCTCAGGCTGTGTGTGTGTGTGTGTGTCTCAGGCTGTGTGTGTGTGTGTCTCAGGCTGTGTGTGTGTGTCTCAGGCTGTGTGTGTGTGTGTGTGTGTGTCAGGCTGTGTGTGTGTGTGTGTCTCAGGCTGTGTGTGTGTGTGTGTGTCTCAGGCTGTGTGTGTGTGTGTGTCTCAGGCTGTGTGTGTGTGTGTCTCAGGCTGTGTGTGTGTGTGTGGCTGAGTTCCTCCCTGTCTGTGTAGAAGGTGCGGCCCGGAGGTGGGGGGTGCGGCCCGGGGGGAGGGGGTGCGGCCCGGGGGGGGAGTGCGGGTTCCGCAGTTACAGGGACAGTAGCGCCGCTGGACAGCGGGTGAGTGAAACTTGGCTTTGGGGATAATTTTTGCGGAGGGGAAAAAATTGAGGAGGTCCCGAGTTCCTGAGGACTCTTTTGCCTCTGATTCTCTCCTTCATATGTCTGTCTCTCACTGTGTGTCTCTGTCTCTCTCTGAGTGTGTGAGTCTCTGTGAGTGTGTGTGTGTGTGTCTCAGTGTGTGAGTGTCTCTGAGTGTGTGAGTGTCTCAGTGTGTGAGTGTCTCAGTGTGTGAGTGTCTCTCTGAGTGTGTGTCTCTGAGTGTGTGAGTGTCTCTCTGAGTGTGTGTGTGTCTCTTTCTGAGTGAGTGTGTGTGTCTCTGAGTGTGTGAGTGTCTCTGTGTGTGTGTGTGTGTGTGTGTCTCTGAGTGTCTCTCTGAGTGTGTGTGTGTCTCTTTCTGAGTGAGTGTGTGTCTCTGAGTGTGTGTGTGTGTCTGAGTGAGTGTGTGCGTGTGTGTCTCTGAGTGTGTGTGTGTCTCTCTGAGTGTGTGTGTGTCTCTCTCTCTGAGTGAGTGTGTGTGTCTCTGAGTGTGTGAGTGTCTCTGAGTGAGTGTGTGCGTGTGTGTGTTTCTGAGTGTGTGTGTTTCTGAGTGTGTGTGTCTCTCTGAGTGTGTGAGTGTCTCTCTGAGTGAGTGTGTGTGTCTCAGAGTGTGTGTGTGTCTCTCTGAGTGTGTGTGTGTGTCTCTCTCTGAGTGAGTGTGTGTCTCTCTCTGAGTGAGTGTGTGTGTCTCTGAGTGTGTGTGTGTCTCTCTGAGTGAGTGTGTGCGTGTGTGTGTCTCTGAGTGTGTGTGTGGTGAATGTCTGAGTGTGTGTGAGTTTCTTTATCACTGTGTATTGTGTGTGACTCTCTCTCACTGTGTGTCTCCCTCACTCTGTCTGTCACTGTGTGTGTGTGTGTGTGTGTGTGAGTTTCTCTGTCACTGTGTGTGTGTGTGAAAGTGTGTGTTTCTCTTGTGTCACTGTGTGTGTGAGTGTGTGTGTTCTCCCTCTGTGTCACTGTGTGTGTGAGTGTGTGTGTTCTCCCTCTGTGTCACTGTGTGTGTGAGTGTGTGTGTTCTCCCTCTGTGTCACTGTGTGTGTGAGTGTGTGTGTTCTCCCTCTGTGTCACTGTGTGTGTGAGTGTGTGTGTTCTCCCTCTGTGTCACTGTGTGTGTGAGTGTGTGTGTTCTCCCTCTGTGTCACTGTGTGTGTGTGTGCGTGTGAGAGAGAGAGTGTGTTACCCTCTCTGTGTGTAGCTTTGTGGGTTCAGAGACTGAAACCATTTCTGTAACTCTGAACAAAGTTTGTCATCTTAAGGCGTTTTTAAACAGGAGATCACCAGATTTGGAATGAGAAGTGCCTCAAATCCGCTCTGGTCTGAGGGGAAGTGGTGAGCCTTCAGATTGAGGTGAAAAAATGAGGATATTTTTGCATTAAATGATCTTATAAGTGGGTCTGGGTGGGCTGGCTGTCTACCTCCTGTGCCTGTTTTCTTGTATCGGTCAAGAGGCAGGGAACATTATTGATCAAACTTATTGATTACCGATCCCACCTGAGGACTTTCCTCTTTGACCGTATCTACGATTTCCCCTCCTATCTCTACCCCCCCACCCCACCACCCCCCAGAGTCAGGCTCCGCCACTGTTAAGCGCTCTGAGACGCTGCCCTGCGTGAAAGGAGCACTATAAATGCAGCGACAACTTATTATAATAATAATCCTCGCGCTTGATACAGCATCTTCGAGACGTCTCAAAGCGCTTCGCGGGATATACCGTCAAGTGAATCGCCTGTATGTTTTGTGGGCGAAAATGACAGTTTACACAACGCCTTTCGGGTCGGGAGGAGGTCCCGAGGCGCTGGATTTGGAACCCGAGCTGGGGGTTGGGATCAGGAGGGGGTGGGGGGGGTGACCGAAGGCGCGGTTGGTCGAAGAAGAGGGTCTTGAGACGTGCCTCGGAGGAGGCGAGGGCTGGTGGGGTGGGGGGGGGGTGAGGCGAAGGGACCGTGGGAATGGAGTTCCGGGGGGGGGGGGAGGCAGAGAGGCTGAAGGTTGTTGTCGTCCTGATCGATTATCCCTATTGATTGATTGATTGATTGATTGATTTCCCCCTTAGTGTCAGAGTGTTTGAGTGACAGGAACTTGGTTCAATCCCTTGACCCAATGTAACGGGGGGGGAGGAATCTCCGGTCTGATTGGCTGGGTCGGACGCCGATCACATCCATCAGCCAATCAGGAGCCTGGAAAGGCGGGACAATGTGTGTCCGGACCAATCAGCGTGACGCAGGGGCGGGCCCTGTGCCGGGTACTTCCGCGTTTGTTGCTTCTCGGTCCAAAGTCCCTTTTGGGGTTGAATTGACTCAGAATTTAACCCTTTTTTTGTGAAATCACTGTCATCATCGTCTTCATCATCGTCGTCATCGTGGTCCTCGTCAGCCACGTATTTGATGTGTCGCGTCGCCGCGACGTCCCTCAAAAGCAACACACTGCAAAGTGTAGTGACTGTCTTATTCTGCGGACCAATCGCGACAGCCCATTGCACACGGCGGCGTTCCCAATCCCCCCCCCCCCCCCCCACCACCACACACGCGCGCACGAACAGCCGTGGATTGAAGGGACCAATTTATTATATATTTTTTTATCCGAAGGGATTATTACCCCCGGAAAAGCCATCCATCGATCGACTAACAATTGGGTTCCTATTTGCTGGGAAAACAGAGGCGTGGGTGTGGGCGTGGAGTAAAGGAAATGTCTCGCCCTGTCACGGAATCGAACCCAGGTCCTCTCGCTTGCGAGGCGAGTGCTCTAACCGCTGAGCAACAGGACTCCACTGTTGTCTACAGCTACAGAACAAATTATCTGCCCCGTTTGCATGCAAAATACACAGTCGGCAATAACCTATGAAGCGCTTTAAGACGTCTCGGACGATGTGATAAGGAGCTATGATCAAACCCGAGGATGATTCTAATTTTTTTTCCCTCTGACCAAACATTTCCTGGATTATACCTCTCTCTGGGTTAATACGCCAAATCTCCTCGCCTTTCGCTTACTCTTTCCGTTGATCCTGAATTGAACTCTGTGAATCTGATGATTTTCTTTTGCCCACGTAGTTGTTGTTGTTTGCGTGGGGTGAAAGCGATGTTAAGGAGAGCAAAGCAGAAGCATAGTTGTGTATAGGCATTGATTTTATGGTTCATTGTCCCTTAGATGTGGCCCTTTGAATTTAGCTGATAACGTGAATCAATGAATTAATTCTGTGGTATTGGATCAAACAAAGTCTGGTATTTAAAGGACACACCTTTGAACAACGTCTTTACTATGTCAACATGTCTGGTTCTGCTTGTCTCGTTCTAACGAGTGCTTGATCCTTCTGACGAGGTGTCAATCCGACGTTCTCTCTCTGTCCCCGGCTGGACCTTTAAGGATGCCACACTGTGGGAGAGGGAGGGAAAGAGAAGGGAGTCATTGTGTTAGGAGGACGTCTTCGCAGGATTTACTGTGAAGTGTAATGACTGTGCTTTCTTAGCTCATCGGAAATACGAGCGCTGTGTTTT
>NW_024704768.1:3734909-3762259 GCF_018977255.1 Callorhinchus milii
TGTAAGTAATGCCTTGGAGATGTTTGCAGTTTACTCACACGTACACACCCTCTCGCTTGCCAGGAAAGAGCGCTCTATGTTCAAGGACTGAACATCAACAGCCCTTTGGGGTAGTGACTTCCATACATTCACCGCCCTAGCGCCTTGGGACGTCCTCTCGACCTGACAGGCGCTTTACAAATGTAATTTTATTGTTGTTGTTCACCCGGCCGTAAGCAGGAAGCCGGTTGTTAGTCAATCGGTGGATGGCTTTTCTGCAGATAATAATCCCTTTTTAAGCAAAAAACTTAGGTCACCCAATCCACGACTGTTTGTGGGACGCTGCTGTGAGAAATTGGCTGCCAAATTTCGCCTGCAAAGTACACAGCCAATTCACTTTATAGTATATTCTGTGAAGCTCTTTGAGACGTCTCGAAGACGTGATTAGATGCTGCAATCAAATGTAAATATTATCATGCTTGTGTCACCTGATTCATACACCGACTGTCATTACTCAGGAATGTTCCGATTCCCTGACAGATAGTTATTTCACAGAATCTGCCCACAATGTGATCCTTGGAAAGAAATTCCAGCTGGTTACGATTGGCAGACGAGTAGGTCTGTGATGTTTGCCCAGTGCGAGGGGCGCTATATACGTACAAGTTGTTGTTGCAGTGGTGGTGATAGAAAGGAGAGGGAGGGTTCGTAAACACAGAGAGCGAGGGAGAAAGAGGGAGAGCGCGGGAGAGAGAGAAAGAAACAAATGCTTAAAGCCGTACCTAATCCTCTGTCAGTAACGTTGCTGCTGAATCATCATCATAATAATTAATGAATAACAGTCACAATCCTCTGGTTTGATCCAGGGCCTCTCATCGCACCTTTGAGTCGCCTCTCAAAGGGCTTCCGCGGGATACGCCGCACAGTGTAGTGACTGTGCGTGTCTTCGAGGTGCGGAAATTTAAATCTGCTTTCATTTCTCGCCGAAATCGAAACCTTTGCCGCTTTTAATCCAGTCTCAGCCTTACTATTAATTCTAATAATAATGAGATTTGTCACGGCGGCTTTCGCATCAGGAGGACTCCCACACACCCCCCCCCCACCCCCCCACCCCCAAAGTGCCCGCCAGGACAACGCTGTGTGTTTTTTGTGGTCGAACACGGCAATGTTCCACCAGCACAGAGCCAAAACGGGCTCAGGGCTCAGACCGGTGAGAAGTCGGGAGGCCGGCGGTGGTGATGGGGGGGGGGGGGGAATCCCCTGCTGTTCATTTCCTTCCCCCGCCAACGCTCTCTCTCTCTCTCTCTCTCTCTGCTGTCACACACAGGCCCTGAGCTGTCAGCCGCTCCACAAGGTTTCACTCCGCACTGTGCATCCGTCCCCGTCCCCCGTCCCCCCCCCCGGTCAGGGTTAGAGACGCAGTCTCTCTACACTGGACCGGCAGTGTTCCTGGCTGGGGGGGGGGGGGTGTGCGTGTGTGTCTCTGAGGGTGTGTGTGTGTGTGTGTGTGGGGGGGAATTGCCCGGCCCGAGGCTGTGGTGACCTCAGAGCTGCTGTGGTTTGAGTGTGTGGGAGGGCGGGGGTGTGAGTGTTATATTACCCCCCCCACCCCGCCCACCCACCGCCCACTGTACACAGCCTCAGGAAGTGGGGGCTGTGCCACAAGCAGCTCCGGGAAATCCCAGGCTGACTGCGAGTGAGGTGGTGGGGGGGGGGGGGGGGCAGCGTGTGTGGGGGCGAGGGGAGGGGGGCGCTGTGTATAATTCAACTTTACCCCCCCCCCACCCCGCTACGAGCTGGCTCTGGTCTCCTGCTTGCCCTTCGTCCCCTCCGCTCCACCACGAGCCAGTCACTACGCCCTGAAGCTTTGGGACTTTCTCTCCCCCCCCGATCCCTCCGTCTCGCCCCACCCGCCACCCCCCCCCACCCCCCTTTCCTCTCTTTTAGCTCACGACTGAAGACCACCCTCTTCGACCGTCCTTACGGTCACCCCTACCCCCACCCCCACCACCGGCTTGGCCTCAGGCTCCGCCACCGTCAAGCACCCCGAGACTCTGGCTCGCGCGAAGGGCGCCGTGTAAAGGCAAGTTGTTGTCGTTGTTGTCGTCGTCGTTGCGTAGGGCGCGAGGTTTACCCACCGTGCGTGTTGGCGCCCGGGCTCCCCTCTGATTGGCCGCTGCTGTGCTCCGCCCGGTCCTGGCCGCACCCCTCGTGGGCGGGACTCTGAGGCTCCGACCCCTCACCCCCCGACACGACCTTTGCCACGAAAAACACACACGCACGCACAGTCACTACACCTTCCGGGCGTGGTGCGCGCGCGTGTTCCCCCCCCCCCAACCCCCGTGAAGCGCTTTGTGACGTCTCGAAGGTACAAGTTATAATACAAGACGGGTTTGGGGTGAAATCTCCCAAAGGTTCGGTGGGGAGAAGGCGGTGGTGGGGGTGGGGGGGCGCGGGGGAGAGAGGGTGGGGGTAACCCCCGATCTTCTTACCTCTTGTTTCAGCCTCTTGTCTCGTGGGGGACTTGTCTCCTCTGGGCTTGATCTGAAAGTGATATAAATTCACCCGAAAATGAACCAAAGAAAACCTCACAGCTTTCGGTAACTTGGGGACAGTCCATAGTCCCTTCTCCCCCACAACCCCCCCCCACCCCACCCCCCACCACACCCCACCCCCCGCCTAACAAGTGGGTCTAAACGTCCGGGCGGGCAGTGTGTGTCTCTCGTAACCACTGGAACTCCATCCCACAGCCCCTCCACCTCGCCCCCCTCCACCCTCACCCTCGCCTCCTTGAAGGCGCGCCTCAGGACCCTCCTCTTCGACTGCCTGCACCCTCGGTCGCCCTCCTGCCCCCTCTCCCTCCCTCCCTACCTTTCACCCCCCCACCCCCCTGATCCCAACCCCCCAGCTCGGGTGCAAAGCCCTCGTTGTCCAGCGCCTTGGGACGCCTTGGGAGGAGGGGGGTGGGGGCGATAAGTGTAACTTGTTGTCGTGCGTTACCTGCGGGTCCTGTCCGGGTGAGGGTAAGCGCAGTCCCGTGCCGCCGGGCGACAGACGGAGAAGAGATCGACTCGACGCATCACCAGGGTCCGGTCTTGGAGGCACAGCCGAGTATTGGCGGGGGCGGTGGGTGGGGGTCCTTCGCTGGCCGGGGAGCGGGGCGGGGGCTGGGAGTCGTGTCCGGCGCTGGTGCCCCCCGACCCCGACTCCGCCGTCTTCCTCTTGAGCTGCCGGGGGCCGTGGCCGTGGTGGTGGGGGAGGGGGACGCCGGGCAGGGGGAGGGTGGGGAGGGGCTGGCTGAGGAGACCGGGGTTCGAGCCCCACTCTCGCAGGGCCTTCTGCAGCCGCCGCACGTGGAGGGGTTTATTGGCCATTCCCACCAGCACCATGATCTCCAGGAACTCGGCCTCCCCCGCCTCACACAGCTGGCGGACATCGTCCCCCCCCTGCTGGATGAAGGTCTGGTAGTAAGCCAACAGGTTCGCTCGCTGCAGCAGTCGGTACAGCTGGAGCTCCCCCAGGCTGGTGGGTAGGGTCATCGCTGGCCTGGGGGTAGAGGGGGAGGGGAGGTGGGAGTGGGGGGTTTGGGTGGGGAAACAGAGAGAGGTAGGAGGGGGAGAGATGGAGGAAGGACGGGGGGGGGGGGTGTGGGAGTGAGAGATAGGGGGTAGGCGGAGAGAGTTGGGAAGGAGGGGGAGGTGGGGAACAGAGTGGAGGAGGGGGAGAGAGAGAGATGGGGGAGAGAAAGGGGGGGAGGAACAGAGGAGAAGGGAGAGATGGGGGAGACAGTGGGGCGGGGGACGGGGACATAGAGGAGGAGGGAGAGAAGGTGGAAGGGGGAGAGATGGAGGAGGAGAGAGGTGGAACAGACCGGGGAGGTGGGGGCGGGGGCGGGGGGGAAGGGAGAGATAGGGGAGAGGAGAGATGTGGGAATGAGAGAGGGGGGGGAGAGTAGGGGAAAAAGGAGGAGAGAGGTGGGGGGGGGGGAGGGGGGGGTGAAGAGAGGGGGTGAAGGGGGAGAGAGAAAATAGACATACGTTACATTCCTGAAATTCTGCCTCGAAATCTGTGCTCAGAATTGTGGTGAATTCTTAACTTTGTTTTAAATTGTAATATTTCCCTTTCCCCCCTCACCCCCCACCCCCACCCCCACCCCCCACCCCCACCCCCACCCCCCCACCTCCCCACCCCCCACCCCCTCACCCCCACCCCCCACCCACTCGCTCTCTCTCTCTCCCTCTCTCTCTCTGCCAATGTTTCACTCCTCCACGGCTGTTCTGTGTGTGTTTCTCAGCGCCTATACAAATGCGATGTGTTATTGTTGTGTGTGTGTGTGAGTGTGTTTACATCGGTGCGCGTGTGTGTCTGTGTCTGTCTGTGTCAGTATGTGTGTGTGTGTCTATCTGTCCATGTGTGTGTGTGTGTGTGTGTGTGTGCGTTGCGCGTGCGTCTCTGTCTGTCAGTATGTGTGTGTGTATCTGTCTGTGTATATCTGTCAGTCCGTGTGCGTGTGTGTCGGTGTCTGTGTGTGTCAGTACGTGTCTATGTTTGTCTGTCACTGTGTCCGTGTCAGTATGCGTGTGCGTTTGTCTGTCACTGTGTGTGTGTGTGTGTGTGTGTGTGTGTGTGTGTCAGTCTGTCTCTCGTGATCAGGTCGGAGGTCAGTTGGAAACTGCCAATTTTTAGTAATAAGAGTAAATAATCCTTCACATTGTTGCAGCGCTTTCCAAGTCAAGAGGCCGGGATTAATCAGGGTTCTGTGTGGGCGGATGCAAGTGGGTGTGCGAGTGTGAGCGTGGGCGTGTGCAGCGCGTGCGCGTGTGGTGTGTGTGTGGGAGGCATGTTCGTATGTGTGTGTGTGTGTGTGTGCACACAAGTCGTGGAATGAGAGAGAGAGAGAGAGAGGGGTTATTATATCTATAAACCCCTCACTTCAAACTCACTCTACAAACCTCTTTTTTTCCTTGTTTCAATCCCCCCCCCCCACCCCCTCCCCACACACACGCACAGCAGACACAGACACACACGCAGACACAGACACGCGCACACAGCAGATACGGACACACAAATCCACACACACATACACACGCACAACAAACACGGACACACAAGCACACATACATACACACACACACACAGCAGACTCGGACACACACACACACAGGCGTACACAGCAGACATGGACACACACACACACACAGGAGACACGGACACACAGACACACACAGCAGACACGGACACACACACACACACACACACACAGCAGACACGGACACACAGACACACACAGCAGACACGGACACACACACACACACACACAGCAGACACGGACACACAGACACACACAGCAGACACGGACACACACACACACACACACAGCAGACTCGGACACACACACAGACACACACGGGAGACACGGACACACAGACACACACAGCAGACACGGACACACACACACACACACACACAGCAGACACAGACACACACGCAGACACAGACATGCGCACACAGCAGATACGGACACACAAACCCACACACACATACACACGCGCAACAAACACGGACACACAAGCACACACACAGCAGACACGGACACACACACACACACAGCAGACACGGACACACAGATACAAGACACACGCGCGCGCGCGCACACACACACACACACACATACAGCAGACACACACGCATACAGCAGACACACACGCATACACAACAGACACACACACAGACACGCAGACACCAGACCAGACCAGACGGCGAGTGAGCAGGTTTCTGTACAGATGTAAAGGAACTTCCTTACATGGGCCGAGTCGTGTGTGGGTTATTTTTTTTAAGAAAAAGACAGTGATAAAATCATAGGGCCAACAGTAAAATTATATTACGATCGGACAGAAAGGACAAGGAGGGTGGGGTGATGGGGTAGGGGAAAGCTGATGGGGGGGGGGGTCCGGGGTTGGGGGGGGGGAGAGGGAGAGGGAGAAATATTATTCAGTTCCTTTCATTTCAGAGTGTCGGTTATGTCAAATTCCTAACCACTGCTGCTATTTTGTTCTGGAAGTTTCTGCGGGCGTGCGGGGGTGGGGTGGGGGGGGGTATGCGAGATGTGGGGGGCAGTGGGAGTGTGGGAGTGGGGGCAGTGGTGGTGGTGGTGTGTGTGTGTGTGTGAGGGGGGAATAGTGGTGTTTGCGTGACAGTGTGGAGGGGGGAGACAGTGTGAGTGTGTGTGGGGGAGGGGGCAGTATGTGTGTGTGTGCGTGTGGGAGGGGGGCAGAGTGCATGTGTGGGAGGCAATGTGTGTGGGTGGGGTTAGTGTGTGGGTGGGGACAGTGTGTGGGTGGGGATAGTGTGTGGGTGGGGATAGTGTGTGGGTGGGGATAGTGTGTGGGTGTGAGAGGTGGGGGTTAGGTATGTGTATGTGACAGTGTACGTAACGGGGTGGGGGGGGGCGGTGGGGGTGTGGGGGAATACTGAGACCCCCTGAATTGCTACACAAACCGAATTTAAACCTTTCTATCCGGTGCGGGATAATCTGGTGTTAGATTTGGGGGTCGGGGGGGGGTGGAGGGGGGGGGGGATAAGTCACTGAGCTCGGACCCCGAGATGGCTATGGCTGAATTTCCCTCCCCCACTCATAAACCTCCCTCCCCTCCCCCTCCCATATCGCTCCTTGTTTATTAACTACATTTTAACACAGAAACTATTCCGGAGATGGGGGCGAATAGGGGCAAATCCGGGACTGTTAAGGGTTCGCAAGTAGTTTCAGATCCCCCCCTCTTTTTTTTAGGGGTTTAGTTTCAGATCCCCCCCTCTTTTTTTAGGGGTGTAGTTTCAGATTCCCCCCTCTTTTTTTTAGGGGTGCGGATAGAGAAATTAACCCTCGGAGATTAAATTTGATCCCGATAATAATAATATAATAATATTCCTGTTTTATCCCATTGTTGAGAGACGTCGCAAGTGTAGTTACTGTGGATTTTGTGGGCGAATAGGCGGCTGAGAGGGTTTTTTTTCCCCCCTTCCCCCCCCCCCCCAAAAAAAATTATTGATAATAAAAATATTTTTTATATTTAATTAAAACTAAATCACCCCCCAAAAAAAATTTAAGAAATAAATGGACTTTTTTCGGATTTCGAAACAAACTCTGGTCCCAGACTGGAGTGCGATAAACTAAAGTCGGGTTTAGCTCATACTGTCCTGAGACAAACTGTCTCACACACACACACACACACACACACACACCCAGGACTACACACAGATACACACACACACACACACACACAGGACTACACATATATACACACACACACCCAGGACTACACACAGATACACACACACACACACACACACACAGGACTACACACAGATACACACACACACACAGGACTACACACAGATACACACACACACACACAGGACTACACACAGATACACACACACACACAGGACTACACACATATACACACACACACACACACACCCAGGACTACACACACACAGGACTACACACATGTACACACACACACACACACACCCAGGACTACACACATATACACACACACACACACACCCAGGACTACACACAGATACACAGACACAGACACACAGAGCCACACACACACACACACAGCTACACACACACACACCCAGGACTACACACAGATACACAGACACAGACACACAGAGCCACACACACACACACACAGCTACACACACACATACCCAGGACTACACAGATACACACACACACAGACCCCCCCCCCCCCACACACACACACAGCTACATATACACATACCCAGGACTACACACAGATACACAGACAGACAGACACACACACAGAGCTACACACACACAGCCACCTACAGACTACACACAGATACACACAGACAGACACACAGAGCCACACACACACACAGCTACACACACACATACCCAGGACTACACAGATACACACACACAGACACACAGAGCCACACACAGAACCACACACACACACACACACACACAGCTGCACACACACATACCCAGGACTACACACAGATAAATACACAGGGTCACACACACAGTCACACACACACAAACACCCAGAGCTACACACACACACATACCCCAGAGCCACCTACACAAACACACCTACACAGAGCTACACACAGACACACACACAGACACCCCCAGAGCCAATAACACACACACAGTCACACACACACACACAGTCTCACACACACACACAGTCTCACACACACCACAGTCTCACACAGGGCTCTCTCTCTCTCTCTCTCTGTGCTGATCACTCTCTGGTCCGTACCTCGGGGTCGGGGCTGTGGCGGTGGCGGTGGCGGTGGACGGGACAGATCGGCGCCGGAAGGCGATGGGGAGTTGAGTGCGAGTTGTTGTTTGGAGAACGAAGAAGACGGAGACGCGACGACTCACAGTGTCCGTCCGATCCGGGACTGTGATGGGGTTCCCGGGGGTCCGTGTGTCTGTGTCTCTCTCTCTCTGTGTCTCTCTCTCTCTCTCTCTCTCTGATTAGGGATTGTATCGATTTGTTGCCAAACGGTATCGATTTGGTTCCAAACGGTATCTCTTCGCTCTGCGATTGTATCGATTTGTTGCAAAATTGTATCTATTGGCTCTGGGACTGTGTCTCTGTCTGTGTGGGTGTGTGTGTCTGTCTGTGTCTCTCTCTCTCTCTCTCTGTCTGTCTCTGTGTGTCTGTCTGTCTGTCTCTCTGTCTGTCTGTCTGTCTCTGTGTGTCTCTGTCTCTCTGTCTGTCTGTCTCTGTGTGTCTGTGTGTCTGTCTGTCTCTGTGTGTCTGTGTGTCTGTCTGTCTCTGTGTGTCTGTCTGTGGTGTGTGTGTGTCTGTGTCTCTCTCTGTTTATGTCTCTCTCTCTGTCTGTCTCTCTGTCTCTCTCTGTCTGTGTGTGTGTGTCTGTGTCTCTCTCTGTCTGTCTGTGTCTCTGTGTGTGTGTGTCTGTGTCTCTCTCTGAGCCGCTGTTGTGTTGGCTCTAACGGCGGAGATTCCCGGCTCGGTGTCGCCTCCCACGGGGGGCGGAGTGGGGGGAAAGGGGGGGGAAAGGGGGGGGGGGGGGGGGGAGTGGAGCTGAATATGACGCGTGTCCGTCCGTGGGAGGAGAATCGGGGGCGGAGAGAGGGGGGGGGGCGGCTCTCAGCCAAGTCAGCCCGACCCAAACCCAGGCTCAACCCCGGGGGGAGGTGTTCACACCCCCCCCCCCACCCCCCCACCCCACTATGCCCCCCCTCCCCCACTACCCCACAGCCACAGCCTCTCTGATCTCCTTCATTTTCTTCCTTGAATCAACCAAAAACATTCTATTTCACTTCATTCTGTGTCCCCACTTACCCATCCTCAGGCAGGAGTGGGTGTGGGGGGGGGATTTTCCCCCTAATGGTGGGTGGGGGGGAAATCCGCCATCCACCCCCACACAAACACACCAAACCCCCATTTTTTTAAAAAAAATTGAAACAAAATTGAAAAAAAGACCCTTCTCACCTCCCCAGCTCCTCGCCCCAACCCCCCCCCCCCATCACCTCCCCTCCCGCCACACTCATCGCCCGACGTACGCACTTCCTCCAAAGCGCTTCACGCCATACACCGCGGAGCGGAGTGACTGTGTATCTTGGGGCGAAACGCCAATCGCGCACAGCGGGGTCAATCCCCCCTTCCCCCCCCCCCCCCCCCCCACACACACACACACACACATACACACACACAACCGTGGGTTGAAGCGACCGATTTATTATTACCGTTTTCTTTTTTAAGGGAATTAATGATTAGCCCAGGAATCCGATCCGACAGTCCGCGAACAGCCGGGTTCCTGCTCACTACAAGGAGTGCGGAGTAAGGAAACTTGGCTCAAGTGTCGCCCTCTGCCCGGGAATCGAACCTGGGTCCTCTCTCCTGTGAGGAGAGTGCTCTTAGCAACAGGACTCCACTTCCAGAATTCCTCTATATAAACCAGGATTAATCTGCCTTCACCCTGGCTCCTCTCTCTCCCCCCTTCCCCCCCCCCCCCCCTACACTCTTCTATCCTCGTCGTAATTGTCGGGATGACGTCTCAAAGCACTTGACTTGGCTGGTAGCCTGGCCCGGAGGGGGTTGGGTGTGTGCTGGGGCGGGCGGGCGGGTGGTGGTATGTGGGGTGGGGTGGGGTGGGGTGGAGCGCGCGGGGGGGTGGGGGGAAGGAAGGAGACAAAAAGTGTGGTTGCTGAGAGACTTTTCAGATGTTCAATCGATGCGAAACACAAGGTTATTATCAAGTTCTTTTTGGAAACGAAAGGCACTATACAAATGTAATTGTGCTGTTGATGTTGTTGTTGTTGTATCATGGCCGGTATCTGTCCATCTCCCCTTGTACCCACTCTCTACACTCTCCCCCCCCCCTCTCTCCCCCCCACCCCCCACCTCTCCCTCTCTTGTCTGAGGTTATCTTGTCTGAGGATGATCAGTGTTGTTTGTTTCTAAAACGAACGAGATAGATTTTTGCTCGAAAATAATATCTGGGGGGTGGGGGTGGGGGGGGGGGGGGGGGCTACAGTGTATAGTTTGGGGACACGACACCTCAAGCGACAGCCAGGATGAAGGGCAGGAGGCGAACTAGATGGACCTTGGTCTTCTTTCGCTTCATAGCAAATTCTTATGTTCTTATGATGTTGGCGGGTGTGTGTGTGTCTGGGGGGGGGGGATGGGGGGGGGCGGGGAGGAAGGAGGAAGCATTAGCAGGGTTGAACCCTGTCCAATCCACCCCCTCAAATCTCACCAGTTCCTTCCCTTTCCCTCCGCACAATAAACTCCAGCTGCTGCTCTGCTCTGCACTGACCCGCAGGCTGTTACCATTAACGTGTGTTTCAGTTTCCTCGCGCTCGTCTTCAAATCCCTTCGCGCCCTTCCAACTCCCTACCACTCCCACCTGCTCACTCCCCCAACCCACTCCCCGCAGCTTCCGCTTGACTGGCTCCGGCCTCCTGCTTGTCCCTCGTATCAAAACCAAGGTTGTCCCGTCGTCGGTGGCCGCACTTTCAGCCACTGCTCTTGTCGCTCTCACCCTCAATCCCTCCGCCTTCCCTCCTCTCTCTCCTTCCTCTTCGACCGTGCCTACGGTCACCTCCCCCTGGCCCCCCCCGACTCCACCTCTGTCTGGGACGCTGCGTCAATACAAATAATTAATAATACAGAGGTTAAAATAATTATCCTTCAGCCCTTCTGATTTGAGCTTTACGACTATCTGAACAGGCACAGACAGGGAGCCTGGTTTAATAATAATAATAATTAATAACCCTTGTATTTGATGTAATGCCTTATCACGTCTTCGAGACGTCTCAAAGCGCTTCACAGAATGTACTGTAAAGTGTAGTGACTGTATATTTTGTGGGCGAAACGCGGTAGCGCACAGCAGTGTCCCCACAAACACTCGTGGATTGAGCGACCAAATTATTATTTTAATGTATTTTTAAGGGATTATTGTTATCTTATCCGAAAGACGTAACCTCCGACAATATGGGGACACCCTCCCACCCCTCATACCCCCCCGACACTTTGCTGGAGCATCAGTACAGACTGTGAGTTCATTGTTGCCGATGTGTGGGTGGGGTGAGGTCAGTCTGGGGGGGGGTGGGGGAGAAGGTGCTCGACCCTGCAAACATCTGACCCCAGAGGCGAGAGCATGAGTGTATAAGCCACAACCTTAAGTTGAAGCTGAACTCGGTTACATACAACAAGAGAAACAATGGAGCCGGTCACACACATACACACAGTCACAGACACACAGACACAGACACACACACACACACACACACACAGCAAAGGAAGCAATAAACAGAACAATTAAAGCGAATTAACATTCGCATTGTGTTTGGGATTCTAAATTTAGCGTCGCAGGTCTCATCTCCCTGATATATTCCAGCGACAGGCTATTTCCGGAAGATCTATGATAACTCTCCCTCCTGCTCCACACACTCTCTCTCTCTCTCTCTCTCTCTTTCTCTCTCCCACTCTGTGACGTGATCCTCACCGCCCACGGCCCTCCGGGCGACGCTACTCATTTGTGGACGTTGAGCTGTCTTCAGCCGCCCACTCGCTTCTTTCAAGGGACCAAACCGGGGCCCGGAGCAGAAACTCGTTCATTACCCAACTTGGGCCGCGTAAAGGTTTCAAAGCACGAGATCTGTGAAGCATAATACGCTGTTTCACTTAATCGTTTAAAACCGTGTCCTTCCCGTCTGCGTTGGGGCTCAGTAACCGGCGCGGCTCAGTCAGGAGTCCTATCCACAACAGCCCTTCGCATTTGATCACGTCCTCGAGACGGCTCAGAGCGCCTCGCGGGGCATGCGCCGTAAAGTGTAGTGACTGTGCGTTTAGCGGCGCGGATTGAAGCGGCCAAACCGTCGCCGTCGGCGTTTTTTTTTTTGCCGGCGATTTTTTTTCTCTTCTTTTTTTTTCTCTCTCTCTCTTGCGTTGATACACACCGCCCGGAAAACGCACAGTCACTACACTTCACGGCGGGATTGGGACCCTTTGATCCTCTGATGGGTCAAATCCGAGGGTTATTATTGTTGTTATTGATGATTCTGCAGCTGTCAATCAGACATCCCGCCCCCTCCCCTCCCCCCGCCTCGCGATTGGGCGATTGGCCGCTGATTGGCGTTCACGGCGACCAATCAGAACCCGCTGACTGCCCGCACGGGAGGGGGCGTGGTGGGACGGCGGTGGCGTCCGCTGATTGGTCGCAGCGGCTGTCAGTCAAACCGAGGGGCGCCGCCCACGGCTGCTCAGGAGCTCGCCCCGCCCCGCCCAGGTCACGCTCCCATTGGCCGAGGCGGATCCCAGTCGAGGTCCGGGGCAAGCGCTGATTGGTGCACGGTGCTGTCAGTCAGGGCGTGGAGTCCCCGCCCTGCGAAGGGGCAGCCGCTGATTGGCGAAGTGCGCGGTCAGTCAGGGCGTGAAAGCCCCGCCCTGCGAGGGGCAGCCGCTGATTGGCGGACGGCGCTGTCGGTCAGGGAGCCGAGCCCCCGCCCCCCCGCAGCCAATGGCGGGAGGGATGAATGGCCGCCGCGGGCTGGTGGCTCCGGGCCCGGGTTGGGCGCTGTACGCGGCGGCCTGGCTTTCAGGCCTGGTCCTGGCTCAGGCCGCGGCCTCAGGTAACGACGGTCTCTCCTCCCTCCCTCCCTCCCTCCCCGCCGGGCCGGGCCGGGCCCGGGCTTCCCCCCTTTCCCTCTCTGCCCCCAACCCGAGCCCCAGGCTTCAGGAGGTCTCCGAGGCCCGGCCCCTGTCTGCAACATCAGCCCCAATCATTACCATTATAATCAATAATAATAATAATAATCAATAATAATAATCTTCGAGACGCCTCACATTCCGTGTTGAACTGAGACCTAAGATTCCCCCCATCCACACCCCCCCCTCCCACAGCACAGCCCCCACCCCCACAGCACACACCACTCACCCCCCCCACAGTACACCCCCCCCCCACAGTACATTCCCCCCCCACAGTACACCCCCCCCACAGTACACACACCCCCCCCACAGTACACACCACACACCCCCCCACAGTACACCCCCTACAACACACACCACACCCCCCGCCACAGAACACAACACTCACACCCCCCCCACAGTACACCCCCTACAACACCCCCCCCCCACAGTACACACCCCCACAGCACACAACCACACAACAACAACAAGATTCCATTTATAAAGCGCCTTTCACGTCAGGAGGACGTCCCGAGGCGCTGACACACCCCCCCACACCGCACAGCACAGCCACCCCCACGGCACCCCCCCCCCCCACTCCACACACACCACACCCCCTTGGAATAATTTACTCCTTCGAATCATAACATAACATAATATTTTGCAGTCCTGTAGCTCAGTGGTTAGAGCACTGACCTCACCAGCGGGACACCAGGCAGGTGGGCGAGTTTCCTTACTCCACACACACAGCCTAATAATAATAATAATAATAATAATAATAATCCCCTCCAAAACAAAACAGTAATAAATTGGTCATTTTCAATCCACGGCTGTTTGTGGGGCAGACGCTGCTGTGAGCAATCGGCCGCCGCGTTTCTCCCACAAATATACGGTCAATTCACTGTACAGTCTGTTCCGTGAAGCGCTTTGAGACGTCGAGAAGACGTGAAAAGCGCTATATCAAATGCGAGGATTACTATTGTTGTTGTTGTACCGTAATAGCAGTGATTAATCAGTATTGCCTGAAAGGCTGGTGGAAAAGGATTTGATATCACAAGTTTTAAGGGAGAATTATTTGGGGAGGACAAGTTTGCGGGGCTATTGGGGGGAGAGAGAGGGAGGGGGGGGGGGAATGAGAGAGGGGGAGTGGGGTTGATTTGGAAGCTCTATTCAAAGAGCGGCACAGACACGATGGGCCGAATGACCACCTTCTGTGCCGTATAATTCTATAATTCTGTTCACAGTAAACTCCTGATCAGCTCCAAGGCAAAAGGGGCTTTTTTGGGGGGGAACGGTGGGGGGGGGGGGGGGAAATGGCCAACCCTGTGTCTTGACACGCGTGCGGAGACCCATCATCACCGTTGCTTAAGAATTTCCAGACCCGGCTGAGAACTCACGCTGAAAGTTCCCAGAGATAGATTGTCGGAAAGGAATGCCCTCTCTCTCCCTCCCTGGTGACCTGATTCCGGAGAGTATTAGGCGCAGGTTGGCAGGAGCCAAGGGCTTGGGGTGGGGTGGTTGGGAATCCCAGAGTGTGCGTTAGGGGGTAACTGCTGGAGTCTGACCAGATAAAACCACGTAGGTTGGCCATTGAGAGAGCGAGAGCGCCGTCTGGCCAAAGCTTTCCCGCTGCTTGGACCACCCTCCCCGTTGGGGCTTTCACTCGCAGGGTTAAAGAGGAGGATTAACGGGAGTCATCAGGACTGGCGGCCGGTATACTGACAGCAGGATGACTTAGGCAGCGCTGACGCGTTAAGACGGGGCGCAGCGATCGGGGGGGGGGGGTTCACTGGAGCTCATCGGTCGGGGTTCAGTTCGCGGCTTAATTTGCGACCGTTGCTTTCGTGCTGCAGGAGGGAGCGCGTCGATCGTGGAGGATGTCGTCTACCAGTATTTTGGGGCAAAGAGCTTTTGCTACAAAAACACCCTGGTGCCCGGATGGAGAGAGATCTGGACTCGGTTACGGGTGAGACTGGGGAGGTCACCCCCCCCCCCCCCCACCCCCTTCCTCTGGTTCGGGGTCATGCTCCGCCACAGGCAAGAGTCCTGGGCCGCTCCCCTACGCGAGGGGCGCTGTGTAAATACAAGCCGTTGTCGGTGTGACTTGGGTGGGGGGCGCGTGGGAGGGTGGGGGTGGGGCTCAGTAAGCATGCCTTGTACTCTAGCGCCCTCTAGTGGAAGGAAGCAGTTACTGCAACCCACTACTCCCACCCCTTCACTTTTGACACCATAAATAAATAACTGGATCGATTGATTTGATGATCAAATCTATCGATAATCAGATCTTTCTCGCTCTCTCTCGCTCTCTCTCTCTCTCTCTCTCTCTCTCCCCAGATCCGAGTGAACAGCTCCCAGGAGTTTAAAGTGAAGGAGTCGGAGGATGTGACACAGCTGCAAAGCCCCGGGGTCTGGGGTTGGTTCACGGAGGTGGTGTCGTTGATGTTGAAGGAGAGAGTCAACGAAACCCACATCAACGTCGACCTGTTCAGCAGCAAAACCTGCTTCAGAGTGGAGCCGAACAACGCGAGCGCGGTGTATCGTGTGCTGCTGGCACGCCGTGAGTTTCCTGTCAGTAAGATACCGGAGATGATCCCCTTTAAGAGGTTTCATGCCCTGCGATTGAAAGGGGGCGCGGGGGGGGGGTGAATTCAGAACCGATCTGGGGAAACACTACTGTGAGGGAGGGTTAAACGTATGGAACAGGCTCCAGCAGAGAGAGTTGATTCTTTCAAAAGCAAAATGAGATGAATTTTAGGATATTTTGAAATAATCTCTGGGGATTACAGTGTATAGTTCTGGACAGGACATGTGTAGGTGACTGCTAGAATGGTGGAAAGCGAACTGGATGGACCTTGGTCTTTCGTCTCGCAATTCTCACGCGTTCTGCGTTTCCTGCAGTTGTGTGTCATTGAGCATAGGACACTGGTGCAAACAAATGCACACGCACATTCCCTCCTCCTGTGCTCCATCCTAGCCTCTATCCTGATCCCATTAGCTGGTGTTCTGTGCCTCAACTCCTTGTACAAAGTGGCCTCTGTTGTTCAGATCAATACCATCTCTGTAAAGCGCTTTGAGATGCCTCCTGTGTCAAGTGCTGCAGGAACAGGAGTAAGCCTGTTTCGCGCCATTCTGTTAGATCAAGGCTGATCTGTGCCTCAACTCCAATTACCCACCTTTGCCCCGTATCCCTTAATACCCTGACCTAACGAAACATCAATCCATTTCGGTCTTGAAAATGTGAATGGATCCAAGCAAAACCCACAGCCTTTTAGGGGAGAGAGAGAGAGAGAGAGAGAGAAAGAGAGTTCCAGATTTCCGCTACCCAGTATAAGCGCAAGTAGCTGATTGAATTTGCCTTTAGTTTCACAATATGGGCATCTTTCTTGCTTTGGAATTGAACAGTGTCTCACTTGTTAGGACACAAGTGAAGACGTCATATATGCACAAATGCAGCTCTTCGTACTTAAGGCCTCTGCTTAAACGTCTTGCTAGAAATTAGACGTTGAGCTGTCTCAGCACAGACTCAGCCTGGAACCTTGTCACTGTGCCTCAGCCACTCACTGGATATACCCTCTGATCTGAGGAGGGGGAGAGGAGAACGCCTTTAATTCCTTTTGGTGTGTCCCTCAGTTGGATTAAGAGAGGCAATTGCTGACCTTTGCAGCCACCGCCACACGCTTTGTCCATCGAGCGAGTTGGTAGCCGTGTTCAGCTGTGTGTTGCCGTGCCTTGTGGCTGTGAGGGATTCTCGGAGCTAATGTGTGCTGCTCTCTCTCTGGTTTACAGGCTTTGATCCGCAACTCATTGCCATCTTTGTCTGTGGGTTGTTGCTGTTTTTCTACGCCGAAGCTTTAAGCAGGTGAGGTTAGACTAATAATAAAAATAATCATTGCATTTGACATAGTGCCTTATCGCGTCTCTGAGACGTCTCAAATTGCCTCACATGATATACTATAAAGTGTAGTGACTGTGTAGTTTGTGGTGAAGGAAATTTTGACACGGTCCCTGATGACCCTCCCCCTCTCTCCCGCCACCTTCCCCCCCCCCCTTCCCACCCCCTCCCTTCCCGCCCCACCACCTGCCCCCCGAAGAAAATAACTAGTCTTTGGGGTGGGGGAGGAAGAATCCAGTGGCCTTCAATCTTGAATCTATCTTTCCCTTCAGGAGCCAGCTTTTCTTCTACACCTCAGGAATCAGTGTGGGAATATTGGCCTCCCTCATCATTGTCATCTTTATCCTGTCACGCCTTCTGCCCAAGGTACGTGTGATCGTTGGTTGTTTCCTCTGTTCGGAGCAGAGAAAGGGAGGTTGTGCATCTGTTCAGTTCCACTCGTCACCTTTTAATGAGAAACACCTTTGCTGACTCACTCTCTCCCCCCCCGCCTTTCAGAAAAGCTCGCTGTACCTGCTGATAGCTGGCGGCTGGTCTCTCTCGCTCTACCTAATCCAGGTCACACTGAGGAACCTGCACTTTCTGCTACGGGAGCATTGGCAGTACGTGTTGGGTGAGTTGATCCCAAATAATAATAAGGCGCTGGATCCAATGCGAGGATGATTATTGCGCTTTCGAGACGTCTCAAAGCGCTTCACAGGATACACTGCAAAGTGGAGTGACTGTATATTTTGTGGGGCGAAACGCGGCAGCCAATTGCACCCAGCGACGTCTCGACAAACAGCCGTGGATTGAAAGGACGACCTGGACCCATTCAAAGTGCTGGGCCTCGAGGTGACGGCCACCGACGCCGAACTGAAAAAAGCCTATCGACAACTGGCCATCCTGGTAAGGAAACTTGCCGAAGGTCTCACCCCGTCTGGGACTCGAACCCGGGTCCTCTCGCTTGAGAGGCGAAGGCTCTAACCACTGAGCTACGGGACACTAATGGGAGGCCCAGGGTCCGTGGTGATCGGAGGAAGAATGGGGCGGAGAGGTTTGTTGTGTCTCAAACGCAGTGGCTTTGTGTCTGCAGGTCCACCCCGACAAGAACCCACACCCCAGGTCCGAGGAGGCGTTTAAGGTAGTGAGAGCGGCTTGGGACATCGTCAGCAATCCCGAGAGGAGGAAGGAGTACGAGATGTAAGCAATTCGGATCCCCCGGCAATGTTAGCCTGTTACACACAGCCACCCGCTTCGCTAAAGGATTGTATTCTGTGAGTGTGTATGTGTGTGAGTGAGTGTTGTGTGTTTGTGTGTGTGTGTGTGTGAGTGAGTATGTGTGTGTGTGTAAGTGTGCGCGTGAGTGAGTTTGTGTATATGTGTGAGTGAGTGTGTGTGTGAGTGAGTGTGTGTGCGTGAGTGAGTGTGTGAGTGAGAGTGTGTGTTTGAGTGAGTTTGTGTACATGTGTGAGTGAGTGTGTGTATGTGTGATTGTGTGTGTGAGTGTGTGTGTGTGTATGTGTAAGTGTGTGTGTGTGAGTGAGTTTGTGTATATGTGAGTGTGTGTGAGTGAGTGTGTGAGTGAGTTTGTGTACATGTGTGAGTGAGTGTGTGTATGTGTGAGTGTGTGTGTGTGTATGTGTAAGTGTGTGTGTGTGAGTGAGTTTGTGTATATGTGTATGTGTGAGTGAGTGTGTGAGTGAGTGTGTGTGAGTGAGTGTCAGCCTGGCTCAGTGGTATCACTCTCACAACAACTTTATAAAGCGCCCTTCAGGCCGGGTGGCGTCTCGGAGTGCTTTAAAGTATTTCGCCCAAAGCGCTTCACGCCATACACCGCGGAGCGGAGTGACTGTGTATCTTGGGGCGAAACGCCAGTCGCACAGCAGGGTCAATCCCCCCTTCCCCCCCCCCCCCCCCCCACACACACACACACACTACACACACACACACACCGTGGGTTGAAGCGACCGATTTATTATTACCGTTTTCTTTTTTAAGGGAATTAATGATTAGCCCAGGAATCCGATCCGACAGTCCGCGAACAGCCGGGTTCCTGCTCACTACAAGGAGTGCGGAGTAAGGAAACTTGGCTCAAGTGTCGCCCTCTGCCCGGGAATCGAACCTGGGTCCTCTCTCCTGTGAGGAAGTGCTCTTAGCAACAGGACTCCACTTCCAGAATTCCTCTATATAAACCAGGATTAATCTGCCTTCACCCTGGCTCCTCTCTCTCCCCCCTTCCCCCCCCCCCCTACACTCTTCTATCCTCGTCGTAATTGTCGGGATGACGTCTCAAAGCACTTGACTTGGCTGGTAGCCTGGCCCGGAGGGGGTTGGGTGTGTGCTGGGGCGGGCGGCGGGTGGTGGTATGTGGGGTGGGGTGGGGTGGGGTGGAGCGCGCGGGGGGTGGGGGAAGGAAGGAGACAAAAAGTGTGGTTGCTGAGAGACTTTTCAGATGTTCAATCGATGCGAAACACAAGGTTATTATCAAGTTCTTTTTGGAAACGAAAGGCACTATACAAATGTAATTGTGCTGTTGATGTTGTTGTTGTTGTATCATGGCCGGTATCTGTCCATCTCCCCTTGTACCCACTCTCTACACTCTCCCCCCCCCTCTCCCCCCCACCCCCACCTCTCCCTCTCTTGTCTGAGGTTATCTTGTCTGAGGATGATCAGTGTTGTTTGTTTCCAAAACGAATGAGATAGATTTTTGCTCGAAAATAATATCTGGGGGTGGGGGTGGGAGGGGGGGGGGGCTACAGTGTATAGTTTGGGGACACGACACCTCAAGCGACAGCCAGGATGAAGGGCAGGAGGCGAACTAGATGGACCTTGGTCTTCTTTCGCTTCATAGCAAATTCTTATGTTCTTATGATGTTGGCGGGTGTGTGTGTGTCTGGGGGGGGGGGGGGGGGGCGGGGAGGAAGGAGGAAGCATTAGCAGGGTTGAACCCTGTCCAATCCACCCCCTCAAATCTCACCAGTTCCTTCCCTTTCCCTCCGCACAATAAACTCCAGCTGCTGCTCTGCTCTGCACTGACCCGCAGGCTGTTACCATTAACGTGTGTTTCAGTTTCCTCGCGCTCGTCTTCAAATCCCTTCGCGCCCTTCCAACTCCCTACCACTCCCACCTGCTCACTCCCCCAACCCACTCCCCGCAGCTTCCGCTTGACTGGCTCCGGCCTCCTGCTTGTCCCTCGTATCAAAACCAAGGTTGTCCCGTCGTCGGTGGCCGCACTTTCAGCCACTGCTCTTGTCGCTCTCACCCTCAATCCCTCCGCCTTCCCTCCTCTCTCTCCTTCCTCTTCGACCGTGCCTACGGTCACCTCCCCCTGGCCCCCCCCGACTCCACCTCTGTCTGGGACGCTGCGTCAATACAAATAATTAATAATACAGAGGTTAAAATAATTATCCTTCAGCCCTTCTGATTTGAGCTTTACGACTATCTGAACAGGCACAGACAGGGAGCCTGGTTTAATAATAATAATAATTAATAACCCTTGTATTTGATGTAATGCCTTATCACGTCTTCGAGACGTCTCAAAGCGCTTCACAGAATGTACTGTAAAGTGTAGTGACTGTATATTTTGTGGGCGAAACGCGGTAGCGCACAGCAGTGTCCCCACAAACACTCGTGGATTGAGCGACCAAATTATTATTTTAATGTATTTTTAAGGGATTATTGTTATCTTATCCGAAAGACGTAACCTCCGACAATATGGGGACACCCTCCCACCCCTCATACCCCCCCGACACTTTGCTGGAGCATCAGTACAGACTGTGAGTTCATTGTTGCCGATGTGTGGGTGGGGTGAGGTCAGTCTGGGGGGGGGGGGGGAGAAGGTGCTCGACCCTGCAAACATCTGACCCCAGAGGCGAGAGCATGAGTGTATAAGCCACAACCTTAAGTTGAAGCTGAACTCGGTTACATACAACAAGAGAAACAATGGAGCCGGTCACACACATCCACACAGTCACAGACACACGGACACAGACACACACACACACACACACACAGCAAAGGAAGCAATAAACAGAACAATTAAAGCGAATTAACATTCGCATTGTGTTTGGGATTCTAAATTTAGCGTCGCAGGTCTCATCTCCCTGATATATTCCAGCGACAGGCTATTTCCGGAAGATCTATGATAACTCTCCCTCCTGCTCCACTCTCTCTCTCTCTCTCTCTCTCTCTTTCTCTCTCCCACTCTGTGACGTGATCCTCACCGCCCACGGCCCTCCGGGCGACGCGACTCATTTGTGGACGTTGAGCTGTCTTCAGCCGCCCACTCGCTTCTTTCAAGGGACCAAACCGGGGCCCGGAGCAGAAACTCGTTCATTACACCCAACTTGGGCCGCGTAAAGGTTTCAAAGCACGAGATCTGTGAAGCATAATACGCTGTTTCACTTAATCGTTTAAAACCGTGTCCTTCCCGTCTGCGTTGGGGCTCAGTAACCGGCGCGGCTCAGTCAGGAGTCCTATCCACAACAGCCCTTCGCATTTGATCACGTCCTCGAGACGGCTCAGAGCGCCTCGCGGGGCATGCGCCGTAAAGTGTAGTGACTGTGCGTTTAGCGGCGCGGATTGAAGCGGCCAAACCGTCGCCGTCGGCGTTTTTTTTTTTGCCGGCGATTTTTTTTCTCTTCTTTTTTTTTCTCTCTCTCTCTCTTGCGTTGATGCACACCGCCCGGAAAACGCACAGTCACTACACTTCACGGCGGGATTGGGACCCTTTGATCCTCTGATGGGTCAAATCCGAGGGTTATTATTGTTGTTATTGATGATTCTGCAGCTGTCAATCAGACATCCCGCCCCCTCCCCTCCCCCCGCCTCGCGATTGGGCGATTGGCCGCTGATTGGCGTTCACGGCGACCAATCAGAACCCGCTGCTGCCCGCACGGGAGGGGGCGTGGTGGGACGGCGGTGGCGTCCGCTGATTGGTCGCAGCGGCTGTCAGTCAAACCGAGGGGCGCCGCCCAGGTCTGCTCAGGAGCTCGCCCCGCCCCGCCCAGGTCACGCTCCCATTGGTCGAGGCGGATCCCAGTCGAGGCCCGGGGCAAGCGCTGATTGGTGCACGGTGCTGTCAGTCAGGGCGTGGAGTCCCCGCCCTGCGAAGGAGCAGCCGCTGATTGGCGAAGGGGCAGCCGCTGATTGGCGGACGGCGCGGTCAGTCAGGGCGTGAAAGCCCCGCCCTGCGAGGGGCAGCCGCTGATTGGCGGACGGCGCTGTCGGTCAGGGAGCCGAGCCCCCCCCCCCGCAGCCAATGGCGGGAGGGATGAATGGCCGCCGCGGCTGGTGGCTCCGGGCCCGGGTTGGGCGCTGTACGCGGCGGCCTGGCTTTCAGGCCTGGTCCTGGCTCAGGCCGCGGCCTCAGGTAACGACGGTCTCTCCTCCCTCCCTCCCTCCCCGCCGGGCCGGGCCGGGCCCGGGCTTCCCCCCTTTCCCTCTCTCCCCCAACCCGAGCCCCAGGCTTCAGGAGGTCTCCGAGGCCCGGCCCCTGTCTGCAACATCAGCCCCAATCATTACCATTATAATCAATAATAATAATAATCATCAATAATAATAATCTTCGAGACGCCTCACATTCCGTGTTGAACTGAGACGTAAGATTCCCCCCACCCACACCCCCCCCCTCCCACAGCACAGCCCCACCCCCACAGCACACACCACTCACCCCCCCACAGTACACCCCCCCGCACACAACACTCCCCCCCCACAGTACCACCCCCCCACAGTACACACCCCCACAGTACACACCCCCACAGTACACCCCCCCCCCCCACAGTACACACCACCCCACAGAACACCCTCCTACAACACACACCACACCCCCCACAGCACACACCACTCACCCCCCCCACAGTATACCCCCCACAGTACACACCCCCTCCCCACAGTACACCCCCCCACAGTACACCCCCCTACAACACACACCACCCCCCCACAGTACCCCCCCCCACAGTACACACACCCCCCCACAGTACACACACACCCCCCACACACACCCACTCACCCCCCCCCCCCCCCCCCAAAGTACACCCCCCTACAACACACACCCCCACAGCACACAACAACGAGATTCCATTTATAAAGCGCCTTTCACGTCAGGAGGACGTCCCGAGGCGCTGACACACCCCCCCACACCCCACAGCACAGCCACCCCCACGGCACCCCCCCCCCACTCCACACACACACCACACCCCCTTGGAATAATTTACTCCTTCGAATCATAACATAACATAATATTTTGCAGTCCTGTAGCTCAGTGGTTAGAGCACTGACCTCACCAGCGGGACACCAGGCAGGTGGGCGAGTTTCCTTACTCCACACACACAGCCTAATAATAATAATAATAATAATAATCCCCTCCAAAACAAAACAATAATAAATTGGTCATCTTCAATCCACGGCTGTTTGTGGGGCAGACGCTGCTGTGAGCAATCGGCCGCCGCGTTTCTCCCACAAATATACAGTCAATTCACTGTACAGTCACTGTTCACTGTTCCGTGAAGCGCTTTGAGACGTCGAGAAGACGTGAAAAGCGCTATATCAAATGCGAGGATTACTATTGTTGTTGTTATATACCGTAATAGCAGTGATTAATCAGTATTGCCTGAAAGGCTGGTGGAAAACGATTTGATATCACAAGTTTTAAGGGAGAATTATTTGGGGAGGACAAGTGGGGCTATTGCGGGGAGAGAGAGGGAGGGGGGGGAGAGAGGGGATGGGGGTGATCAGGGCTACGGGGAGAGAGCGCGGGGGGAGTGGGGTTGATTTGGAAGCTCTATTCAAAGAGCGGCACAGACACGATGGGCCGAATGACCACCTTCTGTGCCGTATAATTCTATAATTCTGTTCACAGTAAACTCCTGATCAGCTCCAAGGCAAAAGGGGCTTTTTTGGGGGGAACGGGGGGGGGGGGGGGAAATGGCCAACCCTGTGTCTTGACACGCGTGCAGAGACCCATCATCACCGTTGCTTAAGAATTTCCAGACCCGGCTGAGAACTCACGCTGAAAGTTCCCAGAGATAGATTGTCGGAAAGGAATGCCCTCTCTCTCCCTCCCTGGTGACCTGATTCCGGAGGGTATTAGGCGCAGGTTGGCAGGAGCCAAGGGCTTGGGGTGGGGTGGTTGGGAATCCCAGAGTGTGCGTTAGGGGGTAACTGCTGGAGTCTGACCAGATAAAACCACGTAGGTTGGCCATTGAGAGAGCGAGAGCGCCGTCTGGCCAAAGCTTTCCCGCTGCTTGGACCACCCTCCCCGTTGGGGCTTTCACTCGCAGGGTTAAAGAGGAGGATTAACGGGAGTCATCAGGACTGGCGGCCGGTATACTGACAGCAGGATGACTTAGGCGGCGCTGACGCGTTAAGACGGGGCGCAGCGATCGGGGGGGGGGTTCACTGGAGCTCATCGGTCGGGGTTCAGTTCGCGGCTTAATTTGCGACCGTTGCTTTCGTGCTGCAGGAGGGAGCGCGTCGATCGTGGAGGATGTCGTCTACCAGTATTTTGGGGCAAAGAGCTTTTGCTACAAAAACACCCTGGTGCCCGGATGGAGAGAGATCTGGACTCGGTTACGGGTGAGACTGGGGAGGTCACCCCCCCCCCCACCCCCTTCCTCTGGTTCGGGGTCATGCTCCGCCACAGGCAAGAGTCCTGGGCCGCTCCCCTACGCGAGGGGCGCTGTGTAAATACAAGCCGTTGTCGGTGTGACTTGGGTGGGGGGCGCGTGGGAGGGTGGGGGTGGGGCTCAGTAAGCATGCCTTGTACTCTAGCGCCCTCTAGTGGAAGGAAGCAGTTACTGCAACCCACTACTCCCACCCCTTCACTTTTGACACCATAAATAAATAACTGGATCGATTGATTTGATGATCAAATCTATCGATAATCAGATCTCTCTCGCTCTCTCTCTCTCTCTCTCTCTCTCTCCCTCTCCCCAGATCCGAGTGAACAGCTCCCAGGAGTTTAAAGTGAAGGAGTCGGAGGATGTGACACAGCTGCAAAGCCCCGGGGTCTGGGGTTGGTTCACGGAGGTGGTGTCGTTGATGTTGAAGGAGAGAGTCAACGAAACCCACATCAACGTCGACCTGTTCAGCAGCAAAACCTGCTTCAGAGTGGAGCCGAACAACGCGAGCGCGGTGTATCGTGTGCTGCTGGCACGCCGTGAGTTTCCTGTCAGTAAGATACCGGAGATGATCCCCTTTAAGAGGTTTCATGCCCTGCGATTGAAAGGGGGCGCGGGGGGGGGGGTGAATTCAGAACCGATCTGGGGAAACACTACTGTGAGGGAGGGTTAAACGTATGGAACAGGCTCCAGCAGAGAGAGTTGATTCTTTCAAAAGCAAAATGAGATGAATTTTAGGATATTTTGAAATAATCTCTGGGGATTACAGTGTATAGTTCTGGACAGGACATGTGTAGGTGACTGCTAGAATGGTGGAAAGCGAACTGGATGGACCTTGGTCTTTCGTCTCGCAATTCGCACGCGTTCTGCGTTTCCTGCAGTTGTGTGTCATTGAGCATAGGACATTGGTGCAAACAAATGCACACGCACATTCCCTCCTCCTGTGCTCCATCCTAGCCTCTATCCTGATCCCATTAGCTGGTGTTCTGTGCCGCAACTCCTTGTACAAAGTGGCCTCTGTTGTTCAGATCAATACCATCTCTGTAAAGCGCTTTGAGATGCCTCCTGTGTCAAGTGCTGCAGGAACAGGAGTAAGCCTGTTTCGCGCCATTCTGTTAGATCAAGGCTGATCTGTGCCTCAACTCCAATTACCCACCTTTGCCCCGTATCCCTTAATACCCTGACCTAACGAAACATCAATCCATTTCGGTCTTGAAAATGTGAATGGATCCAAGCAAAACCCACAGCCTTTTAGGGGAGAGAGAGAGAGAGAGAGAGAGAAAGAGAGTTCCAGATTTCCGCTACCCAGTATAAGCGCAAGTAGCTGATTGAATTTGCCTTTAGTTTCACAATATGGGCATCTTTCTTGCTTTGGAATTGAACAGTGTCTCACTTGTTAGGACACAAGTGAAGACGTCATATATGCACGAATGCAGCTCTTTGCACTTAAGGCCTCTGCTTAAACGTCTCTCTAGAAATTAGACGTTGAGCTGTCTCAGCACAGACTCAGCCTGGAACCTTGTCACTGTGCCTCAGCCACTCACTGGATATACCCTCTGATCTGAGGAGGGGGAGAGGAGAACGCCTTTAATTCCTTTTGGTGTGTCCCTCAGTTGGATTAAGAGAGGCAATTGCTGACCTTTGCAGCCACCGCCACACGCTTTGTCCATCGAGCGAGTTGGTAGCCGTGTTCAGCTGTGTGTTGCCGTGCCTTGTGGCTGTGAGGGATTCTCGGAGCTAATGTGTGCTGCTCTCTCTCTGGTTTACAGGCTTTGATCCGCAACTCATTGCCATCTTTGTCTGTGGGTTGTTGCTGTTTTTCTACGCCGAAGCTTTAAGCAGGTGAGGTTAGACTAATAATAAAAATAATCATTGCATTTGACATAGTGCCTTATCGCGTCTCTGAGACGTCTCAAATTGCCTCACATGATATACTATAAAGTGTAGTGACTGTGTATTTTGTGGTGAAGGAAATTTTGACACTGTCCCTGATGACCCTCCCCCTCTCTCCCGCCACCTTCCCACCCCCCCCCTTCCCACCCCCTCCCTTCCCGCCCCACCACCTGCCCCCCGAAGAAAATAACTAGTCTTTGGGGTGGGGGAGGAAGAATCCAGTGGCCTTCAATCTTGAATCTATCTTTCCCTTCAGGAGCCAGCTTTTCTTCTACACCTCAGGAATCAGTGTGGGAATATTGGCCTCCCTCATCATTGTCATCTTTATCCTGTCACGCCTTCTGCCCAAGGTACGTGTGATCGTTGGTTGTTTCCTCTGTTCGGAGCAGAGAAAGGGAGGTTGTGCATCTGTTCAGTTCCACTCGTCACCTTTTAATGAGAAACACCTTTGCTGACTCACTCTCTCCCCCCCCGCCTTTCAGAAAAGCTCGCTGTACCTGCTGATAGCTGGCGGCTGGTCTCTCTCGCTCTACCTAATCCAGGTCACACTGAGGAACCTGCACTTTCTGCTACGGGAGCATTGGCAGTACGTGTTGGGTGAGTTGATCCCAAATAATAATAAGGCGCTGGATCCAATGCGAGGATGATTATTGCGCTTTCGAGACGTCTCAAAGCGCTTCACAGGATACACTGCAAAGTGGAGTGACTGTATATTTTGTGGGGCGAAACGCGGCAGCCAATTGCACCCAGCGACGTCTCGACAAACAGCCGTGGATTGAA
>NW_024704768.1:3762284-3854784 GCF_018977255.1 Callorhinchus milii
CCAAAAAATACACAGCCACTCCACTTTACAGTGAATCCTGACACAAGAATTATTATTATTTACTATAAGCACTGGGACGGGTTTCCGCGCGTGTCAGACACCCGGCTGATCCCCTCGACCCCCCCCCCCATCTCCCACCCCTCCGGAAAGAAAATCTACTCGTGGTAGATTGCTGCGTCTTGTTGTGACTCCATCCCTCTCTCTCTCCCTGTCTCTCTCTCGCTCTCTCAGTAAGCGAGCCACAGAGAGCGAGCTGCATCGCTCCATGAACGAGTTCCTCAGCAGACTGCAGGACGACCTGAAGGAAGCCATGAACACCATGATGTGCAGTAAATGCGAAGGCAAGCACAAGTAAGTGAGTGAGTGCTCTCGCTCCCTCTCTCGCCGCCCTCCCTCCGCCTGGTTAAACCTCGCTCCCGCCACCGGGCGTGGGACACCGCCCCGGCCTGTTATCGTCAACACGTTAACAGTAATTTGGTCGCTCAATCCACGAGTGTTTGTGGGACGCTCGCTGGGGCAATTGGCCGCGTTTCGCCCACAAATATACAGTCCTACCTTTCAGTAATCCTGTGAAGCGCTTTGAGACGTCTCGAAGACGTGATAAGCGCATGTCAAATACAGGATTATTATTATTATTATAACTGTTGTACCCTGGCTGTTGATGATCCCTCGGCCGCTAAATTGTCCTCTTGCGCAGGAAGTTTGAGATGGACGTGACAAACTTATTATTTTTTTTGAAGGAATTATTACCTCGGGAATAGCGATCCGCCTAATCGACTAACAACCGGGTTCCCTACACACAGCTAGGCAGACAGAGGCGTGCGTGTGGAGTAAGGAAACTTGTCCAACATTCCGCCCTGTCCGGGAATCGAACCCAGGTCCTCTCAAGTGCTGTAACCTTGAATCTATTTATGCACTCTGTGACTGAGACTGAGCTTGACTGTGTGTGTGTGTGTGCGTGTGCGCGTGTGTGTGTGAGTCTTTGTTTATGTGTGTGTTGTTGTCTCAGGTTACGTGATGGTGTCCGGCCTGCTCAGCTTTGCCGTGTGCTACAAATACGGGCCGCTGCAGGAGAAGCGAAGCATCAACCTGCTGAACTGGGGGCTGCAGCTGCTGGGCTTGGGGCTGATGTACTGCGGGATCCAGGTCCGACAGGTGGCCCTGGTACTGGTAGCCGTCGCCTTCGTCACCAAGCACCTGGAAGTCCCAGTCAGTTGGACCGTGCTGGCGTACAAGTACGTTCGATATCACCCACAGCACTCCCCCACCCACCCCAGAAACTTCCGCAAGCTTAGCCTCAGGCTTCTGGCAGGGAAGATTTAACAGAGGTCCTCAGTAACAAAGAACTCTGGACTGTCCATCGCCCTGGGGCGTCTTTCCGCCGTGCAGGGCGCTCGCTATACAAGTGTCAGTTGTTGTTGTTGTTGTGTTCAAAATTATCAGGGGTTTTGTTACACTAAACGACAAAACAACAACTTGTATTTGTACAGCGCCCCCATCGCGCAGGAGAGCGTCTCGGAGCGCTTGATAGTGCCAGAGTCGGACCCCCGAGCCAGTGGGAGCGGGAGAGAGAGAGACGGCAGGGAGGAGGAGGAGGAGGAGGAGAGTGACCGTAAGCGCGATCGAAAGGAAGGTCTCTAGGCAGGATTTGAAAGTGGTGGTGGGGCGGGGGTAAGGGAGTGGAGAAAATAAAGAGAAACTGTTTTCGTCGGCGGTGGGCGGGTGGGTCGGTAACCAGGGGTGTTAGTGTCGGGTGGTGGCAGCTCCCTCTGGTAGCTAAGCCCGTGGAGCTCTCGCGAGAGGCGCCAGCTCGGATATTCTCAGCCCGACGCCTCGTGTAAAGCTCGGGGCGAAACCGGAGCCCATTTCCTGTGTTGTCTAACGTGTTGTTTTTCCTCCTCGCTGACGGCAGGCGGGTGAGTAGGATTCGGTTCAAGCTCGAGCCTCCTGCGCTGCTCACCGAGGAGGAGTATCGTCAGCAAGGGGAGGTAGAGACCCAGCGCGCCCTGGAGGGACTGCGCGGGTATTGCAGCAGCCCCGAAATCAATGCCTGGAAAACCGTGTCCCGACTCTCTGCCCCAAAGAGGTAATGTCGCTTCCCGAGAGACCGGATGGGGCGGTGGTGGAAGACTGGGTGGGGCAGCCGTGCCCCCCCCGCCAACGTCCAGCCACATCCCAGTCAAATCACTTTACAGCGTGTCCTGTGAAGCACTTTGAGACGTCTCGAAGATGTGATGTGGCGCTGTATTCACCCCCACCCCACTCCCCGCTTTAACTTGTTTGATCTTGGGGGTCTGGAGTTTGCGCCCTTGCCCGCTACCCGTGTTAATGTGGGACCGTCTCTCTCCATCTGGTTTGCAGATTCGCTGACTTCGTGGAAGGACAAGCACACCTGAACCCCAACGAGATCTCGGTGCACGAGCAGGAGTACGGGCTGGGGGGCACCTACATAGAGGAGCAGATCTTTGACTCCGAGGGAGAGGACTGACCAAGCGGGCCTCGCGAGCAGGAAACGGGCAGGCTGCGGGCTAGTGCCCCCGAGCCCTCACATCGAGTCAGCTCGACAACAAACCTCGCCATCTTTCGTGTCACTGACTCCCTCAGGGCCATACGCCGGGTTATTGCGTCGATGGGTTGGCAGAGGCTTCAGTCACTGTGAGGTCATTGTCACCAGCTCTGGTCCGTGAGGCTTGGGACGGTTTGCAACCTGGTAATAAGTTCCTGTCTCTGCAGAAACTCAACCTACACGTCAGCTCAGTCAGCTGTGACTTTATTTTTTTTTAAAATGATGCAAATGCATATAGATATAGATATATATATATATATATATAAATTTGCACTGTTTTTTCCGAGTGTTCACACTGTAAAATGCAGTGACTGGATTTTGTGGGTGAAACCCGGCAACCAATTGCGCACAGCGGCGTCCCCGTTTAGATTTCTCCTCCTGTGCGCGTGTCGAGCATCTATGCAAAGGGTTTAAAAGGCCATTAGGGCTCCTCTTAAACCGTGACTGAAGTTTAAGGTGAACCTTTTTTTGGTCGGCTTTGGTTCTGTCTCTATCGTGGATTTGCTTTCTTAACGAGGAGCAGCTCCAGCGAGATTCCAGACTGCAGTTGAGCCGCGTTACTGCGCCAGAGACCGCAAAGGCTGTCGAATGTAACCGTAATATCCTCACGTATTAAAATGTCCCCCCCCAAAAAAAATGCTGGAAATCTGAAATAAAAGCAGAAGTGGCTGGGAACGCTCGGCAGGTCAGGCAGCATCTACGGAGGGAGGAAAGCGAGTCAACATTTCAGGTCGGTGACCTCTGGTCAGAGGGAAAAACGTGTAACACAGCAAAGTTCTGACGAAAGGTTCATCGACCATAAGCCTGGACTCGCTTTCCTCACTTCACAGATGCTGCCTGACCTGCCGCGCGTTCCCAGCCACTTCCGTCGAGTTTCCGGTCCTTCCCGGCGGGAGCAACGGTCCTCTCCCAGCCGGGCTCGGGGCTTTACACGTTATTACCTCCGGTGACGCTGACCAGTCACTGACGATTCAGTGTTCCTTGGCCCTAAATGTGCTATCGCTGGTGCGCTGGGGAATCGACGTGAACCACACAGACAGCCTCAACAGCGGGGTCCGCGGCGCAGGCGGAATCCGGCCGCTCCGTCCTTCCCGCCTCAAAGCCTGAGGGAATGGCCACGCAGTTTACGCACAAGACGTTTTTTAAAAGTATTTTTAAACTGAAGTGATCTTAGGCTGGTTTCCGTGCGAGCGGTTTAAGTGTTTTTTTATAAATGTTTGAGCAGGCACAGGAAGTGGGGTGGGGGTGGGGGGGGGGGGTCGGGGGGGCCAAAAATACACAGCCACTCCACTTTACAGTGAATCCTGACACAAGAATTATTATTATTTACTATAAGCACTGGGACGGGTTTCCGCGCGTGTCAGACACCCGGCTGATCCCCTCGACCCCCCCCCCCCCATCTCCCACCCCCTCCGGAAAGAAAATCTACTCGTGGTAGATTGCTGCGTCTTGTTGTGACTCCATCCCTCTCTCTCTCCCTGTCTCTCTCTCGCTCTCTCAGTAAGCGAGCCACAGAGAGCGAGCTGCATCGCTCCATGAACGAGTTCCTCAGCAGACTGCAGGACGACCTGAAGGAAGCCATGAACACCATGATGTGCAGTAAATGCGAAGGCAAGCACAAGTAAGTGAGTGAGTGCTCTCGCTCCCTCTCTCGCCGCCCTCCCTCCGCCTGGTTAAACCTCGCTCCCGCCACCGGGCGTGGGACACCGCCCCGGCCTGTTATCGTCAACACGTTAACAGTAATTTGGTTCCCTCGACTGTTCGTGGGGACGTCTCGCTGGGCGCAATTGGCGGCTGCGTTTCGCCCACGAAATATACAGTCGCTACGCTTTACAGTGCGTCCTGTGAAGCTCTTTGAGACGCCTGGAAGACGTGATAAGGCGCTGGGTCAAATAGGAGGATTATTATTATTATTATAACTGTTGTACCCTGGCTGTTGACTGATACCCTCGGCCGCTAAATTGTCCTCTTGCGCAGGAAGTTTGAGATGGACCGGGATCCGCTGTGCGCTCGCTATTGCGCGGAGTGTAACAAGAGGCACTCGGTCGAGGAGGGAGATCTGTGGGCCGAGTCCAGCATGCTGGGCCTCAAAATCACCTACTTCGCCATGATGGACGGCAAAGTGTACGACATCACAGGTAAAGCCGTCCGTCCGTCCGCCACGAGGAAGGTTTCGTTTTGTAGAATCCTAGAATTACGCAGAGCAGAAGGAGGCCATTCGGCCCATCGGGTCTGTGCCAGCTCTTTGAAAAGAGCTTCAATTCAATCCCACTCCCCCACGCTCTCGCCCCATAGCCCTGCAAACTTGCCCTCTTCCCCCCCCACCCCCCCAATAATTATCTAGTCAATTTATCTAGTCAACACACGGTCACTCCACTATATAGTTTTGTATCCTGTGGAGCGCTTTGAGACGCCTCGAAGACGTTGCATCAAATGCGAGGATTATTATTATAACACCAGGTCTCTCTACACGTGTGGACTCCTGTGGTTAGAGCCATCGCCTGGCGAGCGAGAGAACCCGGGTTCGATTCCCGGGCGGGTCAGGGCCAGAGCGAAGCCTTAGGCAAGTTTCCTTACTCCCGTGCCCCCCCCCCCCCCCACATACACACACACCTGTTTACCTACTGACCACCTACTGACTGCTGGTAATAATAATAATAATGCAAGGATTATTATTATTATTATTATTACCAGCAGTCAGTAGGAACCCCGTTGTTAGTCGGATCACATTTCTGGGGGCGAAAAAATGCGGTCACTCAATCCACGGCTGTTTGAGGGGACGTCGTTGGGTGCAATCGGCTGCTGTGTTTCTCCCCACAGAATACAGAGTCACTACACTTTTCAGCATATTCCGTGAAGCACTTTGAGACGTCGCAACACTGCGATAAGACAAGCGGGATGTGGAGAAAGGAAACTTGTAGTAATAGTCATATTATAACGGGAGCTGTCTACTGTGCTTGAGAGCGGGGAAGGTGGTGGGGGGTGGGGGGGGGGGGGAGAGGATTATGATCTTCAGCTCTTTTCCCCTTTTTCACCCCCACAGAGTGGGCCGGCTGTCAGCGGGTGGGGATTTCCCCCGACATCCATCACGTTCCTTATCACATCTCCTTCGCAACCCGCACCCCAGGAGGTGGTGCGCGACACAGGTGGGTCAGGGCAGGGGAGCGGGGGTGAGGGGAGAGAGAGTTGGGGGGGTGGTGGGGGGGGGGATGGAGGTTGGGGGGCGGTGTGGGATAGAGCGAGAGAGAGTTGGGGGGGGGGGAGGGAGGGGTTGGGGGAGGAGAGAGTTGGGGGAAGGAGAGAGAGTTGGGGGGGTGTTGGGGGGAGAGAGAGCGAGAGGTGGTGGGAAAATGGCGGAATGGGCTAGAGGGGCTGAATGGCCGACTCCTGTTCTTACGTTCCCTTTTCCAACAGTGCAGTGAGATCTTTTAACGTCCACCTGAACAGGGAGAGGGTGACTTGGGAGGTGTCACAGGAACAGGACATGTTCCGATAACTGTAACTTGTTGTTGTTTGCGAGCGGCTGATTGGACTGACGAGGGTCTAACCCCCTGCTCCGCGCGCTGCCTTTCCTTTCTCCCCCCAGACCGAGCACGGAGAGCGGCCTGCCATCCGCTCCCGACCTTCAGGAATTCTTCACCCGGATTTTCACCCCCAACGGCAGCTTCTCGGGCCCCTGGACCCCGCCGGCCCCCGGGACCCAGCCCCGCTCGGAGGCCTCGCAGCGAGCCGACTCCAAGCCCAAGAGGAGGAAGAAGGTGCGGAGGACGTTCCCGCGATAAACGAATTCCCCCGGGAATCGGCTCCGGCTCCATCTCCGCGCAGAATCCAGGCACGGGCGGACTGACTGACTCGACTCCCGCTGACGCCTCCCGAGGCTCGCACTCAGCCAGAGAGAGAGAGGGGGGGTAAACGAGAGGGGTAAGAGGAGAGTGATACGAGAGGGAGAGAGAGAGTTAAACGAGGGTGTTGGGGGGGGGGGGTGGGGGAGTGAGAGAGAGGAGAGTGAATCAAGAAAGAGATGGTTAAACGAGGGGAGAGAGGAGAGAGAGTTAAACGAAGGGTGGGGGAAGAGAGAGGTAAACGAGAGAGAAAGAGATCCAGCAAATAGACTCGGAGTGTGCGGCAGAGGGAGAGCGAGGGAGGGAGGGAGGGAGGATCGTTAAGAGTGGAGGCGAAGCGACACAATGATTAGGTGACAAAGCGCTTGTGGCCCAATCCCTCCCGGTCAGGCTGAAAGCAGATTAGTACTTGGTTTTGTTTCGGGGGGGGGGGGGGGGCGGTGGTGGGGGTTTATTGCCGGACACGACGGTCAAGAGTTTCTTTTTAGAAAAAAAATCTTAATTTTATTTTGTTCGCAAACTCATCTACCTCCTTCCCAAAATGTTTGTACAATTCACTTGAAATATTGAACACAACTGCCTCCCCCCCCCCTCCCTCCTGGGTAGAGAGAACGCTGCGTGTGTGTGCGCGTGTATGTGTGTCTGGGTCCGTTGGGGGGAGAGAAGATGGGGTGGTGCGGTGGGGTGGGGGTGGGGGGCGTGTGAGGGGGAAGAGAGAGAACGGATATGTCTTTCTGAGTGTGACAGAGGGTTAGGTTGGGCTCGCTGTCAAGTAGACGGGGTGGGGGGGGGGGGGGGGGGGCGGTGTGTGTGGGGGGGAGGAGTGATTACGTTGTCCAGTCGGGTTTTTAAAAGCAGTTTTTTTTATATTCTGTACATAAAAAAACACAGCGGAGAAAAACAGCGATGAAACCGAATTAAGCTGCAAAAAAAAAAAAAAAAACCCACTCGCGAGAGAACGAGAGTTTAATGGCTCACGGATTCAGGACGGGTGTGTTTTTTTTTCCCCCCCCCCTTTTTGTAAATTAAATTAAAAATTACTGGAATATTTTACTTTCTTCGATAGGAATTGTACAAAAAAAAACTTATAAACTTAAGGATGGTCCGAGCGAGGTTTTTTTTTCACAGAGAAAGTTTGTTATTTCTATTCACAATCTCGCGAAGCTTCCCGTCTCTCTCTCGGTCTCTCTCTGTCTGTCTCGCTCTCTCTCTCTCTCTCTCTCTGGTGTGACTCCCAAGCCTTGTGGTGTGTTGTAGACACGGTGCCACACGCACGTCATCCACACACGCCCAATTCCACGCGCGCCGCACACACACACACACACGTGTCAGCAACGTGCTCAATCCAGCCACACGCCTCCTCCGTGGGTGTTTCTACGGGGTTATTATTGGGGCGTAGGTGGGGGAATTGAGCGAGATCTGTACAGGGGATTGTTTGGGGTTAATGGAGGAATCTTCTCAGTTCACAGTCACACAATCACACACACTCAGTCGCACACAATCACACACACTCAGTCGCACACACAATCACACACACACGTAACACTGACACCCCTACAAACTCACACACACTCAAACACCCACACACTTTAACACTAACACCACTACAATCTCTCACATATACACAGACACACACACACACACAGAGCTGCTGTAAACATAAAACTTTTATCTGTGCAGAATCCTGAAAAGAAAAGGTATAAAATGACATTGAAGTTGTTTATACAAAGGGCACAAGTGGTGAGTTACAGGCTGGGGCCTGGCTGTGCTGAGGGGTGGGGTGGAGGGGTGTTGGGGGGGGGGGGGGTGCGGGGGAACAGGGGCAGTCTCTGGGCTTCCGCTCGCTCCCGTCAGTACTTGTTGATCCCAAAGATTCGGACCCCGTGCAGCTGAGGGAGTTTGGGGATGAGGGCAGTGAGCAGGGAGATCGTGTTGACCAGGAAATGGCGAGGGTCATATTTGGTGTAGAAACTCGCCAGCAAATACCTGGAAAAGAAACAAGTCATTATTAGCACAACAACCTGGGAGCGGAGTCCCCTGTAGCTCGGTGGTCAGAGCCCCCGCCTCGCAAGCGAGAGGACCTGGATTCCATTCCCGGGCAGGGCGAAACCTTAGGCAAGTTTCCTTCCTCCACACACGCACACGCACACGCACACACACGCCTCTGTTTACCCAGTAGTCAGTAGGAACCCGCTTGTTAGTTAGCGGATCACTTTCTGGGGGTACTAATCCCTCCCGAAAAAAAATGTGGGTACTCACTCCACGGCTGTTTGTGGGGGGGAACGCTGCTGTGCCGGGTTTCGCCCACAAAATGCAGTCGATTCGCTTTTACAGTGAAGCGCTTTGATATGTGATAAAGACGCCGATAATTAATAATAATAATAATAATAACGCAATGATTGGTTTACGATTTACTGCCTTTTCCACAAAACGCTAGAAATTGGCCTTTCGCGCCGGGGTGGGGGGAGTGGGGAGGGGGTGAGAGCGGCGCCTCGGAGCGCTTGGGCACGAGTGACGAGGGATTGAATTAAGGCACAACAACGGTCACGGTTGAACACAGCGTCGACTCACAGGATGATGGGGCTGATGGTGAGGAACTTGCGGGAGGAGGTGAACTGGATCCCGTAATCCATCTGTTCCCAGTGTGTGAGCAGCCGGGCTTTGCCCTGGTCGGGGGTTTCGAAGGGCGTTCCCTTGACTGTGTGTAGGAACCAGTACATCGTCTGCAAAACAACAACAACAACTTGCATTTTGCACGGCGCCCCCCCTTTTCGTAGGGTTTAAGAGACCCGGAGAGCTCGAGGGCGGCGGAGTCTGAGCCCAAACCAGGGAGGGAGGGGAGGGGAGGGAGGGGGGGGGAGGGAGGGGAGGGAGGGAGGGGACCGTAAGCACCATCAAAAAAGGAAGGTCTTTAGGTGGGATTTGAAGGTGAGGAGGGAGGGGGCAAGGTGGAGGGGATCGAGGGAGAGAGTGACCAGAGTTTCGAGGTGTAGTGGCTGAAGGCACGGCCACCGATTGGGGGAGCAAAGCTGGGGGGTTGGGGGGGGTGGGGGGGACGAGGGACGAGCAGGAGCCAGAACTCACCGAGTTGTGGATGACGTGAGTGAGGGTCCACACCACGGGGATGCTGAAGACCGGAATGCTCAACAAGACGACATGGAGAAATCCCACCAAGATGAGGTAGGCCAGCCAGATGCCCCGGCTGTTCATTATCCGCGTGTTGGGGTTCACCTCGCTGTGAGCCACCCCGACATTCATCCTGGCTCCGGCTGTCACACGCACACACACACACACACAGAGAGAGAGAGAGAGAGAGAGAGCATCAAATAAACAACAATAACCGTTGCATTTGACCCGGCGCCTCATCACGCCGTCGAGGCGTCTCAAACCTCTTCACCGGGTGCCCTGCAACAACAACAACAACAACAATAATAATAATAATCCTCGCACTTGATTCAGCGCTTTTCACGTCTTCGCGACGTCTCAAAGCGCTTCACAGAACAGACTGTTGACTGCATATTTGTGGGCGAAACGGGGCGGCCAATTGCGCACAGCAGCGTCCCCACAAACGGCCGCGGATTGACTTTCGGAGGGGATTATCTCCCCCCCCCAACCCCCCCCCCCCCCGCCGCCCGCCCGCCCTTGAAACCGATCAGCCAATCGACTGACGACCAGGTACCTATTTAGTGAGGAGTGCGGCGTAAGGAAACCCGGCCACGGTTTCGCCCGGTCCGGGAATCGGAGCCGAGTCCTCTGCCTTACCGGGAGAACGCACGAACGTGGAGTCCTGTAGCTCAGTGGTTAGAGCACTCGCTTTGCAAGTGAGAGACCTGAGTTCAATTCCAGGCAGAGGGCGAAACCTCGGGCAAGTTTCCTTACTCCACACAGAGCCTAATAATAATCCCTCCAAAACCCAAAACAATAATAAATTGGTCATTTTCAATCTACGACTGTTTGTGGGACATTGCTGTGCGCAATTGGCTGCCGTGTTCGCCCACAAATATACAGTCAATTCACTTTACAGTGTGTTCTGTGAAGCGCTTTGGGACGTCCTCTCCCGACGTGAAAAGCACTATATCAAATGCAAGGATTATTATTATTATTATAACGTTGTTGCTCTGTCGTTGCTCTGAATTATAAGGTGACGTTTCGTAACGATGTCTCTCCTCTCACTCTTACGCGGCTGTTTTAAGCCGATATGTGTTGCTGCTGCGATTATATCGTTTATATTATATGATCATCAATAATTTATAGTCATTATTGGTAATTAGACTGTTGTGCGCTGTGACACAGTGACTTGACATTCGGCTTCGATCAGGGCTGTAATCACCGGCTCGAGGGGATGTTATGGGGGAAACTTTAACCCGTTGCCATTGAGAGCAGCTCAGAGAGGGGGGGACACAGCCCCTTTCCCCCCCTGTGAGACCCGCCTCAAACTGAGAGAAAAAAAATACAGATTCTCTTTAAAACCTGAGATTCCCCCCCATTTCCCCCTGAATTTCCCCCCCATTCCCCACTGAATTTCCCCCCCATTCCCCACTGAATTCCCCCCCCATTTCCCCCTGAATTTCCCCTGAATTCCCCCCCGATTCCCACTGAATTCCCCCCCCATTCACCCCTGAATTCCCCCCATTCCCCCTGAATCCCCCCCCCCCCATATCTCCCCCATTCCCCCCTGAATTTCCCCCCTGAATCCCCCCCATTTCCCCCCTGAATCCCCCCCCATTCCCCCCTGAATCCCCCCCATTCCCCCTGAATTTCCCCCCCCCCCCATTTCCCCCCTGAATCCCCCCCATTCCCCCCGTCCCCGCTGTGCACACACTGACCCACTCACTCACTCACCCACCGGCTCCTTTAACTGCTACCCGGAAGTGCCCGCCCCTCAACCTAACCTGCTGATCAGGCCCCGCCCTCCTCACCCGCCACGGGACGCGCTGATTGGCGTATCCCTGGCTGGGCCCGCCCCATCCGCCGCTCCGATTGGCCACGCGCCCGTCAATCACAGTGCTTGCCAGCACGTTAGGCTGCGCGTAGGCACAGCGGGTCAACGAGGCGGACAAAGAGGCAGCTGCTGGGTGGCAAGATGGTACCAAGGGTCCAGGTTCTGGGAGTCAGCCAAGGCCACACCACCCAGTGGCGGATCAATGCCAATGTCTTCATAAAGAATAATTACATTATTATGTTCTTATTATTTTATTCTTGTATTATTATTATTATTATTGTCTTATTGTCATGTTATTATTTTTGTTTTATTTTATTTATCACGACAACAGCAATACTAATTATTAATGCTGATGATATTAATCGTTACTATAAATAAATAGATAAATAAATCAATAAATAAAGTAAACAACGCCGACAAAATTGGTCGCTTCGATCCACGACTGTTTGTGGTGGGGGACGGGAGGGGGGGGGGACGGCGCTGAGCACGATTGGCTGCCGCGCTTTGCCCACAAAAGACACGGTCACTACACTTTGCGGTGCATCCTGTGGAGCGCCTTGAGCCGTCTCGACGACGTGAATAGGCGCTGTTGGGTGGAATCCGGTTGTCCGTCTCACTTTGAGCGCACAACAACAACAACTTGCATTTACAGAGCACCACCCCCACCCCCCCCCCCCCTCCCCCCGCAACGACTCCGAGCGGGGAGTGGGGAGGTGACCATAGGCACTGGTCGAAGAGGAAGTTTCGGGGCGTAGTGGCTGAAAGAGCGCTGCGGATTTCCTTAGTGGTCCTCATTGTGAAGTGAGGCGAGATGTCAGCCAGTTCCTCCCGAGGATATTTATATTGCTCTCCAGGTTCTCTGACAAGACACATGGTTCCCATTAGGTTCTCGCGCATACGTTCACGGTCGCATGTACACCCCCCCCCACCCCCCTCTCCCACAGCCCACCATGTGCCACCCAACCCCCCAACCAACCACCACCACCACCACCACTACCTTCACGGCTTTTATCCCAGTTTTAATTTACAGTTTTTTCCAAATTTCACGAAAAAATTTCAGCAATGGTCTCCCCCCCCTCCACCCCCCCCATCCCTCCCCTCCACCCCAGGAGAAGCTGTCAGACTGGTTTGAGTTCCTGCTCTGGAGCTAATCTCTTCTGAACCAACCCCGAATTTATCATACAATAATAATAAGCCTTGCATTTGACACAGCGCCTTATCACGTCGTCGAGATGTCTCGAAGCGCTTCAAGGAAACTTGCCTCGGGTTTTGCCCCACCTGGGAATCGAACCCCCGGGTCCTCTCGCTTGCGAGGCGAGCGCTCTAACCACTGACCTACGGTACGGAGAGTCTTAATCCTCACTTAAATGACACGGGACAAAATCTCGAGCACAGTCTAGGGTGACATTCCAGCGCGGAGCTGGTGGGGGGGGTGGGGAGTGGGGTGGAGGGGGTGCAGTTGGGAGGGAGGAGAGCTGCATTGTTGCCATCCTTTGGATGAGACGTTAAAGCAATCTCGGTTTCTTGGTTGAACGATTCGTCTTCAGGACTACAGTGGGGTAGCGTCCCAGAGCGTTTGAAATTGGTGGAGTCTAACCCTGGGCCGGAGGGAGAGGGAGGGAGGGAGGGGGGTGACCATAACCGTGATCAAAAAGGAGGGTCTTTAGGTGGCATTTGGAAGTGGGGAGAGGGAGGGAGGGAGGGAGGGAGGGAGGGAGGGGTCGAGGCGGAGGGATTGAGGGAGAGAGTTCCAGAGTTTCGGGGGGAAATACGGCCACCAATGGTGGAGCGGAGGCTGTAACTCTCTATCTTTCTCTCTATCTCTCTCTAGCGCTCTCTCTCCCGGGCGGGTATCCTGGCCGACATTCCTCTACCTTCACAGCCGACGGTGGAACGTTCAGGTTGGCTCGATCCTCCAGCCTGAATTCCTGGATGTCGGAGGCAGTAAAAAAGGCTGCACATGGCAGCTTGAAAAAGCTTTCCTCCCGGGGGGATGGAATGGAAACTCATCCCTCACACGAGCGGACGTCACGGGCTGCGGCGAGAGGCCAGGGAGGGGCTGCTTCCTGGCTCTCCCCACGGAAACTGGGGAAAGCCTTTGATAATGCGTTTTGATGGACGAGACGGGTCTTTGGCATCGTTTCTCCTGCTGGGGGGGGGGGGAGGGCCTGGGGGTGGGGGGGGAGGATGCGGGGGGGGAGGGCATGGGGGGGTGGGGGTTAAATCACATGGCGCACACCACGCGGAGCAGACTCCGCATGTGGGGCAGGTGTTCGCCCTTCTGGACCGGCGGAGCGGGAACCTGGGGCTCAAAGCGCTTCTCAGGATGTGCTGGAAACTGTAGTGACTGTGTGTGTTTTGTGGGCGAAACGCGGCAGCCGATGGCGCACAGCAGTGTCCCCACAAACACTCGTGGGTTGAAGTGACCAATTTATTATTATTATTTTACTGTTGTGGAAGGGAGTATCACCCCCGGAAAAGCGATCTGCCAATTGACTGATGTTCCTATTTACTGTTGGGTAAACAGAGGTGTGTGTGGGGGGGGGGGGGGGGTACAGGTGGGGAATAAGGAAACTTGCCCAACGTTTCATCCTGACCTGACCCGCCCGGGAATCGACCCCTGGTCCTCTCGCTTGCCAGGAGGCGAGGGCTCTAACCCCTGAGCTAAAGATCTCGCGACACTATCTAGAAAGGAAGAGAACATAGGAACAGGAGGAGGCCATTCAACCCCTCGGGCCCGTTCCGCCATTCTATAAGATCACGGCTGATCTGTACCTCAACTCCAATTACCCCCCCCATTTGCCCCGTATTCCCCTCGATCCCCCCGAGCTGACAAACATCTCTCCGCCTCAGTCGTGGAAACGAGAATGGATCCACAGCCGTAATCCACGGAGGGAGACAGTTCCAGATTTATGCAACCCTTTGCGTGGACGGAATCTCTCGCGTGTTTTGCTGCAGGAACAGTCACTACACTTGATGGTAATTACTTGTGAAGCAAGCCGAGGTGCGCATTTGCGGCACTGCAGGGTCCTGGACGTCAGAAGCCCTGCAACACTGCTGCATTGGACACCGGAAGAAGATTAGGAACATTGACGGCACTTGAGCCTGATGCAGTCGGAGTTTTTTGAGAGAGAGAGGGAGGGAGAGAGAGAGAGAGAGAGAGAAAGAAAGGGAGGGAGAGAGAGAGAGAGTGAGATAGGGAGAGGGTGCGTGAGAGGGGGAAGAGGGAAAGGGAGGGGGAGCGTGACAGAGGCAGAGAGAGGGGGCAGAGCGAGGGAGAGAGAGTGAGTGCGCCAGAGAGAGAGGGAGAGAGAGTGAAAGCCGTCGCTGGGCTTCAACCCACAAAGCACACAGTCACCGCACGTTACCGCGAGTATCCCGCGAAGCGCTCTGAGACGTCTCGGTGGCGTTGATCAGGCGCCGCTATTATTATTTATGTCACCATTACTATTATTGGACGTTCTCGAGAACGTGTCCTGTGCAATTCCAGATGACACCATCAGAGGGACGGAACAGACACTGAGAGACTGAAACGGACTTCAATACGGTTCGTTTACTCCGATTTAGGAAACCGGTTGAGTCGATAAGGAAAAGATTAGCAAAAAAAAAAAAAAATCTCTCAGATCAGAGACAGGCGCAGCTGCAATTTGAATGAATTATTAATTTTTTTTTACATGAAACCGCCCCCCAACCCCCCCCCGAAAAAAAAATCCAGATATTTACAGGCTTAAAAATTGGAAACATTCAGGTGTCAATCTCCAGGGAATATTTCACATTTTTCTCTCCATAAAAGTCACCGCGATCTTTATTGCAGAGCGAAAGTGTCTGCTTTGATGAGGATGGAAACTTTTTGACTTGGTCAAGGGGGGGTTTACGGTTCCAGGAAAATAAATCGGATTTAAAGTGGGAGCCGACAGCAAGCGATGTGAAACAGCGTGAAATAGCTGCAGGTTTAGTGTGGGCTTTATAAATCAGTTATACATAATATATATCCATAAAACAATCTTCGCATTTGATGCAGCGCCTTATCGCGTCTTTGGGAGTCTCAAAGCGCTTCGCAGAATATGCTGTCAAGTGAATTGACTGTGTATTCTGTTGGCGGCCAATGGAGCGCAGCAGTGCCTCACAACTGGTCGTGGATTGAGTGACCACATTATTATTTTGTTTTGGAGGGATTATTACCCCCGGAAAAGCCATCCGCCAATTGATTAACAACCGGGTCCCTGCTTACTGCTGGGTAAACAGAGGCGCGTGTGTGTGTGTGTGTGGGGGGGGGCGGGGGCGGGGGGGGGAGAAAGGAACTTGTCCAACGTTTCGTCCTGTCCCGCCCGGGAATCGAACCCGGGTCCTCTCGCTTGCGAGGCGAGGGCTCTAACCACTGAGCTCACAGGGACGCCACAATGCAGTGGTGTACTGGAGCGTTCCTCTGGGCTGTGAGCTCGAAGTATGTGTGTGTGTGTGGGGGGTGTGGGGGGGTGTGGGGGGGGGAGGTGGGGGGTGGGAATGGGGGGGAACAGAGCGAAACCAGAGGCGAGAGAGAGAGAGAGAGAGAGAGAGAGAGACGGGATCTCTGGTCAAGGTGTATTGGCGAATGCATCTTCAGAGACCAAGACAGGAACTACAACCACACAACAACAACAACAACAACAACACACGACAGACAGTCACACAGCCCTTCAGGTCGGGAGGACGTCCCAAGGCGCTGGACGGTCAGGGATTTGGACACGAGCTGGGGGTCGGGATCAGGAGGGGGTGGAGGGCGGGGAGGGTGGGGGAGTAGGAGGGTGACCAAAGGCACGGTTGGTCGAAGAGTAAGGTCTTGAGATGTGCCTTGAAGGAGGCGAGCGAAGAGAGGGGGGCGAGGCGGAGGGACTGTGGGATGGATTTCCAAAGGATGGTGGGTGTGGGGAGGGGGACAGAGAGAACTGAAGGCCGGGGTAGGGAGGGTCAAGGCCGCGGAGGGCTTTGTCTCGCGAAGGCGAGGGCGAGGGTTCTGAAACTCTATCCTCCCCCCCCGTGGGGGGAGAGTGGACTGACCTCGAAGCAGATTGATGGGAATCCAGAAGAGATATAAAACTCACCTCTAAATCTAAGTCGGTATCTTTTCCTGTTGGGAGTTGATTGATGGGCGGTTGGCGTTGGCTCTCAGTGCCCATCAGATCCATCATTCCTTTCATCACCTGTGTTTCCATGTCCCGCTGTGTGGAATCATCGCAGTCGTACGTTATATCAGAGCCGTGGAAACACTTCGAAAAATGTTCGTTTGGATTTATTGTCACTCAGAAATTCCCCACCATCAAAAGCTCCCCCCGCCCTGTCACCCCCCCCTCCCCACCCCACCCCGATCCCAACACCCCCTCTCCCCCCACCCCGCGCCCGCCCCCCCCCCCCCCACCCCAGCTCCAACTCCAACTCCACGCCACAGACACATTGACTGTTTCACCCGCAAGACACACAGTCACCACACTTCACGGCGGATCCTTTGAGAAGCGAGCGCTTTTCGGAGACGTCCTGGCCACGCGACGAGGCGCAGTATCGAATGTGAGGATCGTTGGGAATTATTTATTATTCCGATCGTGATTAGCTCTGGGTCAAGTCTCGTTGCGGGTAATTCGAAGCCGAGGTGGGTCTGGTTCTCGTTAAGTCCGGTGCTGGAGGAGCTCGGATCAGGACACGCTGTACGCAGAGTCTCTGAAACGCGCTAAACTGTTTGCTAATTACGCTAATTACACTGTGGGGCCCTGGAACTTAGTGGTTAGAGCACTCGCCTCGCGGGCAAGAGGACCCTGGTTCGATTCCTGGTCGGGACGAAACCTTGGGCAAGTTTCCTTACGCCACACGCGCGCGCGCCCGCGCGCACACGCGCGCCTCTGTTTACCCCGCAGTAAGCAGGAGCCCGGCTGTTAGCCGATCAGTGGGGGTAATAATCCCTTCAAAATAAAATAATAATAGTTTCCGTGGCCGCCATGTTTCGCCCACACAATATAAAGTTAATTCACTTTACAGTATATTCTGTGAAGGTGTTTGAGACGTCTCAACGACGTGATCAGGCGCTGAATCGAATGAAAGGATTATTATTATATATATATATATTATACAATATATAATATATCAATTATATTATGTCCTGTGTGGGGGCAGGGCAGGGTTTTGGAGTGGGGTGGGGGGGGGGGGGGTGGGGGTTGGAGTGGGGGAAAGGGGTTCCTTTCAAACAAACCTATCAAGGTTCAGTGTAAATGGTTAAGTATTAAAGTGTTGATACACTGTCAAACACACACACACACATATACACACACACACTCACATACCCCCACATCACACTCACACACATATACACACACACTCACAGTTTAGAGACAGTTTGAGAGGGAGACAGAGAGAGAGAGAGAGAGAGAGAGTGAATGGGTGACTGAAAGGGTAGATATGTGAGAGAAAGAGAAAATATGTGAGAGAGAGGGAATGGTGCGAGGAAATGAGTGAGAGCATATGTGTGTATGAGAGAGAGGTGTGTGGAGTGTGTGTGTAGTGTGTGTGCAGGTGTATGTGTGTGTAGTGTGTGTGTGTGCAGGTGTGTGTGTAGTGTGTGTGCAGGTGTGTGTGTGTGGTGTGTGCAGGTGTGTGTGTGTAGTGTGTGTACAGGTGTGTGTGTGTAGCGTGTGTGCAGGGGTATGTGTGTGTCTGTAGGAGAGTGTCTGTGAGTAAAGTGTCTGTAGGAGAGTGTGTGTGTGTGATGTGTGTAGTGTATGTTAAAGAGTGTGGAGTGGGTTGTGTTAGTGAGTGAATGAAAAAGTGGTGAGAGATTGAGAGAGTGAGTGACAGAGAGAGTGAGTGAGAGAGTGAGTGAATGAGAGAGTAAGTGACAGAGAGAGAGTGAGTGACAGAGAGAGTGAGTGAGAGTGAGTGAATGAAAGAGTGAATGAGAGAGAGTGAATGAGTGACAGAATGAGTGAGTGAGTGAGTGAATGAGAGAGAGAGAGAGTGACAGAGAGAGGAAATAACGTTGAATTGTAACCTCACATGGACACACACAACCAAACGACCTGTTAGTCTATCTGACACCCCCCCCACACCCCCTCCCCTCCCCCCCCCCTCTCCCCCCCCCCCCTCCCCCCCTCCCCCCACCCCCTTGACAGCCTTTTGTTGCCTCTTCAGCCAATCCCCGATTTTTACGACACGAGACTTGTAGCCAAAGTTGTCATATAAAAGGGGTCGCAGTTTAGAGCATTTATTATTATAGCAGTTTGTTACCCGGGACTCCCACCCCTCTGTCTGTGCATCTCTCTCTCCCTCTGCATCCCTCTCCCTCCCTCTGCATCCCTCTCCCTCCCTCTGCATCCCTCTCCCTCCCTCTGCATCCCTCTCCCTCCCTCTGCATCCCTCTCCCTCCCTCTGCATCCCTCTCCCTCCCTCTGCATCCCTCTCCCTCCCTCTGCATCCCTCTCCCTCCCTCTGCATCCCTCTCCCTCCCTCTGCATCCCTCTCCCTCCCTCTGCATCCCTCTCCCTCCCTCCACATCCCTCTGCATCCCTCTCCCTCCCTCTGCATCCCTCTCTCTCTCCCTCCCTCCCTCCCTCTTGACTTGTGTGTGTGTATCTTTCTATCCATCGATTTGTGAGCTGATTTTCAATTGGGACACTCACACACTCACTCATTCATTCATTCATTCATTCACACACACAACACACACAGGACTCCTATCCTCTCTCTGTCTCTCTGTCTGTCTGTCTCTCTGTCTCTCTGTCTGTCTGTCTGTCTGTCTCTTTCCTGACTGTGTGTGTGTATCCATCTGTTGTGTGAGCTGTTTTCAACTGACACACAGACACACACACAGTTACTCACAGACACAGACACTCACACACTCACAGACACACACACAGTCACTCACAGACAGACACACAGTCGCAGACACACACTCACAGACAGTCACACACTCACAGACAGTCACACACTCACAGACAGTCACACACTCACACACAGTCACACACACACACCACAGTCACACACAATGCTCACATCACACCTCTCTGTGCTACTCCTCGCTCTGATCTCCTCGGGAGTGACGGGCTCTGGGCAGGAGGTGGGGGCCGGACCTCCGGGGGGGGCAGAGGCAGAGGCAGAGGCGGAGGCGGAGGCGGAGGCGGAGGACCCGGAGTGGCTCCAGTGTCCGGGGAGAGGATGGAGGGGGGAGTGGGGGGGGGAGTGGGGGGAGTGGGGGGCACTGCCCGGGACTGTCCCGCCTGTACTTGGAGGGAACACAGCAAAGCGCTGCGGTTGGAGTCCATCAAGTCGCAGATCCTCAGTAAGTTGCGGCTGAAACACGCCCCGAACATCAGCCGCGACACCGTCAACCAACTGCTGCCCAAAGCGCCCCCTCTGCAGCAGCTCCTCGACCAGTACGACATCCAGAGCGACGGCTGTGCCTCACAGGAGAGCGCTCTGGAGGAGGACGAGTACCACTCCACCACCGAGACTGTCATCACCATCGCCACAGAGAGTGAGTCACCGCGTGTGGGACTGTGTGTGGGACTGTGTGTGTGTGGGACTGTGTGTGTGTGGGACTGTGTGTGGGACTGTGGGACTGTGTGTGGGACTGTGTGTGTATGGGACTGTGTGTGGGACTGTGTGTGTGTGTGTGTGACTGTGTGTGTGTCACTGTGTGTGTGTGGGACTGTGTGTGTGTGGGGGGGACTGTGTGTGGGACTGTGTGTGTGGGGGGGGACTGTGTGTGGGACTGTGGGACTGTGTGTGGGACTGTGGGACTGTGTGTGTGTGGGACTGTGTGTGTGTGTGTGTGGGACTGTGTGTGTGTCACTGTGTGTGTGTGACTGTGTGTGTGTGTGGGTCTGTGTGTGTGTGTGTGTGACTGTGTGTGTGTGTGGACTGTGTGTGTGTGACTGTGTGTGTGACTGTGTGTGTGACTGCGTGTGTGTGTGTGACTGTGTGTGTGTGTGACTGTGTGTGTGTGTGTGACTGTGTGTGTGTGACTCTTACTGTGACTGTATGTGTGAGACTGTGTGTGTATGTGTGTGACTGTGTGTGTGTGACTGTGTGTGTATGTGTGTGACTGTGTGTGTGTGTGTGACTGTGTGTGTATGTGACTCGTACTGTGACTGTATGTGTGTGACTGTATGTGACTGCGTGTGTGAGAGACTGTGTGTGTGTGACTGTGTGTGTGAGAGACTGTGTGTGTGTGTGTGTGACCTTGTGTGTGTGTGTGTGTGTGACTGTGTGTGTGTGTGAGACTGAGACTCTTACTGTGACTGTGTGTGGTGTGACAGGGCGATGCAGTGACTGTGTGTGACAGGGAGGTGTAGTGACTGCGTGTGTGAGACAGGGAGGTGTAGTGACTGTGACGCTGACTGTTACTGTGACTGTAGGCTGCAGCAGACAGAGAGTGCAAGTGGTCTGTAGATTGTCGGATGGAGATGGAGAGAGAGAGTTAGAGGGATAGAGAGGAGAGAGAGAGAGAGAGAGAGAGAGAATGTGTTTCTGCTGCTTTTATGGATCAATTTGTTTTTAATTTGTTCTGAAATTATAATAACAGTCGGTGCAGTCGGTGTACGAGTCGTCCGATAACCTTAAACCGTAAAGTGTTGAGGTGTGTGTCGATAGAAGCTGTTTGTTTTTTCGCGGGGGGCGGCGGGTGGGGGGGAAAAAGAAGCGCAGAGAGTTGAGTCCAAAGCCGCCGAATCCTTTTTCGGTCACAATAATAGACGTTGCGTTCGATTATGGAGCTGTACCGGGTGGTCGAGACGTCTCAAAGCGCAGCCGCAGACTGTCCTGCGAAGTGACGCGGACCGTACGGTGTCTGTTATGGGTGAAATTATAAGTGAGGAGCGCGTTGGGAGCGATCGATGTCGGACGCGTTCCGCCTTATCCCCCTCGACGTGGCGAGAGGCGCTGAGCGGTGCGGTGCCCCCCCCTCCCCCCCCGTCTCTTACGGATTTCATTTCAAAAGGTTCCCCCTTGGATCGTTGACACGGTTCCCCACTCCCATCCCAGCCGCCCCCGCAACATCCCCCCCCCCCAACACTCCCCCACCCCCCCACCACCCCCACCCGCCTCCCGCCCCCGGAAAAAAACACACAAACACAAACAAACAAGAAAGGAACAGTCTCTCTCTCTCTCTCTCTCTCTCACACACACACATCCAATCCATTCACTCAAACCCCAACACAATGGGGTTGGGAACATTTGGAAGTTTATGATGGCTTCAGAGAGAGATTTTATTGAGGCGCTAATATAAATCAGTGCTTTCAACCCCCCCCCATCACCCCTGCCCACCCCCCACTCTCTCCCGCAACACTCCCCGCCCCCCCCCCCCCCCCCCCCCCCCACCACCCTTGTACAACGGAGAAAGAGACCTAGGAGGGTAATTAGTTAGGAAAGCTATCTATCTGTCAAATGTCCATGACCCTGTGAACTTTATTCCAAACCCTTTAGCCCGGGCCAGCCTTGCGTCAGCTCCGCACCTATCCTCCGGCTGCCGCACGATCCTCGACCTCAGTTCCCCGGTCTTCCTGTCGAGGGCTTCAAATAATAGGAATAATAATCCTAATCCAACGTCTCTGACCCACAGACTTCGCGGTCCGTCCGCTCTGTGGTATCTTCTGGGAAGCGCTTTGAGACGTCTCAAAGACTCTCCCCTACCCAGAGTGTGGGGGGTGTTTGAGCAGCTTCAAATAAACCCCGCTGGGTTTATCAATGAGAGCGCTGTCTGGCGAGCTTCCTGCCGCTTGTCCAGCAAACACCGTTGGGGCTTTCGCTCGCGGGGGTTAACGGGAGCCGAGGGGGAACCTGGGTCGGGGGTGACCAGTCTGTTCCCCCTCTCCCGCTCGGATGGACTTGGAGATCGATGCCCTGACCTTGCCCCACACGCCCAAAATGTCCGACCTCCTCCAGCCCGACTCTCTCGCTCTCCACCTCCGCGCTTCAAACATAAGCCTTCCCCTGCCCCCCGGCCCCCGGCCCCCGGCCCCCACGACGCTACCATCAGCGGCCGAGCTTTCAGCACCCCCCCACCCGCCTCTCTCTCTCTCTCCCCCGTCCACCCCCCTCTCTCTCTCTCTTCCCACCCGCGCCTCTCTCTCTCCCCCCTACCTCTCTCCCCTTCCCTCCCCCACCCCACCACTCACTCTCCCCGCTCCCTCTCCTCCTCCCCTTCTCTCCCTTCGGGGTGGGGTGGGGGGGGTCTAATTTGGGTATTTAGCAGATTTCGTATTAAATACCCTGCTTTAATTAAATTAAATTAAATACGCTGCCTTCTCGCTGAAAGGTGCTGCGTAATTATCAATAAAATAATAATAATTTGGTCACCCAATCCACGGCTGTTTGTGGGGACGTCGCCGGGCGCAGTTGGCTGCCGCGTTTCGCCCAGAAAAACACAGTCCCTGCACTGTACAGCGCTTTGAGACGTCTCGAAGGCGCGATAAGGCGCTGTGTCAAATTATCCTGAATTATTTTTATTTGTGGGGGGGTGTGGGGAAGGGATTATTTCCCCCTCCGGTAAAGCGATCTGGCAATCGACCAGAAACCGGGTTCCCACTTACTGCTGGGTAAGAGGCGTGTGCGTGCGTGTGCGTGTGCGTGTGTGTGTGTGCGTGTGCGTGTATGCGGAGTAAGGAAACTTAACTAAGTTTTCGGGAACCAAATCGTACACTCCTGAGGGTAGTGAGTAAGAAAACAATGACGCGCTGAGCAAATTGCCAGAGATGCCATCCTTCCGATAAGACGTTAAACTGATCGTCACGTCTGTGCCTTATTCCGGTGGACGTTAAAGATCCTATGGTGCTGTTCACAAAGAGATGAGAGTCTCTCTCTCTCTCTCTCTCTCGCTCTCTCCCCCTGCGTTCTGGCCAACAATCTGCCAAATGAATCGCCCAGTCACCTCTCGGCTGTTTATGGGACATTTCCTGACAAATTGGCCGTGAGATGTAATGGGCGTTATATCAAACACAGGGTTTATTATGGTTTAAAACACCGTCTCGGGCAATCAGCCACACACTGGCCTCTGCAACCGCCTTCTGAATCCGCCGAAAGTTCAGTCCTCGCTCGTGTTCGGACCTGAACACACTGTGGAATCCTATAGCTCAGTGGTTAGAGCGAGAGGACCCGGGTTCGATTCCCAGGCGAAACCTTAAGTTTCCTTACTCCACACACACACACACACACACACGTCTGCCTCTGTTTACCGAGCAGTAAGTCGACTGGCTGATCGCTTTCCAGGGGGGTAAGAATCCCTTCCAGAAACAAATAATAATAATAATTTAGTCACTCAATCCGCAGCTGTTTTGGGGGGACGCTGCTGTGCGCAATTGGCTGCCGCGTTCGCCCACAAATATACGGTCAATTCACTTTACAGTCTATTCTGTGAAGCGCTTTGAGACGTCTCGACCACGTGATAAGGCGCTGTATCAAATGCAACGATTTATTAATACTACATCCTTTGAAGTGCTTTGGAACAATCTTCCTAACATGCAAACCCTTGTAAGAAATGCCAGGATTATTATTATTATTATTATACTATTACTACTATTAATATTATTTATCTGCGTGCGAAGAAATCGAAGGGCTCGGAAGGCGGAGGGAAGCTTGCGAGGTAGAGATCCAATTTCAGGTGGAATTAAACCGGGAAGCGCGGTGGCAAAACACACAGGATAAAATAAACCCCATCGCTGGCTTGTGGGGAAACACAGGCTTGGCTGCTCTTTCATCTGAACCCTTTGGGAGGCTGCTATAAGTGGATGACATTATATAGGGACTGGGATACGATGTCGTGACCTCTAGCTGTTACTGTGGGATCATTTAAGTGCAAATGGGTTGGGAGTGCAGCTGATGAAATGCCTTGTGGCACTGGAAACATCATTAAATAGAAGTGCGAGTCGAGGGAAATATACAAGTCCCTAACCAATTCTGTTTGCAGGTGCTTCAGGCAAATAGAGAGGGAGGGAGGGAGCGAGAGAGAGAGAGAGAGCGAGAGAAAAGGATAAAGAGAGGGAGAAGAAGAGAGGGAGAGAGAGGAAACGAAGGAGGGAGGGAGGGAGAAAAGGATTGAGAGAGCCAGGGAGCAAGCGAGCGAGAGAGAGAGAGATTGAGGGAGGGAGGGAGGGAGGGATTGAGGTAGGGAACGAGGAAACGAGGGAGGGAGAGAGCAAGCGCGAGAAAGGGAGGGAGGGGAGCGGTTAGAGGTTAGAACAGCTTTTTAGGAACGGACGCACAACCTACAATAAAATAACAATTTCTTTCCGTTTCAACTTATCGAAAGATAAGTTAAAACCGGGAGAAATTGTGTTTACTGGTCGGTGAGACTGTGACTGAATGGCATCATGTTTTAGGATCATCGTTGACGGATCAAAGGGAGACCGTAAAATAGAATTATTCTTAGAATCACCACTCACACACTCACACTCACACTCACACAGACACAGCCTCACACACACGTGGAGGTATTAGGGTGTGGAACAAACCTGATAGTTGAAGCAGAATCCAATTAAGCTTTTAACAAAAGGAATTGGAGAAAACTTCGTGAAGGAAAAACCTTAAGAGCTTGAGTTACGAGGGTGGCTAATGGCAGGGGAGTGGGACTGAATGGGTTAGCGACACAGTAAAGCTCCCTCTACACTGTGCGTCCGTCCGTCCGTCCGCACTCCCAGGTCAGGGTTAGCGACACAGTAAAGCTCCCTCTACACTGTGGTTCCGAGCCGGGGGGAGAGGGGAGGTTAAAGTGGGCGGTGGGCAGTGGGTTGGGCAGGTCCATTGTAACCCAACTCTCTGGTGCTTGGTTGGCAGCGGATCACAGTGTACAGGTGGACAGGAGCCCAGTCTGCTGCTTCTTCAAGTTCAGCCCCAAAATCACGTTCACCAAGGTGGTGAGGGCTCACCTGTGGGTTTACCTGCGTCCTGTGCAGCCCACCTCCATCGTGTACCTGCAGATCCTGAGACTCAAGCCCGTGACTGACAAGGGCACCAGACACTCTCGCATCCGCTCGCTGAAGGTGGAGCTGAACTCGCACAGCGGCTACTGGCAGAGCATCGACTTCAAGCACGTGCTGCAGAACTGGTTCAAGCAGCCCCACACGAACTGGGGCATCGAGATCAACGCCTTCGACACCAACGGCAATGACCTGGCAGTCACTTCGCCCGGCCCAGGAGAGAAGGGGCTGGTGAGTCGCGAGTGCCGACGGTCTGACAGAGTCTGACACACTCTCTCTCTCTCTCGCGCGCGCTCTCTTAAACCCACGAGACCCATTTCACTGTGGAGGGTAATGATCCGAGCCGTCGCCTCGCAAGCGAGAGGCTCCGGGTCAGACAGGATCAGGGCGAAACCTTGGACAAGTTTCTTCGCTTCACACAGACACGGGCACGCACACACGCACGCGCACACGCATGCACACGCCTCTGTTTACCCAGCAGTAAGAAGGAACCCGGTTGTCGGGCGATTCGCTGATCGCTCTCCGGGAGATAATAATGTCTTCAAAGAAAAAAAGAACAATAATTCGGTCGCTTCAATCCCCGGCTGTTTGTGGGGACGTCGCCGGGCGCGATCGGCTGCCGCGTTCCGCCCACAAAATGTACAGTCAATTCCCGTTGCAGTGTGTCCTGCGAAGCGCTTTGAGACGTCTATAATGCAAGGATTATTATCATTGTCTCTCCCTTCCCACCACCCCCGTCCCCCCCACGTTCCTCCCCCCCCACTCCCTCGTTTCATAAGAATTTGCTGGCGAAAGAGGAACACGGTCCAATTAGTTCACCTACCACCATCCTGTCTGTCTGTCTGTGTGTCTGTCTGTGTGTGTGTGTCTGTGTGTCAGTGTCTGTCTGTCTGTCTCTCTCCCTGGGGAGTCTGTTCCATATCTTCCCCTGTCTTTTTCTCCGCAGCAACCTTTCCTGGAGGTCAAGGTGGCGGAGTCGAACAAGAGGACCAGGCGTAACCTGGGCCTGGATTGCGACGAACACTCCACAGAGTCTCGGTGCTGCCGTTACCCTCTGACCGTGGACTTCGAGGCGTTCGGTTGGGACTGGATTATCGCCCCCAAACGTTATAAGGCCAACTACTGCTCAGGTCAGTGCGAGTACATGTTCATGCAGAAGTACCCGCATACCCACCTGGTACATCACGCCAACGCCAGGGGCTCAGCTGGACCTTGCTGCACCCCCACCAAAATGTCCCCCATCAACATGTTGTACTTCAACGACAAGCAGCAAATCATCAACGGCCAAATCCCTGGCATGGTGGTCGATCGGTGCGGGTGCTCTTAAAAGAGACGGAGGAGAGAGAGAGAGAGAGAGCGAGAGAGAGACACGGAGAGAGAGAATTGAACTGAACTGAACTCATCTTCCTTCCCTTCCCCCACCCCACCCCCACCCACTGCCCCACACCTCCCACCCCAACACCCGGGACCCGAAACATTCATTGTTCTTGAATGTCATTCGAAGAGACACACACACACACACACGCGCGTCCTGCACTGTGCAATAAGCGGAGGGAACGAGAGAGAGAGAGGGAAAAAGAGAGATGGAGAGATGGCATTGCCATTTCAAGATGGCAACTGGTCACCAGTAATCTATCCTCCCACCCAAACCCCCCCACCCCACCCCACCCGCCCACTCTCCCCACCCTCACCTCTCCTCTTTTCCCTCCTCCACGCAACTCCCTCGCCCCCCCTCCCCCCACACCCCACCACCTCTTTTCCCGGAAAAACCCGACCGGGAGGAATCTTCGATCAACTCACGATGCATTTCCAGCAGCGAGAAGCCAACAAGACTTTGGAGCCCGACTTCCTCGCAGCGACGACGACAGCAATTTACGCTTACACCGTGCCCTTTTACGCGGGAGAAGACCCGGGAGCCTGAGAGGTCGGAACACGCCGGGTTGATGCTGTGGTCACTGATTTGAAGGCATCTCCGCACACAAACTCTCTCAAGCCTGATCCGCCATTCCACCAGACCACGGCTGATCTGCGCCTGAACTCCCAATTAACCCCATCCCCCCCCCCCCCCCCCCTTTGCCCCCTATCCCCTCGATTTCCCCCAACCTGACAAACATCTCTCCACCTCAGTCTGGACAATGTGAATGGATCCAGCCATAATCCACAGCCTTCTTTTTGGGGGGTGGGGGGAGGGAGGGAGGGAGGGAGAGAGAGAGAGAGAGAGAGGGAAGAGTTCCAGATTCCCACTCCCCCTTTTGTTTGGAAAAAAAATGCCTCCTGATCTCACTCCGAAATAGCTCCAATTTTAAGACGATGCCCCCATTGTTCTGGATTCCCTCGACACCCCCAGCCCCCACCACCGCCCCCACCCCCCCCACCGCCCCCACCGCCCCCACCCCCCCACCGCCCCCACCGCTCCCACCGCCCCCACCGCCCAGAGGAAAGAGTTTCTCTATAGCTAAGTCTATCGAAATAATAATAATAATAATCCTCGCATTTTGACCCGGCGCCTGATCACGTCCTCGAGACGTCTCGAAGCGCTTCGCGGGACACCTCCGTAAAGTGAATTGATTGAGAGCATTTTGAGGGCAAATCCCTTGATAACAGCCTCCAGTTAAAATCCGGAGATTAGGGAGTTGTTGATTAGGTGATGTAAAGAAGCTGCTGTTTGAGGTTTTTTCCCGAATGGCTGAAGGTCTGGGGGTGGGGGTGGGGGTGGGGGGGGCTCAGGCTCTGGGCTGATGGAGGGGAAGGCTTGCTGCCCGCACGCTTGTTAAATCGGACGCTTGTGAATATGGATGAGTCCGGGAAGCAGTGAGAGTTATTAGCGATGGGATAGTTCCCTGTGGAATGAGTCCTGCTCGCTGGCAGCTGGGTATTAGTATCTCCACCATTACTGGGCTCTCCGAGGTTCCCCTCACCCCCCCTCCCCCCTCACACACACACCCTCAACAATTGGCGGCCGCGTTTCGCCCCCTAAGTACACAGTCACTACACGTTATAGTGTATTCCGCGAAGCGTTTTGAGACGTCTCAATGAGGTGATAAAGCGCCGTATCAAACTCACTCGTGAATGGAGTCACCAAATCATTACTATTATTCCTTTGGAAGGGATTATTACCCCCGAAAAAGCCATCCACCAGTCGACTAACAACCGGGTTCCTGTTTGCTGCTGGTAAACAGAGGCGTGTGTGTGTGTGTGTGCGTGTGGGTGTGGGTGTGTGTGTGGGTGTGTGTGTGGGTCTGTGTGTGGGTCTGTGTGTGGGTATGTGTGTATGTGGGGAGTAAGGAAATCCGCCCAAAATTAACCTTTTTACTTTGCCGATGTTAAACATTTTTTTTTGCACTACGGGAAGTCGGTGAGTAGAATGACTCGCGTCTCTAATCGCACACGCGTGTGCGCTTGCGTGTGATGAAACTTTATGTTAACAGGTATTTCTTTTCGAAAAAAAATTGGCGTGAGCTTGGCGTGTTTCTGAGTGTTACCCCACCCACCCCCAAAACCCTCTCCCCCCCACCCCCCCCACACCCCCCCCACCCCCTCTCCCCTCCCTCACATATGGCGAAGATTTATCGAAATTATTATTTTCTTTTTCTTCGTGGACTTAAGATATCAGGCAATGTACCAAAAAAAAAACTCTGCCCTTTTCCATCGCCGCCCACCGCCCTCACAGCTCGACTTGAGTTGGTAATAGTAATAATTGTAGTAATAATAATAATAACGATGATTCTGACAACAACCAAACAACAACAACAACAACAACAGCAGCAACTGACACGTGTCCGGCGCCTTTCCCGTCGAGAGGACGTCCCAAGACAGTGACTCGCTCTCGTTCCAAAGTTCAAACAGCGTCGTTTTCAGCGTCGAGTCTTGGATCCGGGGGTCTGTCCCTCTGCACCAAATATTCCACTGCTGACTCGATGTTCCATTGGGAGGACCTCGGACCTCAGCTGTGACCGCGGACGTTTTCGATCCCGTCAACCCTCACCTGGAAGAGGAAACGCCCGGACACTGTCCGGTCGTCTGACCGAATGGTTAGTTTTCCAAACTCAACTCTCGCTCCTTCCTCACCGGTCGGATTCCTCCCTCAACCCCACCCGCCCAGAAACCTACAAAGGCACTTAAACCCAAACCATCTCTCTCTCTCGCTCTCTCTCTCTCTCTCACACACACACACTCCTTGCTTTTTTTTCCCAGTGCCCCCAAAACCTTCACTTCCAATCAATTTCCTCTCCCCCCCACACCCCACCCCACCCCACCTTGGATGAATGCACTTCAATCTCCGTCTCTCTCTCTCTTTCTCTCTCTCTCTCTCTCTCTCCTCTCTCTCTCACTCTCTCGCGCTCTCTGAGACTCTTCCCCCAACCCCCCCCCCCCACCCCCAGAAGCACTTGCGTCGTTCTCAAAGCCTAATCACACCCCCACCCCAACGCTCAACTGGAACGTCCCACCGGGCTAAGAGCCTCTGTCATCGTCAACGGAGGGGAGAGGACACACGAGTCCTTTGATGCAGTGCGTGTCTCCAACCCGGCCAAGACTCACCCTCGACCCTAGCCACAAAGCAACGTGAGCGAGCGAGCGAGAGAGAGAGAGTGAGAGAGAGAGAGAGAGAGAGAGAGAACGTGGGCCCAACTCTCCTCTCTTGTTCGGTATTCAGCTTTGGGAACAGCGCGGATGCTTCCAGCCCGGATGGACTTGACCGTCTCCTTGTTGTGTGCGCGCGCGTGTGTGTCTTATCGCCCCCTCGAAAGCGGGTGGGTGTCTGCGTTCAGACAGCGCCCGCCCACCACCGCCACCACCACCAACCTCAACCGGGCGACACGTTGGCAAACTCCGGCCGACCGCTTTGCTTCTCGTCAGCCGCCATAAGGAGGCCGTCTGCGAGGAGGGCCGGACACTCGGCGGTGGTTCGGTTCATGGGTACAAGATCGCACGCCACCCGACAGAAACACGGAGCGGTGTTACACTCGCGTCGGGGGGAGGACGGGCGAACCGCTCGGAGTAAGCCCCAGACGCGCACGGGTCAAGCGGGGTCTCGGCTTTCACCTCCGCCGGAGCAAAAGAGTCAGAGCACCCGCCCACCCGCCCGAAATCTGCTGGAAGGTCCTGTACATTAAAACTGTCCCATTCAACTCTTGTTTAACAAGGCCAAGTACCAAAATAGTCTGATATCGGACGGGGTCTAAGAAAAAAAGCTTCTTGCCAAGGACAGAGTTTTAAGCAAGAAACTCCAGCGTTGCGAGATGCAAAGCCATTCTCATCCACGTTTTATTTTGTAAAACATTTATATTAAAAGTTAGGGATTGTAATAAATAAATTAATGAATGATATAACGGTTATTTAACACTCGGCCAAATCGCCGCCTGCGGTGGATTGTCGATTCAGCTCTCCCCGCCCGCATTCCCCGTCGTTCGTTTGTTTTTATCATCGTTTTTTTTTCTTCCTCTGGGTGTTTGTTTGAAGCCATGTGTACAGTTCAGCCCTCAAAAGTCCTGCAGCTCAGGGGGTTGGAGCCCTCTCGCCTCGCGAGCCGGAGGACCCCGGGGTTCGATTCCCGGGCGAGTCGGGTCAGGGCGAAGCCTGAGGCAAGTTTCCTTACTCCACACACGCACACACACGCACACACACGCACACACACACGCGCCTGTGTTTACCAGCGGTCAGTGGGAACCCGGTCGTTAGTCGGTTGGCAGTTCGCTTTTCCGCGGGTAATAATCCCTTCAAAAAAAGAATAATAAATTTGGGGCCTCAATCCACGATTGGCTGCCGCGTTTCACCCACAGAACATACAGTCACTACACTTTACAGTACGTTCCTACGAAGCGCTTTGAGACGTCTCGAAGACGTGATAAGGCGCTGTGTCAAATGGAAGGGTTATTATTATTATTAAAGGCTGAAACTACAGGCGGGGGTTGGGGGTTGGGGGGTTTGGGGGGAGGGAGGATGGGGGGAAGGTGTAGGCAAAACAGGACTGAAAGGCTTAACTCTTTAAATCTGGCGAATGGCCTCTCCTTCTGTGCTGTGAATTTCTACGGTTCCGTGAAAAGTGAGGAATGATGAGCGGCGAAAACCCAACGCTGGTGAAATCTCAGAGTCTTATCACAGGGAGAGAGGGAGGGAGGGAGTGGGGGGAGAGGGAGGCAGAGAGGGAGAGAGAGTGGGGGGGGGATGGGGGGGTGGGGGGGAGGGAAGGGATGGTTGAATGTCGACCAGCGTTTGAGAATTCAGAGGCTGAAAATGCTGCGGTTGCCAAGTTTTTTTCGCTCGACTGCACCTGCCTCCTTGTTAATGGGTTATTGCAGGTCACACGAGCTCAGAGGAGGAGGAGGAGGAGGAGGAGGAGGAGAGGAGAGAGGGGGGAAGAGGGAGAGGGGGGAGGGGAAGGTGTAGAGGTTGTCAGGGAGGAACGCAGCTGGCTGCAGCCTGCACACGGACAGTCACTTCACCTTGACGCCAATTCCCGCCGAAGTGCTCTCTCAGCCGCCAAGTCAACCACGACGGCGACAGATTACGTTAACGAATGTAATCGCCTTTCACATCAGGACGTCCCAAGGCGCTCACTGGCACCTGAGCTGGGGATGGGGGGGGGGGGGGGGGGGGGTCGGGATTGGGAACGGCGGAGGACAGGGAGGGGTGGGATTATTATTAAACCCTCGGGATTATAAAAGGGAGGCAGAGGGTTGACTTCGCCCGACGAGAGTCACCCTTCACACGTGGGTTTTACAACCAGAGGAACACTGTCAAAGGGACAGGGGGCAAAGGCGGGTAATTTGGAGTTGAGGGGCAGATCGGCCACGATCTGATAGGACGGCAGGAACAGGCTCGAGGGGCTGAATGGCCTCCTCCCGTTCCCATATTCCGGAGGCAACATATTACAACCTGTACATTTGGCTTCGAAACAGAACGAGATACCCAGACTTTATGCTTTTAATCGTGGTGTAAACTCTACATATTGCATCCATTGTATAAACTGAAGTCAATGCAGTCACTTGTAATAGGTTATGTTCATCGTGTGTATACTATTCCCTTTATACGTGTTCTTGTTTTCAGTATTTTTCTTTTGAGGAGTGGGGAGTGGGTGGGGGGTGCGGGTGGGAGGGGGTTAAATGAAACATTTATATAGGAAAAATAGTCTTTTCTTCCCACCCCACTCCCCCCCCACCTCTCTCTGTAAAAATAAAAGTTAATGTGTGTTAATGCTGTAATCCATCTCTCCACTGTTATGTTTTACCGAGTGTCTGACTGACACACGCGCGGAAATCCATCGCCGTATCCGAACCGAACCGAGATTTCCAGACGGAAACGTCTTGGGAAACAATTCTGTTTTTCTGTGCTGCCGACGTTTCTTTGGAACTTGCTTTGTTCCAGCGAAGCGCTTCGAGAGGCCTCAATCACCTGATAAGGGGCTCAATCAAATGCAAGGATTATTATTATTATTATTATTATTATTGCCTTTGAGACGGCGACTTTCACCTCCATAGGAGGTCCCAAAGTGCTTCACGGGATATACTGTAACGTCGAGTAACTGCGGGTTTTGCGGGCGAAACGTGGCAGCAAATTTGCACCCAGCGACGTAGAGAATGGAGAGAATGACCGACCGTCGGCCAGGACAACGGGACAGAGAGAGAGAGAGAGAGTCCCTTTTCTTTCCCAACAGCGTCGCTGTTAATCTTTAATGTCCACCTGAACAGGGCACGGACGGGGAGTGAGGTTTAACGTCTCATGAGTTGAGTGTGGAGTTGATGGTGGGCCAATGGTCACTAAAGGCTCTCTCTCCTCATTCCCCCCCCCCACCACCAACCTCTCCTCATCCATCCCCCCCCCCCCACCCCCCTCCCCACACACCGCCTGACAAAGGTGGTCTCACAGCTGCACAAGAATGTCAAATTCCTGCCCTTTCCTCCCTGTAGTCAGTGTCCTGGAGGGCCACACGTTAATGATACTATAAATCTCAATACAAACAGACGTGGTATGTTTGTGGGTCAGGCAACTCGGTGCTCCGGGCAGTGGGAATCTTTCCAAGCAAACTCACGGGACTTCCTCGCCCCCACCCCCCCCCACACCCCACCCCCCCACCCCCACACCACAACACACAAACAAACACGGACATTCTTCTTTGGGAACCCAGGAAGAGGAAAGAGGCCATTCAGCCCAAGGAGTCTGTTCCACCCGCCATCTTCTTAGGTTTTTTTTTTTGCCGGACCCTACAAGCGCTTGCATTTGGGCTCTCGTCTCCCGAAGGACCCGGAACGGGAAGGAACAATTCTCCAAGCGCGCTCGCTTGCTGGACAATTCTCTTGACAGACTTTCCCACTGAAACATTCGCTGACATTAGAATAAATAATAATAATAATTTCGAGTGGGATGACTGTGTCTTGCAGGACAAACACGGCAGCCAATTGCGCCCGACAGTGTCGAACACAAACAGTCGTGGGTTGAGTGACCAAATAATTTTTCTTGTGGGGTGGGTGGGAGGGGAATTATCACCGCCATAAAGCAATCTGTCAGTTGACTAACAACCGGGTGCCTACTTCACGCGACGTAACCAGGGGTGTGTGTGTGTGTGTGTGGAGTAAGGAAACTTGCCTAAGGTTTTACACAAAGTGGGGGGAGTGGGAGTGTGGGGATGGGGTGGGGTGGGGGGAGACACACCACAGCAAAAATTGCGGGTTCCCCTGTTGCTAATACTCATTGCCGTGCGTGTGTGCGCGGGCGTAAAAAAAGAAGCAACTGTGCAATGAATTTAGTGCCCAGTGGTCGCTAAATCTCTTTTCTTTTTTTGCTCTTTCCCACAGTTTCCATTGCTCTTTGTCCTCAGTTGCCTTCTCCCTCTCTCCCTCCCTCCCTCCCTCCCTCTCTCCCTCCCTCCTTCCCTCCCCGTATTCACTGCAATTAGTCATGAATGGGCCTTTGCCTTCAGTGGAGAAAATAATTGAGGTGGTTCCTTGACTCGCTGTGTGGGTTACACATCTCTATCCCGTTCGGGAATGAGGATCCCGTTTTTTTTCCCCCCAACCCCTCTCTCTCCGACGCACCCCTCCCTCTGGCCCGCAAGGTGTTTGCGAGAAAAAGGAGGTGGGGGCGGAGGAGGGTGGGGTGGGGTGGGGGTGGGTGAGGCGGGTGAACCTCTCATCTCCGGCTCTTCTTAACCCTTTCCAGTCCGGGCTCCGAGCCAATCAGACTGGTTTGTCACTTCACTGCGAGGTCAGCGGTAGCATCTGCTCGACGGGAACTCGTAAGCGTCTCAGAGCGCTTAAAGCCCAGCAGCGACGGAGTCTCGTAGAGCACTCGCCTCGCAAGCGAGTGGACCCGGGTTCGATTCCCGGGCGGGTCGAAACCTTAGCCCCCCCCCCCCCCACCACAGACACACTCACGGGCACCTCTGTTTACCCGGCAGTAATAGGATCCCGGTTGTTAGTCGATTGGTGGATCGCTTTTCTGGGGGTAATAATCCTTCAAAAAAAATAAACACATTTGGTCACTCGATCCATGACTGTTTGTGGAACGATGCCGTACGCAATTGGCTGCCGTGTTCCGCCTGCAAAGTACAGTCAATTCACTCCACAGCGAACTCTGTGAAGCGCTTTGAGACAGCGTGATAAGGTAATACATAAACTTGAGGATTATTATTATTATTATTATGATTATTATAAGCCTTGCAAAAAAAAAATAAAGTTCCCTGAAATCACGGCTCAGAGAATCTCGTGATCACCACCTTTGATCCTCGCGTTGGATGCGGTGCCTTTATCGCGTCTCCGAGACGTTTCAAAGCGCTTCACGGGATACACTGTAAAGTGAATTGACTGTTGTGTGTTTTATGGGCGAAATGGTTGTGTGCTTTATGGGAGAGCCTGCGGATAGGATCTATACGTAAGAGTTTTAACAAGTGGCCTCAGGCCCCCTTTCCTCCAACCCCCACCGGCCAATGCTGGATCTGTGCCAATGTGCTCTCCGCAGCAGACCCGAGAGGTGCCTGTGACCTGTGTACCCACATGGGGCCCGAGGATAGAGCGGACCCTGTGTGTGAGCAACAATGAACACGACTGTATTGGGTTGCGTTCTCGAGAGAGAGAGAGGGCAAAGGGTTGGGAGGGTCTCAATAAGCCTTCAATCCAAGCGGGGCCTCAAGTCACAATCCATATAATGGTTTAAAGGCTTCATTTTTAAGGGCTTTCTTTTTTTTCCAGCCCAAACTTAGCGCCTTGAGTTTCCCTCACACTCATCACCCCCCCCCGCCCCCCCCACACACACCTCAATCCCCCACCGCACCGCCCCTCCCTGGGCTTCTGTCAATTCCTATTCTGTCTGCAGACTTACCCAGCGTTACGACTTGAAACTCTTATTACTCTCTCCCTCTCTATCCCTCCGCCTTCACTCCCTCCCCCACCCCCCGCCGTCGCACCTGAAGACCTTACTCTTCGAGAGTGCCTACGGCCGCCTCCCCCCCCCCGATTCTCCGCCGCTGTCGAGCGCTCCGGGACGTTACCCTGGACGAGGGGGGCGCCGAGTAAATGCAAGCTGTTGCTGTCGGGGTCTGGCGGGCGGGACAAGTGTCTAGGTATGAGCAGTGGCGAAATCGAGTGACCAAATGATAAATCATTTTCTTTTTGAAGGGATAATCGCTCCCCAGCAAAGCGATTCACAGGTCCACTGCCAGGTAAACAGAGTGAGAAAACTCGCCTAAGGCTTCGCCCCGTCCCGGGAATCGAACCCGGGTCCTCTCGCTTGCGAGTCGAACGCTCTAAACCCAATACGCTACAGGACTCCCATTTTTGGATCTAAATTTAAAGTTCAACAATAATAAAAAAATAAAAGAGTTCACCCCATTTCTGCGTCGCGCTCTAATAGTAACGACGACGACGACAACGCTGGCGTTTGATACAGCGCCGTATCACGTTGTCGAGGCGTCTCAAAGCGCTTCACAGGACGCACTGTAAAGTGGAGTGACCGTGCGTTTTGTGGGTGAAAACGGTCGGGGCTTTCTATCACAGTATCTAACAACCCGACTCTAACTTCAGTCCCGAGGCTTTCCTGCAGTGCAGTGTCTCTGCACACAACACAAGAGGGAAAGGGCTGGAATTGCTTGAAAGTGTGACAAAATTACTATCAGGATTAGAGGCAAGTAATTACCTGTGAAGCACTCGGGGAGATGTTTTGACTTGATAAAGAGCCATAAAATGCAAGTTCTTTCCTAGAACAATAAACCGAGAGAGAGAGAGGGAGAGGGAGAGGGAGAGAGGGAGGGTGTTTTTTTGGGTTGGAAAACATACAGCGAGTTAATTCCACTTCCCAAACAACCACTTCTCTCTCTCTCTCTCTCTCGCTGTGTATAGATCTGTATATCGTAACAAGTCGGCGCAAAATCATTCGGTATCTTCGAACGTCTTCTTTTGACGGGCGACGAAACGAGAGCCGGGCTCGAAGGGGCATGCGCGGCGCTCGAAGGGTTAAGCGCTCGGTCGGTTGTAAAGGGGGTGGGGGGGGGGACTGTGAGAGAGAGAGAGGAAGCTTCTATCATCCACCTGCAAAGGAGCTGTTCAATGGAACGAGCAGCGGAAATAGAAGGGATGTGTGAAAAGTGGGTCTGGCTCATCACGTCCATCCCTGTTCCCCCTCTCGCTCTGCTCTCTCTCTCCCTCTCTCTCTCGCTGACCCCCAGCTCTCGCTCAATCGAGCGGCTAAATTGGAGTTGCATTCGGTTTGCAGGTTCGTTCACACTCTCTCTGCCGTCAGAACAATCATTAAAGCCTGAAGGGAATTGACGAGGACACAAACACACGCCCATGAGGTGAAGAGATAGTTTTATCCGGGGTGGGAAGGGATGGGGGGGGGGGGAGAAAAAAAGGGGTGGTGGCGGAGGGGGCAGTTGTTGGCCAGGACAGGACACTGGAGGAAAATCCTCTCCTTCCTTAACAAACGGTGGGTTGGTTACGGGCAGTGCCACAGCTGGGAATTGGGTCCTAATGCATCGCCCGAAGGACAAAACCTCTGCCCCCTAACCGCTGCCTTTAACAATCCCGGCTCTTGACGCAGAGCCTCGTCGCGTGATCGAGGCGTCTCAAAGCGCTTCACGGAACACACTCCTGAAGTGGACCGACCTGTGGATCTTGTGGGCGAAACGCGGCAGCCGATTGCGCACAGCGCAGTCCCCGCACTCGGCCGTGGATTGAGTGACCAAATTGTTGTTATCTTTTGAAAGGATTGTTACCCCCGGAAAAGCGATCTGTCAATTGACCGACAACCCACTTACCGCTGAGCGAACAGAGGCGCGTGTGTGTGTGTGTGTGTGGAGTGAGGAAACTTGCTGAGGATTTCGCCCATTCCCGGGAACCAAACCTCTCTTGCGCGGCGAGTGCTCCGACCACTACGCGACACGACTCTCCGCAAATAACGGCCGGGTAATCGGACCCAGGTCCTCCCAGACAACCAGGGCGTTAAAAAAAAAAAAAGGGGAAGATGTTCCAGCATTTGGGCAGCGCACGAAAACCCGTTTATCGCCCGAGAGAAAACGCGGTTTTGGGAACCTCGAAGAAAAAAAAAAAAAAATTCGATTTTATTGGAAAACAAAAAGCACGTTGAAGACAAAGATCATAACCACATCAATCACAACGAGAATCGTCCCACGCGTGGGAGAAGTACTGACGAAAGACGCCGGCCCGCGATTTACAGAGCAGTTGAGAAACCGAGCGCTCCTGTCCGTGAAAACGGGAAACTTTCTGATGGGACAGTCGGTCGGTCGGTCGGAGTGAAGGAGGTTTGCACACAACCTGACCACCTCAGCCGGTGGGAAAAGAGAGTCACCGCTTCCTCCCCGCGCAACACTTGCCGCTCCGGCCCTGCCACCAGCTGCTGACGACCATCCATCACTTCCCTTATAACACGTCGGGGGAGTGGGAGGGGGAACAAAAACAGGGGTGGGGAAGTGGTGAGAAGGGGTGAAGAGGGGAATAAAGGAGCAAAAGGAAGAGTTAAGAGCCAGGCTTTTACGCCTTTGGTTGCAGGCAGGCTCCTGGTCTTAGTCCGGCCATGGCAAGCCGAATGCCACCGCCCGACTCCTCACCAACGCGGTGAGTGCAACCTTACCCGCCCCGCGCTCTCCCCTCCCCTCCCCAGGTAGTCTGCGCACAGTCACAGCTCAGCTTTGTTTGCTCAGCGCAATCCAAATCCAGAATAAAACCTGCACAAAGGAGTCCGGTGCCGAAGGACTCATTTTACCTTCAGTGTTAAAGCCATGAACCAACCAACCAACCAACCAACCAACCGGGGGCTGGAAACACCGTGAACTGCAACAACGAACCTTATCTGTTGGCCTTGGTGCACTTGCTCTCCTCCGCACTAATTGCTGCGTATCTCTGAGGGCGCAGTATCCTCTCTCTCTCTCTCTCTCTCTCTCCCTCTCTCTCGCGTTAGTCTTCTCACCTCAGTACAATACTGTGAGACGACGCAACGAAAAAGAACCGCGTGAACGGTCAGGGTTTCACGCGCCGATGATGTTTCCCCACCGGCTTTTTCTTCGGCATTGGTTACCGCGAGATGCCAGCGCGCCGTGTGTGTTCGTGTGCGTGTGGGTGCATTGTGGAGGATAGTGACCTCTCTCCCCTCTCTCCCCCCCACCCCCACCCAATGGTGTGACCGCATACCGCATCCCTGTTCAATCAATATTGCTGTTTCAAACCAGCCGGTAACGTTACTCAAATATGTCATTTCATGTCAGCCAGGCTTTCAAACCAGCCTTTCATCTCGTACAGAGTGTCTACAAAGTCCTGTTACACCCCCACCCCACCCCCAGCCCCCACCGCCCGCGTCACCAAACAGCGACTCGAGATTACGGAGGAGCTGAAACAAATTGCCTCCTCACTCCACACCCGTTTTACGCGAGGAAGATGTCAGACTGAACAAGGCGATGGATCATTATCTGCCATGAAAATGATCCGCTCACTCACTCGCACACACACACACACACACACACACTCACTCTCTCACACTCATACATTCACTCTCACACATTCACTCTCTCTCTCTCTCTCACACACACACACAGACACTCACTCTCTCACACTCACACATTCACTCTCACACTCACACATTCACTCTCTCTCTCTCTCTCACACACACACTCCCCCCATCTATCCTCTGGACGTCTAAACATAGTTAAGCATTTGCACTGAACACAATGAAGTAACTTCTAAATACAATTCTCATCATTCTTCCACACTTTTCAGTTGTTGGTCAGTGTACTGTGTGTGTGTGTGTGTGTGTGGGGGGGGGGGGGGGGGACACAAAAGAAACACATGGTGGTGGTAGGGGGGGGGTTTGGGGGGTAACAGGATTTTGTTGACAACCCTCTCTCAATCACTCAACAAATTCCTGCAATAAGAGTCCACCGATTTGACTCAAAATCACTCCTAATCATTTGCAATTAAATAAGTCGCCTCGTTTTGCGGCTGAACTTCCCAACACACCAAGTACCTCAAACCGACGCACAGCAAGTAAAACAGAAATCATTTAAAAAGTATCCTAGAAAATAAACTAACGCGGATACAGATTTGGAAAATTAAAACAAAAAAAACAAAAAAAAAAAACAACACGACGATGAACTCCGTATAACTCGCGAGGTCACTCCGAGAGGAAAAAGGTCTCAAGTGACTGGTTGGGCAACATGTATAAATACACACAGTAAATAAATGTGGGCCTGGGTACGTACTGACAGCACGATGGCTCGAGTGGTCATGACAAGTTAAACCAGGGGTCGAGTTTTCAGGAGTTTACCGTATTCTTTGGGGGTGGGGGGTGGGGGGGGGGGGGGTAAGAAATCAACAGGAATTGTCGGGAATAATTAGGAGTGTCAGACAATCCCAAAACGTTCTGCTCTTTTTCTCTTCTTGGCCTGAAAGACAAGAAAAACGAAACTGGATTAACTAACGTTCACCCAGTTTTCGGGGCAATATCTTCCGACAGCGCAGTTTCTAATTAATAAATAAAGTACGAGAATGTTTGCCGGGGGTCCGAGATATAGTTGCACAGCGATATGTGCGGAGGGCGAACAGGCCATTCAGCCCCAAACAGTCCACGCCCGTGTTTACAATAATATAATAAGCTTTGCATTTGGTACGCGGCGCCTTATCACGTTGTTAAGACGTCTCAAAGTGCTTCACGGCATGTACTGTGAAGTGTAGTGACTGTAATTTATTTATTACGGAGGAGTGGGGTTATTCCCCCCCCGCAAAGCCATCCGCCAACAGACTAACAACCGGGTTCCTACTTACCGCTTGTGTGTGTGTGTGTGTGTGTGTGGAGTAAGGAAACTTGACCTGACCCTCCCAGGAATCGAACCCGGGTCCTCTCGCTCGCGAGGGCTCTAACCACAACGCTACGGGATCCGTGACTCACCAAACGAGTCCCCCCCACCCCACCGCCGCCTTGTCCTATCCCTCCCTTCTCCCTCACGCCACGTCAAAACACCGCAAAGCAGTTCACAGCGAGGGGCTTGGGAAGTGTTAAGAAACTTCTAAATTCTCAGCCGGCGGCGACGTTCCAACTGCGGAGTCGCAATCAAACGCCTCCCAGATACAGAGAGTGCCCCAGGACGTGTCAAAAATCTGCTAATGGCTCGAAGAAACCATAAAACCCCCCAAAACACCTCTCCGTTCCCAGCCCCGCAGCTACTCACTGCAGATGGAATGTCAAACAGATCTCAGCTCGTTCCAAGTCTTCATTTTCCAATGCCCCCCCCACCGGCTAATAAACATACAGCCGCCCAGAGAACAAACAGAAGACCCCACAGCCCCCCCACCCCCGCCTCACTGATCGCCTCAGAGCAGGGGCTTACCCGGCAGTAAGTAGCTACCCGGCTGTTGGTCGATTGGCGGATCGCTTTCCGAGGGCAATAATCCCTCCCCACTCCGTCCCCCCACACAAAAATTCTCCTTTTTTGGGATCTTTGGAACTCCATCCCACAGTCCCTCCTCCGCCTCGCTCCCTCCCTCACCTCGATCAAGGCCCGGCTCAAGACCCTCCTCTTCGACCGCGCCTTCGGATACCCTCCTACCCCCACCCACCCTGTCCTCCACCAACTCCTTGAGTTTCCAGCGCCTCAGGACGTCCTCCCGACGTGAAAGGCTCCGTGTAACTGTCATGTGTTGTTACAGCCCTGCTCTCTCTCTCACACACATACACGCGTGTGAGTAGGGGATGTGAGAGGCACTTGACTGCTTACCTCCGTATCCTCTCCCCCACCCGCCCCCGCCGAACTGGTCACGATCCCAAACCGCTCCTTCCTCTTCTTCATCTTCTCGTTCTCCTCGTTCTGCAACAAAACACAAAACAACCACTGGTGTCGGTCAGTCGGTCAGCGGGAACCGTTACAAGTTGCGTTTACACAGTGCCCCCAGAACGCTTGCCAGTGGCGGAGGGGGGGTGGAGGGGGGTGGGGACCGCAGGCTCTGTAGGTCGAATAGGAAGGTCCCAAGATGGGGAAGGAGAGGGCAAAGCGGAGGGATAGACGGAGAGAGTTCCAGAGCTTAGTGGCTGAAAGCACGGACGCCAATGTTGGAATGGGGGCCACGGAGGGTGTGGGGGGGGTTCACCTTATGGGCTCAGTTCAGGTACAACAACAACAACCTGCATTTATATAGCACCCTTCACACAGGGCAAACCAGTAACCAGAGGTCTCTAGACTGTTAGCAGGCTGAGGGGATGGGAGTTGGGATCCTGTGGGAACGAATGCCAGGCTCGCATCACAACAGGAGCCTGTCAAGCTCAAAGTCTCTGCCAAATTAAACCCGATTTTGTGGTTAAACCCGCTGTAATGGCACTGTTAATCCCCTTGTCAAGCCTGGTCTGACCCGGGGAGACACAGACACGAAGAGACATCCACTGCTGCTATTCCAGCGCCGAATGAAATTTCCCCCCTGCGTAAAATTAATAAGAACGGATCCCGGGGAACGATCTTGAGCCAGGGCCGCGCATCGCACGGAGCTAAACCGCGCGCAACCGGCTGCCGCGTTTCGCCCGCAAAACACACGGTCCACTCGGCGTAACAGTGCATCGCGTGAAGCGCTTTTTCAGGTGTCTCAACGACGCGATCAGGCGCTGTTTCAGACGGAAGAATTATTGTTATGCACAACATGGAACACTGATTGTAAAATAGTAAACAGACAAACATTCAAATTCCTTTGGAAAATGTAGTCCCTTTACCCTTTCTAGGTATGTCCCTTAACCAGAAGCAGTAAGTGGTGGGGGGGGGATGTTGTTTATGATTTTGCCTCTAGTCAGAGTGAGCTCGAACATTAAGAGAGTAGCAATCCATCATTCCAGTGATGACAGGTCCTTAAAAGCCTGGCTCAAACGCAGCGACTGTAATGAAGTGGCAAAGTTCAGGCTGAACCAAAGTTGCTCTGGGAATTAAAAGGGAGGGGGGGGGGGGGTGGGTTTAGCCACACAATCCCTGAATACTCATGAGAACGCACAACACCTCCGAAGACTGGAGAGCCATTCACAGGAAGAGTGCAAATGTCATGGGCTCGATGGCGAGCAAGTTCAACCCTCACTGACGCAAACAAAACGGGAGACAGAAGGAAGGGAGGTGAAGCAGGGCATTTGTTCCCCAAGAGAAATCAGTCCAGTTAAGTTCTCCGGAACAATAAAATACTTAAGAATTACGTTGCGCCCACAAAGTGCACAGTCAATTCATTTTCACAGGTATCCTGTGAAGCGTTTTGAGGCGTCTCGAAGACGTGATAAGGCGCTGTATCAAATGCCAGGATTATTATTATTATTATTACTTCCACAAACGTCTATTCAACAAGGCTCCTCCCCAGCCAACCGGCCCCCCCAACACCCACCCCACCGCCCCGATTGATCATTCCTGCCCGTTTGATGGACGCAAAACGATGTCCCCATTTGCCTACCAGTAACAGGCAACTCCACTTGTCAATTCACCCGCTAAGTACTTTTGGGACGTTGCGACGATACGGAGGCTCGCAATCAAGGGGGAAGGATTATTGGGAATAACGGGCTCGACAGAGAGCGCTTGGCCTAACAAGCGGAACCAGCAGCAAACCAAAAACAAGACAAAAACAGGGGACTGGCTACCTCGGAGGTTGGATCAACTCTCACCGTTCAGCCGCCCGCGAGAGAGTCCTTAAACAATCCCGAAAGGTTTATTCGGGAAATGTGGATCCGTTGAGTCTTTGCCAAGGAGAAATCGAGAGGGGGAAGGAAAAGAGAGGGAGGGAGAGAGTGAGAGAGAAAAGGGGGGCGGGGGGGGAGAGAGAGAGACCTCTGGAGATTCCCCTGACCTCCCCAACTCCCTTCTTGTTGTTTTGCAAATGACGTCCCTCATGTGTGCAGAGAGATACGTGAATAAGCGAGTGGTGAATGTTTGTGTGTATCGAGTCGAGCAATCTGCTGGCATTCAGCGATGTGCTGCCCTGTCACTCTGGGCTCAGGAGCTCGTTGGGTTATGTGGCCGGCTGAAAGGCGAACAAGGGGCTTTTATGTGGACAATCGATTCGTCGCTGAAAGAGTAACAAGCGGGTGTCAGCTCACAATGGCACAGGTTAACTGGCTGGATTAGAATGGAGTGTCTTGGGACAGAATATACTCCGAAGGAGCCTTTCAATGTAAAACACACACACAATAGGGGAGGTAGGGCACGAGATAAAGAGATGGTTCTCCCTTTTGTGGTTCGATCCACTCTCCCGATTTGCGGTCTGAATGCCAGCTATTTATCAGGAGTCGGGGACTGCATAATATTCCCATTCACGCCCGCGATTTAAGAGAGAGAGAGAGAGAGAGAGAGAGAGAGAGAGAAAAAAACACAGGCAGCTACGGTCAGCCACTTCAACTAACTAGCACTGAGCGATCGGAGCAAAGTCCTACCTAGACAATAATAATAATAATAATCCTTGCATTTGATATAGCGCTTTTCACGTCGGGAGGACGTCCCAAAGCGCTTCACAGAACATACTGTAAAGTGAATTGACTGTATATTTGTGGGCGAACGCGGCGGCCGATTGCGCACAGCAATGTCCCACAAACAGTCGTGGATTGAAAATGACCAATTTATTATTGTTTTTGGTTTTGGAGGGAATATTATTAGGCTCTGTGTGGAGTAAGGAAACTTGCCCAAGGTTTGGCCCTCTGCCTGGAATTGAACTCAGGTCTCTCACTTGCAAAGCGAGTGCTCTAACCACTGAGCTACAGGACTCCACCAAGGCAAGGTTAAGTTAAACCAGCAAACGACGACAAATGACATCAGTATAGCGTCCTTCACGCCGGGTAGAGTCCCGGAGAGCTTAGACGTCCCACCGAAAAGGCAGAAACTAAATTCAAGTTCGAGATGCACTCACAAACTAAAGCACTTGCAGAGTTTTCTGTATATTTGTAACGCCAGCATATTAATGTCAGCCGTTTTTTTAAAGAGAGAGAGAGAGAGAGAGGGAATCCAGATCATTCTGTTGGCTCTCTGAAAGCAGGATCAGTTTAGATAATTATTTGGGGAGGACAAGTTTGCAGGGCTACGGGGAGAGCGCGGGGGAGTGGGATTGAATTGGATAGCTCTTTGCAAAGAGCCAGCACAGACACGATGGGCCGAATGGCCTCCTTCTGTGCTGTATAATTCCACGATTAGTAACGATAATAATAATCCTAGCATTTGATGTAGCGCCTTATCACGCCTAACTCCTCTCCCCTGCCCCCCGTTAGAAATGTTCCCTTTACATTAGTGTAAGTGATTCCAAGTATTGTATTCTGCTTCCATTTTAACAGCTATTAGGGATTCTGCTTCAAACCGGCGTTTCGCAGGGAACTCCAGGTCCTGTTGTGGAACATAAGCACAGCTTTGCGGACCGTGGAGCTGTGATTACAACGGTGAAGCCTCCTCTACAACAGGGGACAGTCTAACAAGCCTCAGCTGGAAAGTTGTGGAGTCCTGTAGTATAGTAGTTAGAGCGCTCGCCTTACAAACGGGAGGACCCGGGTTTGATTCGCGGGCAGGGTGAAACCTTAGGCAAGTTTCTTTACTCCTCACGCACGTCTCTGTTTACCTAGCAGTAAGTAGGAGCCTGGTTGGTAGTTGTCCGGTGGATCACTTTCTGGGGGTAATCACCCCTTCAGAAAAATATAATATAATTCACTCAATCCTACTTGGGGGAGGGAAGAGAGAGAGAGAGAGGGGACGGGGGGTGAGGGGTGGGAGAGAGAGAGAGAGAGGAGTGTGACAGAGAGAAGGAGAAAGAGAGGGTAGAGCAGAGAGAGAGAGAGAGAGAGAAAGAGGAGAGAGCATAATCCATCCCTGGAACCCAAAAGCAGTTTGCCAAACATGCAGAGTCAGCTGGACGGTGGGGGCGTGAAGAGGCTGTGAGCAAGTGTCTGTCCTCACTTACCCGCTCGCTCAAGCTGGGTCTAAATTAGACGAGGAGAGCAAAACCTTTCTGTGAAAGACAAGAGACCTCAAAGCCTCCTCCCAATGTACAGACCTACAAGTCGCGTGGCTTTATGTGTGCTAGTCTCAGCAGTTTTTATTTTCAATTGGTTTTCTCGATTATGTGTATATAAAACCTCGATCGCCGTCCGTTTCCTGCAGCTCAGTGGTTAGAGCGCTCGCCTGGCAAGCGAGAGACCCGGGTTCGATTCCCGGCAGGGCGAAACCTTTCCTTACTCCACACACACTCACACACCTCTGTTTACCTAGCAGTAAGTCAATGGGCGGATCGCTTTCCGGGGGGGAATAATCTCCCCCAACCCCCCCCGCCCCCAAATAATAATTCGGTCGCTCAAACCACGGCTGTTCGTGGGGACGTCGCTGGGCGCAATCGGCTGCCGCGTTTCGCCCACAAACTGTACAGTCGATTCACATTGCGGCGTATCCCGTGAAGCGCTTCGAGACGTCTCGAAGACGCGACGAGGAAGGCGCTGTATCGAATGCGAGGATTATTATTAGGATTATTATTATTATTCGGGCTGTCAAGCCTGTTCTGTTTCTCCCGATTTCCTCCCCGTATCTCCATTGTCCCGCCAACACCCTGTGGTGGGAGTGTGAGCTCAGGCCGGCCTGGTGCTGGACACACAAAGAGCTGAGGGTTTACACATCAATCATGAGCCAGTCTCACAGCCAGGGGCCGGGGGGCAATGACAACTTCACTGTGCTACGATTTTCATAGCTGCCAACAGCATTCTCCCCGCTGTCAACACTCATTACAGCATCCAGCGTGGCTTGATTGAGAGCTCCACAAGGGGTTGCTCGAGGAGGGAGGGAGGGAGGGAGAGGAGGAGCGGTGGGGGGGGGGGGGGGTGTTTAGAAAGAGCACATTGTGAGCCAGCGGAGGCTCACCCAAAGCGGCCCTTCGAACACAAAACACAAAGCAAACTTGTCTGCGCTCTCCTGGCAGCAGCAGAAACCCCAGACGGACGGAGCCCGTGGAGAAGAGCCCCGGATAACGGCAGTTCACGCCTCGCCAACACCCGCGCCGAGAAGCGCCACGGGGTGCCGCCCGGCGAGTTCCGCGGGCGCCCGAAGGAAACGCGAACTGGGTATTAAGCAACAGAGGCGTATTGTTGCCTCGGCCTTGTTACGCAAGAGGGTCATTATTTTGCAGCACGGCTGGAAGAAACCCACGCCTAATTGCGGACAAAAAACATCTCGAGCGCCCCGCTGTGATAATTAAATTTTCTCTCCTTGTTACACAGTCAAAACATTTACCCCCCTCACGGAGGCCATTATAACACGCCCCCCCCATGCACGCATTTCCTGCAAGTGCTTGCTGTGCCAAGTGCATCGCTCACCCCCACCCCCCACCCACTCTCTCTCTCTCTCTCCACTCCCACCCCCCCCCCCGCACTTACAATAATGCTTTCTGTACTGATCACAAGCTAAGTGGAGTGGATTCTTGTTAAGTGGTTGAGCGTCAAGACAAGGAACAGACCAGCGGTTATCCGACTACAATGGCAACCGCGCTCTTCACTTGCAGAGAGACCTGAAGTGAACCGGTTTGGTTATCAATCACACAGTGGTCTTTAATCGGGACGCAGAAAAGGCTGACCCCCCCCCCCAAAAAAAGTGCTGCGTTAAGGAAAATCCCCCGATGAGAACGTTAAGAAATTGCCGGACGAAAGACCAGGGTCTACCCAATTCACCTTCCACCGTCCTGCCAGTCGCTTGACAAGTCGTGCCCCCCAAAACTATAGACCGTATCCCCCGGATATTATTTCCTAACAGAAATCTCTCTCATTTGCTTTTGAAATTATCGGCACTTTCTGCTCCGCCCGCCTGACCGTCTCCCTAGGGAGCCTGTCCCGTACAATTGCTACTCGCTCACTGAAGCAGTGCTTTCGCAGATTTGTTCTGAATCGAAACGGGAATTGGAAAGGCAAACGTACAAAAAAGGGGAGTGGGGGGAAGACGGGGCCAAGGGACGAACCAGACAGTTCTCAAAGCGAGTCGCAGGGACAACGGTTACTGCAAAACGCTGCGACGTAAACACTGCAACCGGACGTGGTGCAGTCACTTACCTTTTTTGAGATCGAGGAAACGTTCATGCCAAACCGCTCCGCTCGCTCTTTCAATTTTTCAACGCTGATCTGACAACCAGAGGGAAAACTATCAGGGGAGGCGGCTGACTAATAACAACAATAACAGTAGCACTAATAATCCTTACGTTTGATATAGCGTCTCATCACATCGTTGAGACCCCTCAAAGCGCTTCACAGAAAGTTCATGTGGACCTTATTTTACAATTGTGGGCGAAACGCGGCAGCCAATTGCGCACAGCAGCGTCCCACAAACAGTCGTGGGTTGAGTGACCAAACTATTATTATTATTTTTTGAAGGGATTATTACCCCCGGAAAGCGATCCGCCAATCGACTAACAACCGGGTTTCTACTTACTGCCAGGTCTCTCCAGGACCTGCACAGTCATGAAGGAGAGAGAGAGAGCAGAGAATGGGATTAGAGTCAAGAGCTCCACCATCAGTCAAGTCACTCTGACATCCTCCTGCGTCATGTCTACTCATTGCTGCACACGCAATAGACTTCAACCAGCCACACGCTGAAGGATTCAGTGGAGCTCGAAATAAACAACATTTTACATGCTGGCGATTCGGCTCTTTCCTTAACAGTAATTAATAATAATAATTATAATCCTTACATTTGATCCAGGGCTTTGACACACGTCGCTGAGACGTCTCAAAGCGCTACACAGGAGGTACTGTAAAGTGTAGCGACTGTGTGTTTTAATTCACCAAATCGTCGCTTTCAAATGCCTGGAAGTTTTGGAAGTCTGGACTTTCCCTGCACTTTTGAACGTTCCACCATTGCTGGGCGCGCTTTCAGCCCCCACACCCCAAAACTCTGGACCGCTCTCCCTCTATCCCTCCGCCTTGCCCCTTCCTTCCCCATCTTCAGATCAGGCCTGAAGACCGTGCCTACGGTCACCTCCCCTCAGCTCAGGATTGTGCTCCGCCACTGTCGAGCGCTCTGAGGTGCTACCTTGGGCGCTTATATAACTGCAAGTTGTTGTCGTTATTGAGACGGCCAGGCAGGCAAATCACCCACACGGTGCACAGACAGAACCGATGGTTTCAATTTGAAAAAGAAACTTACTGGAGCTTTGATATTTCCAGAAATGCCTGAAATAAAGAGAATGTAATTACTTTCAACAACAACCTGTGTCTATTTGTACAGATTCCCTTCACTCAGGGCATTGTCGGCTTCAGGGAATCCTCCCACTCACTCCCACTCGGCTCCTGTTAACCCAGCAAACCAAAGCCCCAACGGGTAGGGTGGTTCTAGCTGGATCAAGCAGCGGGAAAGCTTGGCCACACAGCGCTCTCAATGGCAAGCTATGTGTGGTGGTAGCTGGTTAGACTCCAGCCGTTACCCCCAACACACACTCTGGGCTCCCCCCAAGCCTGGGCTCTTGCCCACCTGCGCCTAATACTTTCCGGAATTAGGTAAGCAGGGGGCGTCCCTCCAGGGGGAAGAGAGCGAGAGAGAGAGAGAGAGAGAGAGAGAGTGTGTGCATTCCATGTCAACAATCCATCTCTGGGACTTCCACATGTAGGTGGGCTGCATGGAGTTTTCAGTTGGGTTTGTCGACTCTTTGGCAAAGCCTGGGACACCAACCTGACCCCCAATACCACCCCCCCACACCCCACACAAAAGGTGCTGCCACACAACCAAAGGTAGCTTCATTGCCAACCCATTAAGTGGTGGAGACTGCTGCCTATGTTACCACCTACATTCAAGCGTACAGCACAAATGAGCACTTGAAGAGCCTGGAATCGGACAGTCTCAAATCTTCTGTAGTATTGGGTCTTGCAGGACCCAGTTCACTAGCTTTAAATCTACAGCACAGCATTGTTCGGTCAAACACACGGCTACTGATATGTTGCCCTTACCTTTTGTTTCAACCACAGGCAAGCCAAACCTGTTGGGAATAAAAAGATGTGTTAAAGGGCTAGATGCTGTCTGGAAGTCAGTCAGCGCAGAGCAGCTCACAAACACTATCATTCAAGAACATCAAGGCCAGAATTAAAATTGCTGCCCACACAATAAACTTCAACCGGCCACAAGCCGGAAGGTTCAACGGACCTCAAGACAAGTGATATTTGTAACAAGTGATTTGAGCCTATTTGCCTCGCGCAGCACCCAGTGGGGCACGAAAGGTGCGTTACCGAGGTCTCTGGTTTTATGCGTTCCTCGACAACCCCCACCCCCAAATAAATTTGGTCACTCGCTCCACGGCTGTTTGTGGGGACGCTGCTGTGCGCAATTGGCTGCCGCGTTTTCACCCACAAAACGCACAGTCGATCCACTTTACAGCGTACAGCGTGAAGCGCTTTGAGACGTCACGGCGACGGGATCAGGCGCCGAATCAAACTGCCAGGCTTATTATTATTTTTTTTACCATCACTCACCGTGCAGCGCGAGCAGCTTTTTTGCTCTCTGCCGTCCCCGGCACGTTGAACCTCTCCGCTCGTTTCTTTAGTCTCTAAACACGAGAGAGGGAGAAAAGACACAACATAGAGGAAGTGTAGTTTTCGTGGCTGAAGGTCGGCCAATGCATTTTATGGTTATTGGTGATCAACCTACATGTAAAGGGAACTAACACGGGCAGGACTTCAATCAGGCTTGATACTTGGGCAAAAGCCCTAAGTAATAATTAAGCACGACAACAACAACTTATATTTGTATAGCACTAGTTCTGGTATAAAGCTGGGAGGCTCGGGAGTGCGAGAGGGGCGTCAGGACAAGATGGCTGTACAGAATTAAGAGCTTCCTTGTTAAAATCAACTTGTTTGTTTGTTTAAACTATCGTGCCATAGCAACTCTGCATCTAAGGTTCCCCAAAGCTTTCCACTCTGTTGTCGACTAATCCAGACAGAATTAATGGCTACCAAACATCTCTATTATTGTTGCGTGCGACGACTAACAGGAGGGTAGAAGGCGGAGGGATTGAGGGAAGAGTGTTCCAGAGTTTACACAGTTTGGCAGGCAGACAGTCCAGCTTTCCCCTTTTTCTCACGAGATAATGAAACCCGATAAAACGATCTGTTATCAGGACACGCTTCCCTCCCCTTTGTCACCGCTGACACTCGATCTAAACCGTACAGCTTCCAGCTGTTTCCCTGCTGCACTTTGCACTTTGTCACTTCTGAACATTGGCATTCACCTCCTCAACATCTGAGCTGATCAGCTTAGCCCTGCTCACGTTCAGCATTCTGGACTTATCAGAGTACTGGCTGGCAAGAGCCCAGCACTAAGCCCAGTGTTGGGTGCAGGTGAAGCATGCTTTCGTGCACGCTTTCTGTACCCACCTCTGTCTCGGTCATCGGTGCTTCTATTTTGACCACTTTCTTCACTCTGAAAGAGAGAAACGTCAGGTTTGGAATCCAAATGGAAACAGCTGATGGTCAAGGCACATGCTGCCACTTAGTGGTCAACAGCTGGAACAGCAGCTGCACACAAGGGGTGGGCGGGCGGGGGGGTGGGGGCGTATAAAAGCTTTCGTAATAATAATAATCCTTGCATTTGATGCAGAGTCTTCTCACGTCTTGAGACGTCTCAAAGCCCTCCACAAGACACACTGTAAGGTGGACTGACTGTATATTTTATGGGCAAAACGTGGCAGCCAATTGCACACAGCAGTGTCCCGCCAACAGTCGTGGATTGAGTGATCAAATCATTATTATTTTTTGAAGGGATTATTATTATCAGTGTTGTTCATAAAAAAGTGTTATAGTCTGAAGGAGCTCAGAATGCTTCGAGATCCACGAATCAGGTCCCAGTTCAGTCGGGCAATTGCTCCAGTTGTTAGTCGGGAACGAATGCACTGCCGGAAAGGCTGGTGGGAGCAGATTCAACAACAACTTTCAAAAGGGAAATGGACAGGTAAGAGAAAAGGAAAAATCTGTGAGGATTTGGGGAAACGGCGGGGGAGTCCGACTGATGGGGCAGCTCTTCCAAAAAGCCGGCATAGGCACGATAGGCCGAATGGCCTCCTTCTGTGTTGCAATGTGCTATGGCAGTCCCTCTCAGCCAGTGATACACTCACTCTCCCCCACGCACACCAGTAACAGGGAAAAGACACATGACTGTGAGCCACAGACAGCTTTTGTGAGCCACATGGCAGATACAGCTCAAAACAAACGGTGATTTTTTTTGGGGGGGGGGGGGGGGGGCGGGGGAGGTCAGGACACACGCGGAAACCCATCACCGTTGGTTAAGTGTCTCCAAACCAAGCCGAGAATTCCATACATCCCACCAACACATGGAAATTCCAGAGATGGTAACAGACAAGTGACTGGTGAGTAATTCAATGTCGGATCCAGCATCGAACTGAGCACCAGCGCTTGGTGGCTGGCAGTTAATGTCAGAGCAACTGTCTTAGACACAGACGGGGCAGGGAGAAAGAGAGAGAGGCAGAGAGAGAAAGAGCGAGCGAGAGAGATAGATAGAGACACAGAAAGAAGCGAGAGAGAGAGAAAGAGAGAGAATTTACTCTTCTTCTGGTTCTTTGACAGCAACACTCTGCTCTTCAACTTCTGGTTCAACCTTCTGTTCCTCCTCCTGTACAGAAAACAGTGAATGAGCTTAGCATGCGGGACCTAGATCTGATAACGCACATTCTCACTGCCTCCCTCTCTCTCTCCCTCTCCGATCCAGGGCACTGAAACGCACTGCAGACAATTTGCAAGGATATGGGGAAGGACATGGGGAGTGGGCAGCTCTTCTAAAGACCCGGTACAGGCACGAATGGCCTCCTTCGGGGCTGCAATGTTTTACGCTTCTATGTAGCACCTGACTGTTAGTCGCAATGAACTTCTCAGGCAAACAGCAAAGATGTGCGGCAAATACTAATGCTGCCATTTGGGAAAAGTGCCACCTGTGCGTGCGTGTTTATAAGGCGGTAAAACCTTCCTTTGGCTGATGACTAGTTCATTGGCTTGTACGTCCACAACTTGGGGGACCAGCCAGCATTGAGCGGTGTTCCTGAGCATCCTCCCCCATGTAAAAGGCGCAGTGTAAAGGCAAATTGTACCGTTGTGCATCTCCCAGATTATTCACGATAGGAGGAACTCTGACAAGTGCCCCTTCAAGCTGCTCAGAATGGCTCTCCTAAAGGCCTGGGAGGGAAGGGCCTGCTATATGCTTGGTTGGACGGGGAGAAGAGATAGATTAAAAAGAGCTCTGGCAACCAATGTCAGATTAAGATATTCCTTACCTCCGTATCTTCAGCCAGAACATCCTCTTCATTCACCTCCTCCTCAGCTGTAAGAGAGACAATTATCCATGTTGGACTTCTGTCCATTTAAGATCCACGACTGTTTGTTGGACACTGCTGTGTGCAATTGGCTGCCGCGTTTCGCTCACAAAACTATAGTCAATTCACTTTACGGTGTATTCTGTGAAGCGCTTTGAGACATCTTGAAGATGTGATAGGCGTGATATCAAATACAAGGATTATTATTATAGCCACCGACATTCCTACTTAAACTCAAAGGTTGGATTTACACTGAGCTCCTCGACTCTCACATAATGCGAGCAACTGAGTTAAACTTTGGCTTTCCTACACTAAAGCACATCACTTTATAATATTTAGTAATTATGAAGGGCTTGAGGAGCTCAATGACACACGCACACCCCCCACCGACCAGGATACGAGCAAGAACTTCCTTCTTTTCATATAGAATCACGTGATTTTTAACTTCCTTGAATGCAGTAGCTCATCCACGAGGCTAGATTGTAACCCACTGTAGTTATGCGAGCACCAACTGTCCAACATACAATTCAAACCACCGCTCCCACATACAGCGTTGAAAGACACGAGATTTGCTGCGTTCAGTTTTACCATGTTCTTCCATGTATGCCTGTAGTCTCAGAATCAGGTCCTGCTTGTTCCCTTTAGTATCTAGTCCCCGTGAAGAACATTCTTGTCTCAGTTCAGTGAGCTATAAGAGCAAGAGGGGAAGAAGAAATTTTATAATCACACAACATAATACTGTACTCAACATCCTACAGACACTTTGCTGCGATAATTGGCCTCTTCATTCAAAAGGGCTCCGTGCCTCATAAACCACTCTGTTTCATCTCGTACTGAACAACAACAAATTACATTTGCATAGCGCCAGCAGAGCCAGAGGAAATGACATGCGATTGTAGGCGGGTAAACTCAGAACAAATCTGCGGGACTACTACTTCAGTGAGCAAGTAGTAAGTGTATGGAACAGGCTCCCTGGGGAGAGACAGACAGACCTTGGAAGCAGAAAGTGTTGATTCTGTCGAGAACGAACCAGATAGATTTGTTTGGAAATAATTTCTCGGGATACAGCACATAGTTTTGGGACACGGCACTGCCAGGATGGTGGAAGGTGAACTGGATGGACCTCGGTCTTTCGCTTAGCAATTCTTATGTTCTTTCCACTCTGTCCCCCTGACTGGCAGACGCATTGGTCTGGTAAACTGCGACTTGCACAGGTGCGGGGGTAACCCGCGAGCTCAGCAACCTCAGGGAATGTTACTGTCACTTGTATCTATGCACCACACCACCGCCGGAGGGAGGTGACAGCAACTGGCTGCTGGGTTTCGCCCACAAAACACACAGTCACTACGCTGCACGCTATAATCTGAGAAGCGCTTTGAGACGTCTCAACCACGTGATAAGGCAATGAATCAAATGCAAGGAAATCACAGCTTTATACTGTGTATAACAACCCCTCGCGCTCGATGTATCACATCACCGAGAGGTCTCAAAAATGCTTCTGGGTGTTTTATCGTTGAGTGTGAGCCCAAACTTTGAGTATCGCGGGTCAGTGGATAGTTTCACCCACAAAGTACAGTCAATCCCCTTTGCAGCGTATCCTGCGAAGCGCTTTGAGACGTCTCAACAACGTGATAAGGTGCTGTATCAACTAGAAGAACCTCGGGCAAGTTTCCTTACTCCACACAGAGCCTAACAATAATCCCTCCAAAAACAATAATAAATTGGTCATTTTCAATCTACGACTGTTTGTGGGACATTGCTGTGCGCAATTGGCCGCCGCGTTCGCCCACAAATATACAGTCAATTCACTTTACAGTGTGTTCTGTGAAGCGCTTTGGGACGTCCTCCCGACGTGAAAAGCGCTATATCAAATGCAAGGATTATTATTACTTTTATTATCGTTATAATTAGTATCATTCAGCAGCGGCTGAATATCGGGGAATCCCAGGTTTCCGACATTCACACAAACAAATTTCACTGCGGAGGGGATGGTGGGGGGGGGGGGGTGGGGGGGAGACAAGACAAGAGAGCATCTCACTATATAGTTGGGAACACGACATGTGCAGCGACTGCCAGGATGGTGGACGGACCTTGGTCTGCTTTCGTCTGGCGATTCTCTGGACAGGGAGGATCCAGCAGCAGAGACTGTGGCTGATTTCCTCCCCCTCCGCCCCCCGTCCCGAGACCAACTGAAGCCAAAACATAGTACGGGCGCCGTTCGGGCTCTGCCCGTTCCGTGCAGCTCAAGTCTGCGCCGCTCGGAGCCTCCTTTCCTCGGGCACCGAATGCGCCCCCTCCCACCCCACACCCCCCACCACCCCCGTGGCTGTTTACCTCGCGGGCGAGAGGACCCGACTTCCATTCCGGGCGGGTGGGCGGGTCAGGTCGGGGCGAAACCGTGGGCAAGTTTCCTAACTGCCCCCACCACGCGACCCCACCCCCCACCACTCCTCCCCCCCCCCCACCCCCACCCGCCTGTGTCCCCAGCGGTCAGTAGGAACCCGCTTGTCAGTCCATCGATTGGGGGATCACTTTCCGGGGGTAATAATCCCCTTCGAAACAATAATAATTCGGGTCGCTTCAACTTTGTGGGGGGGAGGGGGGGTGGGAGTGGGAGTGGGGGGGGGGGTGGGGGGGGAACTTGGACGTCGCTGGGGCGGGGGGGGGGGGGGGGGCGGCGCACGATCGGCTGCCGCGTTTCGCCCCCGAAACACACAGTCACTACACTCGACAGCGTGTCCCGCGAAGCGCTTTGAGACGCCCCGACGACGTGATCGGGCGCCGTGTGAAATGCGGGGATTTACTGTTACTGCGGGAGAGGGAGGAGGGGGAGGGCGGGACCGGGGGGCGGGGGATGGGGAGGGGGGGGGGGGGAGGCCGAGCTGGAGGCGAGAGGCCTGTGGCTGCGGGGCCTGGTCCGGGAGGGGTGAGGGGGTGGGAGCCGGGGCCTGGAGTTACAGAGCCCCCCCCGGGGAGTAAGGGACCGGGAGAGGCCGGAGCCGAGTCCCAGCCCGGCTGTGAGGGTGAAGCGAGGCCGCCGAGGCCGCCCCCGGCGCCCGGTTACCTTCAGTTTGCTGACCGCCGCCGCCGCCGCGCTTCTCTCCGCCATCTTGCCGCCGAGTTCCCGCCCCGCAGCCGCCGGCCAATAGCAGCGCTCGGTGCTCAGCGCCCGCAACGCGCTCCCTGATTGGCTGCCGTTGGCCCCGCCCACAAACGGCAACACCGCCAGCTGTTCCCCGGCTATAACATGTCTGTGTCACACCAGCCCCCCCCCCTCTCCCTGTAACATGCCTATAACATGTCAGCTCCCTCCCCGCAACATGCCAGCCCCCCTCCCTGTAACACAACAGCCCCCTCCCTGTAACATGCCTATAACATGTCAGCTCCCTCCCCGCAACATGCCTATAACATGTCTGCAACATACCAGCCCCCTCCCTGTAACATGCCTATATCATACCAGCCCCCTTCCTGTGACATGCCTATAACATACCAGCGCCCTCACTGCAACATGCCTATAACACGTCTGTATCATACCAGCGCCCTCCCTGCAACATGCCGATAACACGTCTGTATCATACCAGCGCCCTCCCTGTAACATGCCAAAAACATGTCTGTAACATACCAGCTCCCTCACTGTGGCATCCATGCAGGAGGGATGGGAGCGCCGTTTAACATCTCATTCGAAGGATGGCTCCCCCCCCCCCCCCACCACCCCCGACAGTGAAAGGCTCTCTCCCTCCGGCATCAGAAATGAAGTGGGAATTTCCCCTTTCCCAGTGCTTCCCCCCCCCCCCCCAAAAAAAGTTTCCACGCATTTTATTTCCTTACGTGTGCAAGTAAGCCCGACTGTGCTCGCTGCCACGGTAGAATTTGCCCTCATGGTCACCCTGGTCCCAAGCCCCACATCTCCCTCCCTCGCCTCGCGACGGCCTCCGTCATTACCCCCTCAAGAGAAACGATTACATCCCGGGAAGAAACATCCTGACCATTTCCCCCCTCCTCGCTCCCTCCCTCCCTTCCCTCCCCTCACCCTGACCATTTCCCCCCAATGCTCGGGTCATGACCCAACTGTCCAGCGCCTTGGGACGTCCTCCTGACGTGAAAGGCGCTTTATAAATGGAATCTTGTTGTTGTTGTTGTCCATCTCGGACTGCGATACCTTACGCAGAATCCTGTTGTAATGCAGTGGTTTAGGGGCTCTATGAACCCCAGCAACGATCACGTGTCTCTGATGAGAGTGTGCGCCCTCCAATTTCTGCCAAACCCTGAGCGGCTGGAATACCGCAAATGACTTTAGTTTTGTGCGCTCTGGTGTAAACAATGTGATAGTAGCGCTGTTACCGATATCCCACACCAGTGGTAAACTGGGACTGTTCGCTTAACACGGCCACAAAATCAAAGTGGAGGTTCCCGCGAATGTCTTTTATTGCAGTTCTGTAAGGCCCGGCTGACAGAGATCAGGCTTCCGCTGCTACATGCATATTTTACACCAGCAACCACAGTCTTTGGTAGTGCCCCTTCCTTTTATAAAATCCGAAGGGGGAATAAATCTGCGTTTACATGCCAAGACGAAGTTGGATTGACATCACACCATAATCCAGTTTACAATTTAGTCTGCCTTTATAACGTACGGCTTATTAGTTGAGTTGGAACTACCCGCTTCTAGGTTTAGTTACAGCTATCTACTAACACTTGAATATAGGTATCTTATCCACTCGGGTTTATATACAGTAGTAAAACAAATATGCATACAACAGATGAGCATCGCAACAGTTGAACATCATCATTAATCACTCCTCCGATCTCAATTTGTAGAGCGAAATCAATTTCCAACACCTTCAAAGCTCCCGACTGTCAGTCAGACCACAGGATTAGGTTTAGAAAGGCAACAATATCCTCAATAGTTTGAGAAGCTCCTGGCCATCTGTCACTGGACAGAATTTGTTTTTCTCTCAAATGTGTTACTTTCAACAAGGTGGTGAAAATGTGTTGCTCTCCTTGGATTGAAAATGATGACCAAAAAGGTAATTCAGGTAATGCCAAATTTTACCATTCTTGTTTTTTTTTTGTAGCTACCAAAATCAGAATGAGTCATTTGTTGCTATTAATTTTTTTTTTAAAAAAAATTGTTGTTTATATAAACAGCAATGTTATTCCTTTCTACGAATTTTTAAAAATCCAATTCCTGTCACTTGAGCCTAGTCAACTTCGATGCTGTTTTTCAGATCAGTAATCCAAACCCAACAGCTTGAACACCACCACCACATCAACGTTTTCCTCAGACGCTGAAGATGTTTTGCTGCTCACAAGCTTCTCACCAGGTGCTCACCCCATAAGGGAAGCTCATTTATATTGACCTTTCTAAACTCTGCTATTGACAGCCCAAATCTTTAGAGGTGATTAGATAAATTAAACAGGCAGAAATCACCACCACCGTCTAAAAGTAAGGGACAGAAAGGTTGGCGAGCTGCTTAACAAGGCACGTTTGTGCATGCTCCAGGGCTGAGATTGAGGGGAGCCACCAAAGGATGAAACTTGGTCAACAATACTTAATGATGATCTGTGATTGCTATTTTAAATACTTATCACCATCTTCAAATAAAAGGTCCCAGTATTTTCTACTTCAGGTTTCAAGGAGACAAATTGGGACAATAAAGGAAAACTGTCTCCCAAATGTCTTCTCTCTCTCTTCCCCAATATTCAACCAAGGACATTATAGTCAAGCAGCTTATCGCTTCGGAGGATCTTGGGTGGCGGTGGTGAAAGTGGTGGTGGTAAAGGGTAGGGAAATAGAGGCACAGTAAGGATCGAACACATTGAATATTTCCAGGACAGTCCTTTGATTTTCCTCAACATACATTTCTCACTGCATTATTTGTTTCCATAGGGTTTTCCTACGAGTTTGTAAAATGGTTTGCAAAATAGAGCTTTTTCAAACCATGCTGTGTGGCAGGTTTGATCTTAAATCTAATCTATTTAGCCTCACCACTGTAGTGCCATCAACAATATTTTATAAAAGTAAACTTTTCTAGTAAAAAAAATGTTCACAACTTAACGAAAAAAACAATTACATCACTAATGACAGACATAATTAATTCCATTTAGATCGGCACTAACACATTATTATTGTTAAATGCGATGTGATGTATAAAACTGCTCTAGTATTGCTCTATTATAGAAAGTAAAGTTAAAAACTGCATTAGATACAAGGAGCTCGTTCAATGGAAAAATCGTATTTTGATTCTCTGATTGTCCTGTGCCGCCTTTGGCTTATTTCAGCATTGGGGAGGCAAAAAAGTTCCCATTCCGATTGATATTGATCGAAGACTTGCTCTTGCTTCCAAACCTGGAATGAAAGTAGATTTTTTTTAAAAAAATCCTCAAACGAAACTCAAATATTCAGATTATTAGTCAAATGAAGAGTAATCTTATAGGCATCACATATTGCATTTCTAGCTACAGGCACATGCATTTCTCAAACTGTTACTGAAGTATACTTAAGCTACATTTTCATCCTATTTTCTGAATTGTAATGTTTAATTGGAAATAAATAGCACTTAAAATAGGCATGGTCGAAGAGGAAGGTCATCAGGCGCGACCCGAAGATGGGGAAGGAAGGGGCAAGGCGGAGGGATAGACGAAGTGTTTCGGGGCATAGTGGCTGTAAGCGCAGCCATCAATGGTGGAATGGAGGGCACACGCAGAAAGTATACTTACTTTGGTGTGGTCCTGGTTAGACTGGACTTTACTCGTGCTGATAAGGAGCTGGACGAGGGCGTTTTGCCAATTAACTGGTGCTCAGGGGTGGTAAGTGGTCCAAGCATACTCACTGGAAATGAAAAGATAGTTTGAGGCTTCCAAAAGCTGAACACACAAATTAACGCAAGTAAAGCCCCATCTCCCTACAAAAAACAACCTTATATAACTCGCTCCTTCGGGAATATTTGTGCTCTGGACATCAGAAACCAATAGAATTTAGGCACAAGAAAATCCAAAGGAAAAAATAAGCAACATCTATCTATATTAATAGAAAAAAAATCTTTATAGAGTGACAACACCATTATAATCCTTCACTCCACCCAACTTAGTTAGACTCGCTTTTCAGCAATGTCTCACGTGAGCTGATAAGGAGCTGAATGAGGTTTTTTTTGCCAATTAACTGGTGCTCAGGGGTGGTAGGTGGTCCGAGCATACTCACTGGAACCACTTTAACAACCAACATTTCACAATGGTAGTTTTCCATAATGCCAGGTCTCAATAAGCAGAAAGAATAAAGATACTACTTATTTATTTAGATTTACAATCACTATCCTTCATCTTGAAGGCATTACCCTAGTTTTCCTCCTTTAAAGAATGCACAAGAGGCATGTGTGGTATGTTAAGGGTTCGCCTGAACCACCTATTGTGTCAGGAACGGAAGCTAAGTACGAGTCACAGGTTTGGTTAGTGAAAAGAGAACCAACCTGCTAACCTGCTTGTTGCTCTCATTACACAATGGAGCTTACAACAACCCATATCACAATCGTCAGCTTGTAGACCAAGTTAGCATCTACTTCAGAGACTGTATATGCCAATACCTTTCAAATCAGGAGTGCAGTAAGCATTGCAATTTTCAATGACTTGCATAGGATTTGTATTTTCTTGTTCCACCATCATAAACTGGCTCCAGTATTCCACAGGCAAAGACAGGAGGCGTTCAACCACCTTACAGAAAAAAAAGAGTCTTTAATACGAGCCCAAACTGCCTAAGCACCGAGCAGCTGTGTGGTGAAGCCCGGGTAAACTCTTGCCCTTCCTGAAACTTTTTTTCTGTTACATAAAATTCACATTTTAGATTTTGTTATTTTTCCAACAGGATTAGAAGAAACCCCAGCTCTATCAAAAACATAGACAAAAATCTTACGCGTTCCACTTCCCTCACAAAAATGAACTTGCTCGTTTAGATACCTTTGGTTGCTGTTTGGTCTCTCGCAGCATTGACATAGGGTCGAGCTCCGGTGAGGAATAGCCCACTATTGTTGGACCAAAGACTCTGGCAAGGTTATTGGCATCCATTTTACATTTAGGACTCTTAGCCACTCTACAGAGAGAAATGGAAAATCATCATTATAGAATGGTCAAGTCAGATTGAAAAACATCCAAGGCAAACTGACAATAAACCAGCAAAATAAAATTAAAAAATCTACCATCAGATTTTTAAAAGTATCGCAACCTCGAGGCAAACATCTAATCGGATAGAAAGGCTCTATACACACACACTTCAATTCTTGTTCGACTTTTTTTTGGGCAAAGGCTTGAAATTCTCTGCATCCAATTCCACAGCAATCGTTACTTAAAGCAAATAAATGCACGATTGCAATGTAATCTGAACCCTGGTCAGTAAAAAGCAAAACGTGCCAACACAAACCAAAGAAACAATGTCCAAGAGGAAGAGAGGAAGAGAGGGTCACGAGAGGCGAAAATTGGAAAGGTGGGAACTTGCATGGAGAATGAACACTAGCATGGACTAGTTGAGCCAAACAGCTCCCAGTCTATGTGTTGGTAAAGTTGTACAAACAGCCATGCATATCTAGGAGAATAGGAGAAACTCCATTCTGGTTTTGAATAGTACCGAAGCATCTTTAACAAGCAGATAGGATTTCAGGTTTTAATATAAAATGAAAACAGAAGTCGCTGGGAACACTCAGCAGGTCAGGCAGCATCTCCATAGATGCCCTAATGAGTGTTCACAGCGACATCTGTTTTCCAGTATCTGCAGTATTTTGCCTTTCAGATTTTAATGCCTCATCTGAAGAATAGCAGCTCTAGAAACACAGTACTCCCCACTAGAGGGACAGCAAGGCTTTCTGACACAGAGGTGAGAATGCTATCAATTGAGCCAAGACAACACATAGAAGTACATTCAATAAAAATACCTCTGTAGGTGAATGATAAGAAATGCCAAAGTGTCTCGGTTGGGCCGTGGCAGCTCACTCACGCACCGGTACATTGCAGCAATGCTGTTATCATCATCTGATATTTCTACGGACATTAAACAGAACACAGGTCGTGGTTCACTGCGACACTCAACCACCACCGTGGCCACAGCCCGATTTGGAATTGTAAGAAAATCCTAAACTTCACTATCGAAACCAACAACAAAATTACATTTGTTACTGATTAGATTCACCAGCACTTTTGGCAGCGATTTATACTCCAGTCTGGTTTCTCTCAAGATGGGACACGTTTTACACTATGGGCACATTGGACAAGGGTTCTCTGAACAGACATCAGAAATAGATCTTGCTGTTCAGTGTTGATCGAGCCTGGGTAAACAGAGGTTATTTGCTACTCCCTTTTTAGCTCCTACCTGGAGCTAAACCTGGCTGCCCATTATAACCTCCAAAACTAGCTTCTGTGCGCAATTGGCTGTCGCGTTTTACCCATAGTATATTCTGTGATAAGATGTGATAAGGCGCTATATAAAATGCAAAGATTATTTTATTATTATTTTATGAAGTTAACTTCATTTTCAGTTTTTCCCCCTCCCTTGAAGGAGCTTATGGTTTTTAAACACTGAATACTAGACTATCTATATTAAGAACTGTCTCAATTGGCAATTTAAAAATAAAATGTTATCCTGTTCAGTGCTTTAACACGATCAAGTTTTTAATACTTCAAATCAGATATGTTACACCAACCTGCGGCTTCTACAAATGCTGAATACAATCTGAACGTCACGATGGGCTCTTTCAAGTTCCTCAGAAAGTCTTTCAGCAGCCCACAGATGGCGTGAATGTCGTCAATCTTGCTGAGCAGGGGCATAGTTTTGCTCCGCAGGAACTTCTCTTTGAGCTCTTTAACAGTCCGGTCACATCCAGAGATACGATAAAGTCCCGTCTGAAGGAGACAATCATGTTAAATCATTTTAAATGAAACAGTAAGTTTCCACACACAACTGAATCTCTGTATCCTGGTAGCAGAAGTGTCCCACTTACTTCAAAATTGTAATGGCCGTTAAACTGTTAATGTAGCCCAGAGGGTCTTTCTAATGAAGTGGAGATGCTCTTTACAAGGGAACGCCTACAACACCCTTTGATATAGCATGGCTTACATGATAATAAATAATAATAATCCTTGCATTTTATATAGTGCCTTATCACGTCTTTGAGACGTCTCGAAACGCTTCACAGATAGGTAGGTAATAGACCCAGGCATTTTGCAACAGTCCAACATGACAATCCCATTATTGCAAGAACAACATTACGTTAGGCTGGACATCAGCCTTACGCCATTAACGTTACGCTAGACTGGAATAGCACAAGCTGTGTAAACACAGCGTGTGAAAGCTGTCAACCTGCAGCACACCCTAGTGATGTCACACACCTAGAAGCACAGACAACCAGCAGGTGAGGGGCGACCTTCCTTAGAGTACAGGTGGACATTTTCTGGTCCCACTTGGAAGCAGGGATCACTGTATAAGTGTTTTGAAGCAGTCATCCCGTTTGAAAGGCACGATACAATTGCTTGTGACATATTTCTAGTTTGTGGATCAATAGAACACAAAACACTAATACTATTCTGTTAATGTTAGTGCTGAATATATTCCTCATGCTGATTCCTCACAGTTACCCCATGTTACACTATAATCTGTTAAGCGCTTAGAGACATTTCGACGACATGATAATGCGCTATATCAAATGCAAGGATTATTATTATTATTAATAAGGTGTGTGCACTTTACTGAGATTAATTTTTTCTAAAGAGTAATTCTTGGGAAAAGTGATGTTACATTCCAAAAACAAGAGAAAACAATGTTATATTCCAAAACAACACTGCGGAAGGACTAACGTATTTGCAAAGAAATCCATCCTACCTCAGATAAGCCTCTCTGTTCAATTTCACTGACACAATGCACCACAATAGATGGGATCATGGGTGGAGTGTGAGAGGTGAAGTCTGAAAGTATACCCTGGGAGCAAAGGATAAAACAGTTAAAAAGGATTGGAAGAGAGCCTGTATTTTAAAGAAAAATAATTGAATATGCGCAAAAGCAAACTCAAAAAATTCCAGAGACCAATCGTATATAATGTAAGAAAATGTGAAATGCAACAGAAAGCAATTAGTAAAATATACCAAAAGCTACCACTTTACACTGCATCCTGTAGGCGATTGTACAGCGCCTCAGGACATCCTCCTGACGTGAAAGCCGCTATTCAAATGTAATTTGTCGTTGTTTACACTAGAATGCTGCACAGCTTAGCTTTAAGGTTGTACCCTTCTGTTAATACAGAACAAAGTCCGTCTCAAATACTCGACCCAATGCGGTACAGATCAAACAAGACAATTTTACCTCTCCGATTTTCACAGGAGTGCCCAATAATGTTGGAATGCAGGGGAGAGGACAGCGATCTCTGCATTCGGGATGAGACACGACCCTGCAGTCACGGCACTTCAGTGCCAGTTTCCCAAATTTTATCCTCTTACCGCAAGGGACACACGACTCTGGTTTTATAACCTTGAATAAAACAATACAGATTTGCATCAGCGATAAAACTGGAAAAAGCCTGCATCCAAGAGTGTTGTGAGCCTACAATCCAGTAATGCCAACCTGATCTGTTGCAGGGAAAGAGGAAAAGAGAATTCCAACAAACTGCTTCATAGCGAGGCCTGAGGAAAGTTCACCTCAGTTTACACGAGTCTCAGGAGACAAATAGAGCAAGCTTTGCTCTCAAAAAAGTTAAAGCTTGAAAAATAATGGTAATATAAAACCCGGAAATATTCTGGAACACACATGCTCCTAATCAAAAAATACTGCACGTGCATTAAATCAATTTAGAAAACCGGAGCTAAATATAAGCTAAGAATTAAAAGTACCGTCTTAGAGACAAACTCATGTAGCCTCATGCCTCCATTCTGAGGTGTACTGCAATTATCCGAAGGCTCACTGTCTGTTTTCTTTGTGGATGACGGCATGTTGGAAGAGGGAGTGTCCGAAGTGATCTCATAATTCAGCCCTTGTAGAGTTGCTGTGGAAAAATAAATCAGGCATTATGCAAAGTGGTGGATACTTTCAAATGGAAATAATGACCCAAATTTACAAGCACAATATCAGTAATCAAAAACAACTTCCATTTCAGTGAATATAAAACCAAATAAAAAGACAAGAACTGCAAAGAAATATCTGGAACCAGTTTTGCTTAATTTAAAACATAATCAAACCCACTTGTATCCCAGTGAGATGCCCTTCATGCTTACACTAATGTTCTTTTAAAAGTGTTTGCTTCATTAAGAGCTCAAATAGGACGGTAGGGTATTGCAATATAGGAACTCCAACTGTTAACAGGAACGATGAATTTGAGATTCAACATTTTAAATCACCAGATTTGTTCTTAAACATCACACAAAATTAAAGCTGCATATCTCAATCAATAGGTTAATATTCACAACTAACGCACTCCTGGTTTCCATCACGTGTACCGGTTTACATCGCTAACCCCCAAAGACAAATGTACCTGTTCTCCGCCTGCTTCTTGTCCAGTATGGCACAGTCTCAATAGTGGACACAGCCTCAATCGGCCCACCATCATTAGGTAGCGTCAATGTTGTTTTAGCTATGATGGAGTCATTGCCCTGAAGAGACAAGAGTATTTAGGGATGTCAAGAGATTTCACACCTTCAACCCAACCTTATACAGAAATATCATGGAATCAAAAAATATTACAGCACAGAAGGAGGCCATTCGGCCCATCGCGCCTGTGCCAGCTCTTTAGGAGAGCTACCCAACTAGTCCCACTACCCTGCTCTTTCCCTATATGCTACTGAAGGTTATTGCTTTTAACTGCTTGTGGACCCAGCTAGTGTTGGAAGTCAATAAAATTGCAGGCGCAACATTTCTAATAGTTACCCCACTACACTCCAAAACCAATCTGGATTTAACGAAAACAATTCCAAGTGTTAGGCGACGCACAGCACACCGTGTCTCGAAAGAGTTAATGCCCACCTTTTCAGTGGATCGCGACCTTTTAGCTGGAGCTGGCTGGACGTCAATGAGGACTCTGGAAGAACACTGGAAATGGAAAACAAAACATTTTAAGGCCTTGTTTAATGTACAGTGAAGCATTTTGAGATGTCATACAAACAGAACATTCAGCCCCTCGAACCTGTTCTGCCATTCTATAAGATCATGGCTGATCTGTACCTCAAGTCCAATTACCCGCCTCCCGACATGAAAGGCACAATGTAAACAGTCATTACTGTTGATTTCCATCATCAATGCAGAACTTGACCCGTTTGAACGGTAACTTTCAGCAGGCTTCAACTTACTCTTTTTTCCCGTTTCTTCAACTTGCTAGTCTTCACTACGGAGGAATCCCAGTCCTGCATTAAGAAACACTGTATTACAGAATGACTCTTCCCTTTGGTAGAGCGATGCACTGGAAAGGGGCACAGCTTTAAAATCAGAACTAAGATGCCAGGAGGATAATGGCTCAATGGTCCATGCAATTCAATAAAACCAAACTTATTATTTTAAAATAACTTGTGAAATGATGCAAAGTTTACCAGAGAATCGTCCGTCTTGTCATAGCTTATGTCGGAGTGCGAAAGAATGGATGCTGACTCGTCTATGGTGGATAGCCTGAAATTAGACATTTATTAACTGTTTGCAACCACTGACTTTCCCAAAGTACGGATATCATTCTGACTATGTTCCTAATGTCTTAATTTCACAGGATTCTTCTTCTCTATTGTGTGAGTTAGTCAATTAGCGGATCGCTTTCCAGGGGTAATAATCCCTCCCCAAAATAATAATTTGGTCACTCAATCTACAACTATTTGTCTGACACTGCTCTGCGCAATTGGCTGCTGCTTTTCACCCACAAAACATACATCACTCCACTTTACAGTATATTCTGTGAAGCGCTTTGAGACATCTCAACGACGTGTGATAAGGCACTATATCAAATGCAAGGTTGATTATTACTATTAATCCTCATTTATTTTTGCTAGCTGTACATGAAAGTAAAATACCTACCGTCTCTGGGAAGTTTGCCCATTAGAATTTGAGCCCTTTGGGTTGAGGAAGGCAAGAGCAGACTTCTGTTCTTCATTCAACTGGATGCTGACAGAGCCTTCTGTTATGAGGAGTTCTCGGATAAGCTGTATCTGACGTTCCTTAAAGAAAGAGTCAAAGCAATTGCTACAAATAATTAATAGGAGAGAATTAATCCCTCTTAAGGACGGCACCTTGATTGTGACGAGCACCCCAACATTTGTCAAGTAGCCTGCTGGAACTAGCAATTTACACTTGAATATTAAAGAATGGTCCATTTGAGGAAGGTATCGGAAGGCAGGCAGCCTGCACCCCATTTGATTTAGCAAGTTCACAAAAGCGACACAAAAGTCAATTGGGGGGAAAAAAAATAAGCTGCTGACAGAAGCTGTTTTAAAGTGATCCAAAAATGGAGGTGACTAATTACATCAATAAATAATAAATAATCAATAAATTGGCTGCCGCGGTTCACCCACAAAACACACAGCCACTACACTTTACAGTATATTCTGTGAAGCGCTTTGAGACGTCTCAAAGACGTGATAAGGTGCCATATCAAATGCAAGGATTATTAGTATTAATAGCTCATCATTCAGGGCCATACCAGTCGTTCGCATTCAGTTTCCGACTTTTGCCGACGTTTCATTTCCACATCAACTTGGTTGCGGGCATGCTTCAGTTTGACATCGAGGGCACCCCGCTCTGTCTCGGTTTTTGTTAAACGTTCCTTGGCATGAGCTAGTTCTAGCTCAGTCTTCTGCCATTTTCTTCTGCACTCTTCAAAATTTTTAGCCAACTGAATAAATTCTGAAAAGAGAAAAAAAATAATATATCAGTCAGTTATATAGGTTGTTGCTTTGCTCCTCATTACCCATTAACGGAAGTCTCATTTAGATCAAACCCTCCCTTTTCACAGATTTCACAAGCAACTATCTCGACTTTTGTATTCTTCCCCTCCCAACCTCCTCTATCACCCTTGAACCAGCTCCTAGCTAACAGACCAGTTAAATCTTTCTGCAAGGTGCTGTTTGACCAGCTACCTTTTGGAGAATACAATTTCAGGTCTCCAACTTCTAGGAGTCACAAATTGAATTTGGCCACTCTCCAATACAGCCATACACAACTAACAGTTATATTATTCCAAATGAAACAGCTCTGGATCTCTTCCCCATTTAAATATCTACAAAGCAACAATGTTCTTACGAGGTTCGATTCCTTCATTCAGTACTTCCACTTGTCTCAAAAGTTGGTCAAACATGCTTCTCAGAGACACCATTGCGGTTTCCATTTTCCTGAAAAGATCAAAACAGTTCAACATGAGCTTACTCCTCAACTGTTACAGGTCATTTGAAGCCATTTGACCATGATTTATATTGCTTCCTTATGTGTCCCAATGGCAACTTTGCACATTTGAGATCTTAAGGTTAATAAGTGAAAAAGTCCCTTCTCCTCCTCCACACATTTAAAACAAAGAACTGATGCATTTGGCTTGGCAGTGGGCTCCAGGCTTTCCAGATGTTCAGTGTGACAAAAAAAAACGCAAGCATCACAAAATGGCTGTTAGCTCTTAGTAGCTTATTTTCACTATGAAATTCGGTTCTTCCAGCTTCAAATTATTACATATTTTACCCTAATCTCCCCATCCCCCCTCCCTCACCGGGTCCTAATCCCTGACTGTTCAGTGCCTTGGGAACATCCTCCCAAAGTGAAAGGCACGTTACAAATGTAATTCTGCATTGTATCGTAATTCTTGTAAATTACACCAATACAATTCCACCTGTAGTTTAAAATAGGAATATCTTTAATACTGTACACTAATATTCAGTCAGCAATATACAGTAATTTTATCTTTAAGCCCATCACAAATTAGCTTGTACCACTTCACAAAGAATCAACAGATTTAAATGAATAATAATAATAATCCTTGCATTTGATATAGCGCTTTTCATGTCTTCTAGATGTCTCAAATGAAAAGAATCTCAAAGCGTTCCAGAAGAAAAAGATGTTACATTTATATAGCATCTTTCACGTCAGGAGGAAGTCTCAAAGCCCTTGACACAGCTGGTTGATGTAACTCGATGGAACAGAGTCTTGAAAGTTTGCAACTGTACAATGATTGCTAATGACCAACTTCTGAGGCAATAATAAATGAGAAGCCCCTTTGTTTGTTTTGCTCGGTGCTTGTTAACGTATGTAAATTGATTGATAAAGTTGCTCTGCTCATGATTTTTTCTTACAAATCAGATGAGGCAATGGGCCAACCCCATTGTTTCACTTACAAATACTTGTAAGCATCATGTTTCACAATACTGTATGCATTTTTTGTTGTTAACTGTAGCATTTGAACCAAAAGACAACTGTCACTCCCACATCAAACAAAAGGCTCTTGTTTAAGACAGAGGCAATTGAGCCTCATTTGCATTAAAATGTTATTTGTAACATGGGCACAAAAGTTATTAACCTTCAGTTTTGCACCATTACCCTTTATTCCGTCAGGTTTTCAGAATAGTTCCCACAGGAATACAACTACAACCACTGTAAAGTGCTATGTCAGGACGTCTCAAAGCGACTGCGCATTTTATTGAGTGGCCGATTTTGAGCACAGCAACGTCTGTCTGACGAACAGTTGTGAAGCGAGTGACCAACTTTTATTGGGGTGGGGGGGGAGCAGCAAAATTGTTGCATCCATTTATCTAGCATTGATCAATTATTACCCCTGGATTGCTTTGCTGGGGGGTAATAATCCATAATCCTTGCAAAATAAATAATAATTTGGTCACCGAATCCATGATTGTTTGTGGGATACTGCTTTGGCCAATTGGCTGCTGCGTTTCACCCACATAATACCCAGTCACTATACTTTACATTATTTTCTGTGAAGCGCTTTTGAGATGTCACGAAGACATAAGATGCAACATCAAATGCAAGGATTATTATCATTATTAACAAGCGGTAGCTGGGTAGGGTAAACCAGGTCAGTTATTATTATGTTATTATCATGTCCAGCATCTCATCAACTATTATGAATAATTAATTATTATTAATTAAGATTGCATTAAGCCCCTGGACATCCTTCCGGCTTGAAAGGTGCTGTATATAAACATAATATTGTTATAATAATCCTTGCATTTGTTATAGCGCCTTATCATGTTGTCGAGATGTCCCAAAGTGCTTCACAGGATATGCTCTAAAGGGATTGTGTGTTTTGTGGGTAAAATGTTGTGGTCAAGTTAGGAGGCTCTAATCTGGTTACAAACGGTTTTCGAAGATGTGATCAGGCCAGGGTTATTACCAAGTGCAAGGATTATTATAATTCGTTCTCTCTGTGAGTGTGTCTCTCTCTCTCTCTGTATCTGTGCGTCTCTCTCTGTGTGTCTGTGAGTGTCTCTCTCTGTGTCTGTGAGTGTCTCTCTCTGTGTCTGTGAGTGTCTCTCTCTGTGTGTCTGTGAGTGTCTCTCTCTGTGTCTGTGAGTGTCTCTCTCTGTGTCTGTGAGTGTCTCTCTCTCTGTCTGTGAGTGTCTCTCTCTCTATGTCTGTGTGAGTGTCTCTCTCTATGTCTGTGTGAGTGTCTCTCTCTCTATGTCTGTGTGAGTGTCTCTCTCTCTATGTCTGTGTGAGTGTCTCTCTCTCTATGTCTGTGTGAGTGTCTCTCTCTGTGTCGGTGAGTGGTGTGTGTCTCTCTGTGTCGGTGAGTGTCTCTCTTTCTCTCTGTGTCGGTGAGTGTCTCTCTTTCTCTCTATGTCTGTGAGTGTCTCTCCCTCTGTGCCTCGGTCTCGCTCCCTCTCTTTCCATTTTCAGGTCTCTGCTGAAGACCTTTCTTTTCGACCGCACCTTTGGTCACCTCCCCCCCCCCCACCCCCGGGTCCTGGGATCCATTACTGTAAAGCGCTCAGAGACGCCGTCGGGTGCGGAAGGCACTATATAAATCCAAATTGTTGTTGTTTGCTGTGAGTGTCTCTCTTTCTCTCTGTGTCTGTGAGTCCCTCTGTGTGAGTGTGTCTGTGTGTGAGTGTATCTCTGTGTGTGAGTGTGTGGGTGTGTCTCTGTGAGTGTGTCTCTGTGTATGAGTGTGTCTCTGTGTATGAGTGTATCTCTGTGTATGAGTGTGTGTCTGTGTGTGTGAGTGTGTGTCTGTGTGTGTGAGTGTGTGTCTGTGTGTGTGAGTGTGTGTCTGTGTGTGTGAGTGTGTGTCTGTGTGTGTGAGTGTGTGTCTGTGTGTGTGAGTGTGTGTCTGTGTGTGTGAGTGTGTGTCTCTGTGTGAGTGTGTCTCTGAGTGTGTGTGTGTCTGTGAGTGTGTCTGTGTGTGTGAGTGTGTCTGTGTGTGCGAGTGTGTCTGTGTGTGCGAGTGTGTGTCTGTGTGTGTGAGTGTGTGTCTGTGTGTGTGAGTGTGTGTCTGTGTGTGTCTCTGTGAGTGAGTGTGTCTCTGTGAGTGTGTCTGTGTGTGTGTCTCTGTGTGTGAGTGTGTGTGTGAGTGTGTGAGTGAGGGAGAGGGGTGCGCAGAGGGAGCTGCTCCCGCCGCCTCGCCGGGGTGGGGGGGGGGGGGGAAGGCCCGGGAGAGGCCGGAGGAACAGCCACCGCGCCCCGTCAATTACTCACCGGGTGGCTCTGCGGCTCGGGGGCCTGACTGAGCAGAGGATGGGGGGACGGGGGACGCCGCGGGCCCTGTGTGAGCTCCCCCGGTGGTGCGGCGGCGGCTGCTGCTGCTGAGGCGGCGGCGGCTCCGGGGACGGCCCGACAGAGCGAGCGGCAGTTACGGCCGTTATTTCAAACGGCTTTCGCGCCCGATTTGAAAAGCTCCCCGCCGGCCAATCAGCGCCCGCCTCGGCGTGACGCCAGCGCGTTTTTTTTGCAAACGGCACGCGCGCGCGTGCTTACGTACATGCGTGCGTGCGTTGTGCGTGAGCGTAAGGGTGGGGGCGGGGCCCCCACGCTTTGGCCCCGCCCACTCACACACACGCCCCGCCCCCAACCCCCAGCTGGTCCCTATAGAGCCATTTCCATTGCATCCAAAGATTTGGGCAAATTTTTAGGGAAAGTCTGATTTTCTTGATTTCCCCCCCCCCAACGTATGTTCCGCTCCAGATCCACAGAGACAGTGCTGCAGCTCAGTGGTTTGAGAGCGCTCGCCTCGCCAATAATAATAATAATAATAATCCTTGCATTTGATATAGCGCTTTTCACGTCGGGAGGACGTCCCAAAGCGCTTCACAGAACACACTTTAAAGTGAATTGACTGTATATTTGTGGGCGAACGCGGCGGCCAATTGCGCACAGCAATGTCCCACAAACAGTCGTAGATTGAAAACGACCAATTTTATTATTGTTTTTGGTTTTTGGAGGGATTATTATTAGGCTCTGTGTGGAGTAAGGAAACTTGCCCGAGGTTTTGCCTGGAATTGAACTACAGGACTCCAGAATATAGTTAATTCACTTTATAGTATATCCTGTGAAGCGCTTTGCGACGCCTCAAAGACGTGAAAAGTACTATATCAAATGCAAGGATTATTATTATTAGAAACAGTCCTGTAGCGTAATGTAATGTAGCGCTCGCCTCGCAAGAGAGAGAGGACCTGGGTTTGATTACCGGGCAGGTCCGGGCGAAACTTTGGGAAAGCTTCCTTACCCCACACGCCTCTGTTTACCTGACAGCAAGTAGGAACCCTGTTGTTAGTCGATTGACGGATCGCTTTTCCGGGGGGGTAATAATCCCTTCCGAAAAAATAATAATAATTTAGTCACTCAATCCACGGTCCACAATCAATGGGACGTTGCTGTGCGCAATTGGCTGCCCCATTTTCGCCCCAAAAATATTGCAGTCAATTCACTTTACGGTATATACATAAGCGTTTTGAGACGTTTAGAAGACGTGATAAGGCTCCATATCAAATGCAAGGATTATTATGATTATTATTATTATTAACATAATTTTTTTTTTAGAGGGAGGAGGTCGACCGGGTGTCTGACACACGCGGGAACCCATCACCGTGCTTAAGAGTCTCCAAACCAAGACTGAGAATTCCACAAAACAGGTCCAGGGTTTGGAGATTCTTGGGCACCTGCTGTGACCTACAAAAGAATTGCACTTTATCCTTTTGACCACAAGATGCTGCAGTCTACTCATAGACCTTGCGCGCATAACCCATCTCGAGTGTGTTAAATAATCCATGTGTGGTTTTGCGTCTCTGCATTTTTACTGCAGAGTAAAGTGACTGTGTTTTGTGGGCAAACACAGCAGCTGATTTGGGCACAGCAATGTCCCACAAACGGCCACGGAGTGAGTGCTCAGTTTTATCATACTACGACTACTGATAATAATCCTTGCAATTTGCTGCAGCGTCTGATCATGTTGTTGAGACGTCCGTCCCAATGCGCTTCACAGGATAGACTGCTAATTGGATTATTATTATTATTTGCGGGTGAAACGCGGCAGCTGGTTGCGCGCAGCAACACTCCACAAACAGGGGGGGTTGCAGTGCGGAGCCATGGAGCGAGCGACCAATTTTTTTTGGGGGTTGGGGGGTGTTTGTTGGCCAGGACACCGGGGGAAATTCCCTTCTCGCTTCGAATAGCGCCGCGGGATCTTTAAAAGCGCTGAAAAGCGCTATATCTAACGCCAGGCTTATTGTTATTTTATTATTGATAGTGTTTTCCTTCTCCCTTTCGTTTGGCATTTCTATTCTCTGGTTTGCAGTTGTGGTTTAAATCTGTTTTCTCTACGTATTAATCTGTCCTTTAATTGCATTGACATTAACACTTGTCCTGGTGATATTTCATACGACTATACTGTCTGGTTTCTGCACGATAAAATTTGCTAAATGTTGATTTTCTTTTTTCTATGTGTTCATCCTCCTGTCCCCGGGGACTATTAACCCCCACAAAAGCCATCTGCCAGTTGACTAACAACCTATTAACCAGAGCCTCTGGGTAACCAGAGGCGTGTGTGTGCGTGTGTGCGTGTGTAAGGAAACTTGCCCAACATTTCGCTCTGCCTGAGGAATCGAACCCGGGTCCTCTCTCTCGCGAGGCGAGGGCTCTAACCCCTGAGTTGCAGGATATACGTATTACGTCCAGAGCTTCAGGGATTTCAATGGAAGGAAATCAAGTTCAATGACAGTAACAAATCCCTCCTCTCTCTTGTCTTCCGTCTGATGCTCCCCCCTCTGGTAGATTAGTCAAGTCATTTTGGATTATTTAAACAAGTGCCGTGTTTAACTTGACCGTTTAAAGAAATTTGCATATAAATAGGACCAGTTTATGATCGTATCTCGGTGTCAAACACGATTGGGAGGCCTCCCAAACCTCCCCACACCCCCCCCCCCCCACACTCCCCATTAACTCCCTCGCTCTTGTTTCACAGCCGATTTATGTTTGGCGAAACATCAATAATACTAATAATAATGATAATATTCCTGGCGTTTGTCATGCGGGGAGCAAACAGCCACAAACAGCCGTGAGGTCAACCACCAATATGATCGGGGTGGGTGGGAGGTGGTGGTCGGGGGTGACGGAGTGGGGGTGGTGGGTGGTGGGTGGGGGGGGGGGGTTGTTGACCAGGAAACTGGGAGAAACTCGCATCTCTATTCAAATAGTGTCGAAGGATCTTTGACGTCCAACAGAGCAGCTACAGACAGGCCGGGAGCTCGGTTTGCAGCGTAACCTGCCAAGTGCTTCGATCGAGACGTCTCGAAGAACGCGTGAAGAGGCGCTGTGTCAAACGGGAGGATTATTATTATTATTATTATTGATAATAACTATTATTATAAACTGTTGTAGCGGCGTAAAGCAACACCTACCATTCACAAGCAGGTGGCAGCACGAACCAACCGACCAACGGTTGAACGTCAACCCACTTTCCCCCCTCTCTCTCTCTCTCTCTCTCTCCATAGATGCTGTCTGACCTGCTGAGCGTTCCCAGCCGCTTCCGCTTTTACTTTGGTTTTCCGGGACCTGCGGGGTTTTGCCTCCTGCAGGTTCGCGTCTGGGCGCCGCCCGGAGCCAATCCCCCCTTCATTTTTTTTGAAAAAAATCTGAAAGGGAGTCATTTTTATTTTGCAAATCGAACCGCGCTCTCTCTCTCCCCATAGCCCTGATCAACCCCACTCTCCCCCCCCCCACCCCCGCGCGCGCTCTCTCTCCCCCCATAGTCCTGCAAACTTGTCCTCCCCAAATAATTATCAACGTGTCTTTTGAGTGTTGTTTGTGTGTGTTTGTGTGTAGCCTTTCCCCAGGGTTTTTCTGGTGAAGGGGAGCCACGGAAGCTCTCAGTCCGGCTCAGTCGGTAGCCAACGACAAGAGCGCCCTTCACGTGGGGTGGCGTCCTGGGGCTGAGTCTGACCCTGCGCCAGGGGGAGAGGGAGGGAGGGAGGTGTGGGGAGGGAGGGAGGGAGGGAGGGAAGGGGCAAGGCGGAGGGATTGAGGCAGAGCTTTCTGGAGTTTCGGGGCGTAGAGGGAAAGTAAGAAATACTTCTGTACGCGGCCTTATCAAGTACACAGTCACTCTACCTCACAGTAAAACCCCGCGAAGCACTTGAAAGGCACAGTGCAAGTGTAAATTGTTGCTGTCGTTTTGCGGTTGATGATGATGATGACCTGAAGCCTTGCGTGAAACTGAATGCTTACGGCTCCCTCAGACCCGGTCCCCGATGTTATATTTCGTTGAGAGGGCACGAGCTTTGGCGAGTCCATTAACTGAGCACAAACACATTAATGCGCGGGGAGAAACCTGGGCTTGCCGGGACGCAGATCAATAGTTACATCTCTATCCCTCTTGTCGTCATCGTGGCATCATAGTGGATTGACTATCTCTTTCTCCTGTTCCAACTTAATTACACGCCGACACGACCTGTGGCCCGGTGTAGAGCACTCACACCTCCGGGTCACAGGGTTTCTGTATTCCAAATCGTTGCCCTCACCTTTTAAAGCCCTCCCCATGTCTTGTTCCACCCTATAAATAATAATAGGCCTTCCGTTTCGATCCCGCGCCTTATCACGTCCTCGAGAACGTCTCAAAGAGCTTCACTGAACACACGGTGAAGTGAATTGACTGCCTGTGCTACAGGCGAACCGCGGCAGCCAATTGCGCACAGCGACGTCCCCACAAACAGTCGGCGATTGAGTGAATGATTTATTACTGTTATTTTTTATTTTAAGGAATTATTAGCCCTGGAAAGCGATCCGCCAATTGGCTATCAACCGGGTTCCTACTGACTGCTGGTAAACAGAGGCGTGTGTTTGTGTATGTGTGTGTGTGTGTGTGGGGGGGAGTAGGGAAACTTGCCTAAGGTTTTGCCCTAACCCGACCCGCCCGGGAATCGAACCCGGGTCCGCTCTCTCGCTCGCCAGGCGAGAGCTCTAACCCCTGAGCTGCAGGACTCCACTTGACCCCAAAAAAGGATGAAAGTTTTTAATATACATTGTTTTCAGGAGCTCAGAGAGAAAATTCTGATCTAATACAGTCCCGAGTATTCGACCTTGTTCATAATATCGTGTCTGATCTCCTTTGGGCGAATGGGATTTGTCTCATATATTTTTCCCAGACAAGTTTATATATTAACAGCATCTGGAAGATCTATTATTCCAGGAAGAGCACGGGAATTAGACCTTAGAAACACGAGGGAATGATTCCTTTGACACAGTAATGGGCCTTCATTGGATTGCATCTCAGAAACTCATAAAAGAGATGAGTTAAAAATAATATTTTGGGGTTTTTAAGTCCAGCTATGACCAAAGGCCAGATTAAACTTGTTAAAGCTGTCATCAGCCCTCTGCTTCAGTTATGTAGGCATCAGTGGAGTCCTGTAGCTCAGTGGTTAGAGCACTCGCCTCGCGAGCGAGACACCGGGGCTCGATTCCAGGCAGAGGGCGAAACCGCGGGCGAGTCTCCTTACTCCACACGTCTAATAGTAATAATCATCCCTCCAAAACAAAGCAATAATAACTTGGTCGTTTTCAATCCACGGCTGTTTGCGGGGACGCTGCTGCGCGCAATTGGCTGCCGCGTTTCACCCGCCCACAAAGTACACAGTCACTGCACTTCGCAGTATGTTCCGTGAAGCGCTTTGGGACGGCTGGAAGACGTGATTTTTTTTTTTCCCATGATCAGAGAGAGAGAGAGAGAGAGAGAGAAGGGGGAAGGGGAGAGGGAGAGCGGGGGGAAGGGGAGAGGGGGGGAGACAGAGAGAGAGAGGGAGACGCGGGGGCTGGTAGTGGGGGAAGAGAGAGAGAGAGAAGGTGAAGAAAGAGAGAGAGAGAGCGAAAGAAAGGTGGGGGAGCGAGAGAGAGAGAGAGAGGGGGGGCGTGGGGGGTGTTTGAAGCCGTGATAAGGCGCCATAAAGCCTTCAGGCGTCTCAAGGCATTTCCCCAATTTATTATTATTATTATTATTATTACGTGAGGAATTCTTTTAAAAGGGGAACGCAGCAAAATAGCTGGCGCTCAGCCTGCTCCGAACCGCGGGAAAGGCCAAGCCCCTTTCTTTTAATATATATTTTATATATATATATATATAACCAGGCTCTCTGGGGAAATCGAGATTTTAACAGAAAGAAGAATTCCTGTCGTAAACAACGTCGCTGGTAAATTTAGACGCTCGGAGGCACATGAATTGTCTGCTCAGCGGGAGAGTAATACCTCTTGTGTCTCGCAGTAATCGGAAACAATAAATAGCCTTGTAATTTGCACGTTCCGAGACGGGCTGGATTCAGATGGGTAATTTTGCCGCCATTATGCTTGTTGTGCTTTGTGCCTAATTACAAACTGTCTGCTCGTCTTTGCCCTTTAAATCCCTCCCCACACCAACACCCCCCACCCCCCCTCCTCACGCTCCCTCCCCCACACCCACACCATCCTAACCCACCGCCCTCCAGAACGCCGAGGCGCTATCCTTCGCGAAGGGCGCTCCGTCAGCGCGAGCCGTTACAGACGCCAAGAAAAAAAAAATAATCCTCGCATTTGACACAGCGCCTTATCATGTCGTTGAGACGTCTCAACGCGCTTCGCGGGATGTAGCGTAAAGTGCAGCGACTGTGTATTTTGTGGGCGAAACCCGGCAGCCAATTGCGCACAGCGACGACCCACACAGTCGTGGATGGAGTGACCCCCAATTTTTTTTGGAAGGGTCTAATTACCCCTAGAAAGTGATCTGCCAATTGCTTAACAACTGGGTTCTTACTTACACTGTGTGTGTGTGTGTGTGTGTGTGGAGTGGTGAGGGGGAGTAAGGAAACTTGCCTGAGGTTTCGCCCTGTCCTGTCATGTCCCGCCCGGGGAATCGAACCCGGGTCCTCTCGCTCGCGAGGCGAGGGCTCTAACCGCTGAGCCACGGGGGCCTCCAGAGAGCTGAAGGATGCTTTCTGTGTTCTCTGCCTTCTGGAGGTCAGCCAGTTACACCCCAGAAGGCAGCAGTAAGCCGAAGTCAGCCAACGTAGCGCAAATCAGTCCGGCTGCAGTTACCATTAATGGACTTCAGAAGCCTTGACAACTGCAGCCTCGGAATGAACCTAAACAGGTAAAACAATCCTCTGGTGTACGATGATGATTAATGCAATTAAAGCTCACTCTGGGTCCCACAATCAATTGCCTGCTGCGCAGCTGAAGAGTTTACAAAGCCAACACAACCGTAATTAAACTGGAGGACCAACAGCAGAAAGGTGATCCGTGAGAAACTTTGTTGTATTGATCTCGGGACGGATTTGGTCGGTCGATGGAAACCTGCGAGCTTAGCGACGAGATGTCGAGCGAGCTCTTCTGCGGACATCGGTGCTTTGCGATTTACTTGCCGCCCGCGTAATTAATTATCCTCATAAGAATCCTCGGGTTTGATGCAGCTCCTTTGGTGTCAGGAGCTTTGAGATGCTTCGAAGACGTGATGAGGCGCTGGATCAAACGAAAGGATTATTATTATTATTATTATTATAATACAAATGTAATTTGTTGTTGCTGTTTCGTGGGTGAACCTGGAAACCAATTTACACACAGCGACGTCTCACCAACAGCCATGGAGGGAGAGACCGCCTGGGGGTGGGGTTTTGGGGGGGTGGGTGGGATTGTCGGTCAGGATACCGGGAAAAAGAGAGAGAGAGAGAGAGATGGAGGGGGGGAGTGGGGGAGAAACCGCTTTCTCTTTTCGAGCAGCAGCACAAGATCCACCTGAACGGGGAACGAGGTCTAACGTCTCACCTGAAAGACGGCGGCGTCTCTGGCACCGAGCTCGAAACGGGGCTCGAACCCCAGAACCTTCTGGGCTCGGAGGCGAATTGGATCGAGGAATTCAATCGAAGCACATCCCAAATACCAGTAAATAACGATAATGATCCTCGCATTCGACGTAAGCGCTTTTTCACGTCTTCTCGACGTCTCAAAGCGCTTAATTAAAGCTCATTAATAAAGTAGCTCACAGGATAATTGCATCGATCGAAATCCAATGTCTATTTACAGAGCTGCCGTTAAAGTGGTCAGAGCTGTTTGGAATATTTAGAATCCGGATAATTCAATCTAACGGGTACTCTCTGAAGTCTATTCTATATTCAGTTCCAGGAGCACTTACAGTTCCCAGGGATATGTGACGAGATTGCTCATCTCAGCCCTCGCTAATAACCATATCAGACAAGGCTCGGAGCAGCGCTGAACTATATTGACAGACAGCAAAAGGAGGCTGGGGAACAGGAGACTTCGATCATTGACTGAGAATCTTCAACCCTATCATTTTTTTACAGTCTAATAACCCCGAATCATACCCCTGTAACTCCAGCGCCCTAACACCCCATCCATCTGGAACTCGGCTCCTGTTCACCCCGCGAACCAAAGCCCTCACGGCCAGGGTGGGCAAGCAGCGGGAAAGCTTGTAATAATAATAATATTCATCCTCGCATTCGGCCCAGCGCCTCATCACACCATCGAGACGTCTCGAAGCTCTTCACAGGATACGCTGTCAAGCGAATTGACTGTATCTTTTGCGGGCGAAACACGGCAGCCAATTGCGCACAGCAGCGTTCCCCCCCCGTCCCCCCGTCCCCCCCATACCCCTCACAAACAGCCGTGGGCTCTGAAGTGACCCAAGTTATTATTTTTTTAAAAAAAAGTTCGGAATGGATTATTAGCCCCGGAAAGCGATCTGACAATTGACTACCAATCAGGTTCCCACCTGCCGTTGGGTCATAAAAAATACTTAAAATAATTAATAATAATAATAATTATTAGTATGGCAAACAGAGGTGTGTGGAGCCAGGAAACTTACCGAAGGTTTGGCCCCCCCCCCACCTTGTAATCCAAGCTACGGGGGTTTAGTTGGTTAGACTCCAGCAGTTACCCCAAAGAATTGGTCAATGACTCCACGACTGCTTGTGTTTTGCCCACAAAATGTACAGTCACTCCACTTTACCTGTGGTGTCCTGTGAAGCGCTTTGAGACGTCCCAATGATGCGATAAGGCGCCATATCAAACACAAGGATTTTTTTATCGATATTACTGTTATTCCGGCACATTTTGCTTCCTACGTAAATCAAGGTATCTCGATCACAAGAGTATTTGGTCGTGACAAAGATGATTTAGTCAGAGTAATTAAATTATAGATTAAATGCCTATTATAGCCTTGTCTAATTAAGTGTAGATTGCAACTATAACTACTGTTGGGGCGGGTTTTGATGCCTTACTTAATATCTGGTTTGTGGCTTGTCTCCTCCGCCCACAAAACACACAGTCACTACACGTTAAGAGTGCGTCCTGCGAAGCGCTTTGAGACGTCTCGAAGACACAATGAGGCGCTGTGTCAAATGCGAGGATTATTATTATTATTATGACTATTATTATTTTCCACCTCACACGCCATTGGTCTTTTGGTCATCGTTTCCAGCTCCCCCCCACCCCCCCCACCACCCATCTCCCTGCCACCCCCCCCACAGCCCCCCCAAAGGCCCCGGGGATTAAACCCGTCAATTACGACGAGCTCAAAAGACAAAACCGATCAGCTCGGCCGGCGAGAAGAAAAGGAACAAGCCTTTGTGTGTGTGTGTGTGTAAAAAAAATCGCTGACAGAAGCTCCTCATTAAAATAACCTGCCTCGGTGCAGATTTACTCCATTAGCAAAACTGCCGTGGCACGTGTCAGGAGCGAGAGAGAGAGAGAGGGAGAACGAGAGAGAACGAGAGAGAGAGCGAGAGAGGCACGTCTCATTCAGACACTTTGGGGCCAATTACATCCGCAGCCTTCTCCTCCACGTGCTTTGTTATTGATGGCTCTTCCCCCACACGGCAGCCGGTCTCCAGGCAGAGGAGAACCTCTCGGAGGCTTTGGCGGTTCGCTATCTGCTCCTTCGTCCAGAGACGCGAGAGAAGTCGCCCTGGGATGATGGCGGCCCCTTCGGTGCACCCTCCCCCCCCCCCCCCACCTCCACCCCGACCCCCCCACCCAGCTGAGCTGGGGGTTGGGATCGGGGAAGGGTGGAGGGCAGGAAGGGAGGGTGGTGGGTGGGTGGGTGGGGGTGGGAGGTAGGAGGGTGACCGAGGGCGCAGTTGGCCGAAGAGGACGGTCTTGAGATGAGTCTTGAAGGAGGGGAGGGAGGGAAGAAGGGAGGGAGGGAGGGAAGGAGGGAGGGAGGGAGACAGAGGGACTGAAAGTCCGACCTACACAAAAGGCACTGCATCAAAATCAAGGATTATTATTATTATTAAATATCTCTTTGCGATGGAATATCTGCAGGTGTCTTTCCCTGGACGGGAAACAGCTTTCGGATCCTCATAAGAGAAGAATAATGGGACAGAACTTACACTATAATGGGGACTGGATCGCAAACATCAAGTCCTCCCTTAAGACTACTTTGTTATTCTTAAGGATTCCCATCATTTCTCTGCAAAGGAGGATCCAAAGGGTAATTAATCAGTTTCATAACCCACTCCACACTACAGAGAGAGAGAGAGATATATGTTACGTTCTCTTTGTCCACTTCCCCCTCTTTTCGCTGCACCTGAACACCAGACCCTAATGAACCAGTGATCCAGATTGTCCTTCGAGCTCACAAGTCTGGGCTTGGGCTCCAATACAATGCCCGGGTGGGGGTGGGTGGCGGGGTGGGGGTGGGTGTGGGTAGGTAAGGAGAGAGAGAGAGCGCCACATTGTCAGAGGTGCCGTCCTTCGGAGGAGATGTTAAACCTCACTCCCCGTCTGTGCTCTGTTAAAGATGTCTACTCAAGAGAGAGAAGAGAGTTCCTCTCTCTCTCTCTCTCTCCCTCTCGCACTCTCTCTCTCTCTCTCCCCCCCACCATCCCCTCCCTACCTGGTATCCCGGTCGACAATTCCCCCCCCACCCCCACCCCCCCCACCCCTCCCCAATTTGCTTCATGGCTGTTTGTCGCACACAGTCTCTACACCTGACCGCGAAGCCCTGCGAAGCACTTTGAGACATTGCAACGGCGTTGGATAAGGCGCTGCATCGAAACCCAGGGATTATTATTAATATTATTATTGATTATTATTATCATCGTGGCCCTTGCTAATAAAATATCCCGCAAACCCTCCGTGGCTCGAGAAAGAAGAGAGTCCTTTCTTGTGTCAGCCGTAGAAAATCACATTAAAAAGTGGCTGACAATTTTGACGGGAACCGAAGTGCAGTCTGAGAGCCTCGACGTTTAATGCAGTTGCTACGGATTTAATTCAGGGAAGACAAACCGTGAACGCTTATTCCGGGATTAAAAAAAAATATTATATGAATCACTTCTGTGGCCTGAAAAAAAAAAACCCATATTTTTTTTATTTCTTTATTTCTTTTTGTGCGGAGATTCGATTATTTTATTTCAACATTTTCGGTGCCTCTGAAAAGGACGTTTGGGGATTTTTTAAATTCTTTTTTATGTCGTCGAGCTTTATTGCCACGATTTCGGTCATCAGGCGGTCATGAGGGAAATCTAATAATAATAATAATAACAACAACAATAACAATATTCCTTGCATTTGATCGAGTGCCTTATCATGTTGTCGAGACGTCTCCGGGATGCTCCCCCCCCCACCCCCCCCACCGCACCCTCGCGAAGGGCGCTGGATAAATCCAAGTTGTTATCCAGAAGCGCTTCACAGAATATACTGCAAAGTGTAGTGACTGTGTATCTTGCGAGCAAAACATGGCAGCCAATTGGGCTTAGCAAGTGTCCCACAAGCAGTCGTGGATTGAGTTCACCACATTTTTTTTGGGGGGGTGGGGGGGGGGGAAAGGAGGGATTATTATGTCCCGCCAATTGACTAACACCCGTGTTCCTACTTACCGTGAGGAAGGCAGAGGTGTGTGCGTGTGCGTTTGGAGTAAGTAAACTTGCCCAATGTTTCGCCCTGACCCGACCCGCCCGGGAATCGAACCTCTGGCTTTACAGTGTATCCCGTGAAGCGCTTCGAGACGTCTAGACAAGGTGACGAAGGGAGACAGACAGCGGGGGAAGAGTGAGCGTGTGCGTGATCCAAGGCGTGCAGACCACATGAATAATACATCGTGTAAAAGGCTGTGGCTCGAGTGTCACTGAAATGATGTGCTGTTAAGACGGGACGTATTGATTTACGATTACTTTCCATACGTCGCAGTTGTTCTCTTGGCCTTTGTAGAGATATCACCCTCTTAGTCCTGGATGGACAGTCACACACACACACACACACACAGACACACTCACTCACACACGCACTCACACACGCACTCACACACGCACATACTCAGACACACACAGACACACTCACTCACACACGCACTCACACGCCTCTGTTTACCAGCAGTCGGCAGGAACCCGCTTGTTAGTCGATTGGCAGCTCGTTTTTCCGGGGTGGGGGGGTGGGGGTTGGGAGGGGGGGGTTGTGGCGGGGGGAACAATCCCTCCAAAACCCAAAAATTGTCCCCTCGATCCGCGGCTGTTTGTGGCGGTCGCTGCCGTGCGCAATCGGCTGCCGCGTGTCGCCCCCGCAATACGCAGTCGCCCTGTGTCCCGTGAAGCGCTTCGAGAAGAGAAGGGGGGCGGGCGGGGGGGGGGGGGGAATTGCGGGGGTGATGGGTGGGGCGGGGGGGGTGAAACGCACCTCTGCGCCTTCCGGACCGCTTCCCGCTTCACCTCCTTTTGAAGTTGGTTCGCGTTTGAAGTCCCTTTGAAGGTCTCCCTGGAGTTCGGCTGTGACGGGGCTGTTAAACTCTTTCGCCTAATGCTCCGAAACCTCTCGCGGTCTCCTCCCGGGCGGCCGAAACGTCTCGAGCCTTTGAAATGGGTCGGAAACCGCGGGGGGTGGGGGGGGGGTTGGGGGTGGGGGGGCAAAGGGGGGGACTTGTCGGCCAGGACATCAGCAGAGAGAGAGAGAGAGAGGGAGAGAGGGAGAGAAACTCCCTTCTCTCGCTCCACAGGGTCCTTAACGTCCGCCCGAACCAGGCAGATGGTAGCTTGTCCTGAAAGATGTCCCGTCAGCAACCGCCACCACCCCCCCCCAACCACCACACCCCCCACACACACCCCCCCACCCCACCCCCGCCCCCCCCCCCCAGCGCTGCACTGGACTGTTAGCTTAGACCGTGTGTGATTCCACTTGGGGTTGGGGGGGTGTGGTGGGGTGGGGGTGGGGGTGTGGGGGGGGTGAGCGTTGGAACCCACAACCTTCTGACCTCAAAACAGGTGGGAACGTTACAGCAGCTGACAGGGTGCCCTTTCCTGGGAGGACGTCTCAAAGCCCTTCGTGTGTAGTGTAGTGACTGTGTGTTTGCGCCCAGTCCCAGCACGAATGACGCCGGATGTGGTGGTGGTGGTGGAGGTGGTGGAGGTGGTGGTGTGGGGGGGGGGGAGGCATTGACTGAGAGCATTTTACGTTGGCTGCAGTCAGGAGATCACTGAGCATTGACCTTCCCTGTCTCGGCTGTTTATCCATTTTATATGTGTATAATCCGAGGAGATGAACGTCTTAAAGTAAAGGTCAAGTGACGAGGCTTCCACTTCCCGACTAAAATCATTGCCCTTTTGTAACATTTACAGCCTGGGCCCATTCACGGGAAAGCTCGCAACACGACAGAGCTCATGAAAACACCCCGTTAACCCGTGACTGTCCGGGTAAAACAAAGCGGGGGAAGGCGCTTTGGTTTCGCCTCGCGACACGCACGCGCAGTCACCTTCCGCCTCACACCACATCCCGCGAGGCGCTTCGAGACGTCTCGAAGACGCGATAAGGCGCCGGGTCAAACCCCAGGGCTGTTATTGTTCTTTTAGAATAATATATGGCTTCAGGCAAATAATAACGAGAGAGCTCTCCGTTTGACACAGCGCCCGAGACGTCTCGAAGCTCTTCGCGGGATGCGGTGTGAAGTGGGATGACTGTGTGTGTGTTTTGTCGGCGAAACGCGGCAGCCAATTGCGCCGAGCGACATCCCCACAAACAGCCGTGGGTTGATGAACAAATTATTATTATTCCCCCTTGGAAAGCATGTGTGTGTGTGTGTGGAGCAACGAAACTTGCCCAGTGTTTGGCTCTGCCCCGGGAATCGAACCCAGGTCCTCTCGCTTGCGAGGCGAGGGCTCTTACCGCTGAGCTACACGACTCCGCGACTCAGATGTGACCAAAAATTCCCCTCACCGCAGTTGAAAGCCTTCGTTCCACTCCATCAAACCTAATAAAACCATTAGCTCGGAGAGTTGTATCACTGCACTGTTTCCTTACCCGTTAATTGGCATTCACATGGCAATGAATAAATCCTCGGTCAGAAAATAATTGCAAGGCTGATAACTGACCGCGTCCGAACATGTCACAATCCGGCGAGATTGTCCAACAACTCCCCCATGGGTGACCCATCACCAATTGGAGTTCCCTGGGGCTCAGGGCTTAGACCCCTCGCCTCGCAAGCGAGAGGACCCGGGTTCGATTCCCGGGCGGGTCAGGACAGGGCGAAACCTTGGGCAAGTTTCCTTACTCCACACACACGCGCACACACGCACACACGCACAGACGCCTGATAATAATCCCTCAAGAAAAAAAGAAACAATAATAAAATGGTCACTTCAATCCACGGCTGTTTGGGGGGACGTCGCCGTGCGCCATCGGCTGCCGCGTTTCGCCCGCGACATACAGCGTCGAGCGCTTTGAGACGTCTCGAAGACCCGATAAGGCGCTGTATCAAACCCAGGGATTATTTTTCTGTAACCGAACGCAGCCGGAACAAGGCATCAGTTTGCAGATCTCCGGATTAGACCTTTTTTTAAACCCAAACTGAGAGGCGATTTAAGGGTTTAAAGGGGCTGAAACACATAGATCGTGACAGGCAGCTCCAGCGTCGTGAATCCAGAGGACACAGGGGGTGCGATTGAAGGCGGATAAATTCAGAACAAATCTCCGCAAACGCTATTTCAGTGAGAAAGCAGTGAAACCTGTGGAACACGATCAAACGTCGCTTCCCTCAGACACAGAGTTCTTTTGGGAAATAACACGAAGGGCCGCAGGGCTGGTGGAGGGTTTACGAGATGTTATATCACTCCGTCGTTCCCAGCGCTCCAGTACATTATCCTCCGTGAAAGACGGGACTCTGTAGAAATGCAAGTTGCTGATATTTGTGGAGTCCTGTGGCTCAGTGGTTAGAGCACTCGCTTTGCAAGTGAGAGACCTGAGTTCAATTCCAGGCAGAGGGCGAAACCTCGGGCAAGTTTCCTTACTCCACACAGAGCCTAATAATAATCCTCCAAAACCAAACACAATAATAAATTGGTCATTTTCAATCTACGACTGTTTGTGGGACATTGCTGTGCGCAATTGGCTGCCGCGTTCGCCCACAAATATACAGTCAATTCACTTTACAGTGTGTTCTGTGAAGCGCTTTGGGACGTCCTCCCGACGTGAACAGCGCTATATCAAATGCGAGGATTATTATTATTATTATTATTATTATTATTAATATCACATCTTCCGCACGCCTCAAAGTGCTTCTCAGGATACACTGTAAACGTAGTGACTCTGTGTTTTCCGGGCGAAACGCGGCAGCCGATTGCGCCCAGCGACGTCCCCACAAACAGCCGTGGATTGAAGCGACCGATTCATTATCCTTATTTTTTCGGGGTGGCGGGGGGAGGGTTATTACCCCCGGGAAAGCGATTTCCCCCGATCGCCTAACAACCGGGTGTCTGTCAGGTCAGGGGATCGAGGGATACGGGGCAAAGGCGGGTAATTAGAGTTGAGGTGCAGATTGGGCCACGATGTGATAAGATGGCGGAACAGGCTCGAGGGGGCTGAATGGCCTCCTCCTGCTCCCGCGTTCCTACGTGGAACGTCTCATCGAACGCGACGAGCACCGGAATGAAACAAACAGCTCAACGTAGGAGGACCCGTAAATCACAGGCAATTTCATTAACGGACTTCCAGGCACTCGGGGCTCATCAAAAACCCAAACAAAATCCTCTGCCTTTCAAATGAGCCCTTTTTTTTTTTTTTGCTTCGAGAGGAATAATCCTTAAGCCTTGAAAATTCCCCGGCGGGTTCACCCCTTGTTAACTGGACCTCGGCTGAAACGTTATTGTTTCGGAGATCCTCGCTCCAGCGATCTTGCCCATTTATTGCACGAGAAACAAACACAGGGAAAGCTGTTAGTTCCCCCGGTGTTCCGCATTAATGCCGCGTTTGCAAAGCGAGGATCAAGTCCAATTTAGTTTTAATGCCTCGTTGCGAGCTTTGTGTACGATCCTCAAGCTCATTTATCAGTCCCTCTGCCTCGCTTTCCTGAGCGCGATTCGCCCGCAGTACACGCAGTCACCGCCCTTTACGGTGCCTCCCGCGAAGCGCTCTGAGACGCCATTTCACATCGGATACTGACCGGATATTTCGAAGACTCGGAAATTAGCAAACGCTTAGTCTGAGAAATAGCAGTGAGCTCATCGCTCTCTCTCTCTCTCTCTCTCTCTGCCCCCCACTCGTTCTCTTTGTCTCTCTCTCTCTCTCTCTCTCTGTCTCTCCCCCCCTCCCTCCCTCTCCCTCTCTCTCTCTTTCTCTCTCTCCTCTCCTTGGCTGAGAACACGGCCGCGAGAGAGGAATAAAAGCATTGTCAGACTCGAGATGCTATTTTACCATCTATAATTGCCTGAATGCTCTTCAATGTCAGCGCTTTTAATCAGAATACCATTACTTGTGGATGGCTTCTTGTGGATAATTGACAGCAGCGTAGGAGACACACACACACACACACACACACACAACCGATGGGTTTGACGGGAAACTATTGACCAAAACTCCCAGGCAGTCAGTGGACTCTCATCCTTTTGTTTGTTGCTGGGAAATACGTTGTCTTATGTTCATGAAATGGTTTCTGTTTACCGAGCGGTAAGTAGGAACGGTCGATTGGCGAGCGGATGGCTTTTCCGGGGGTAATAAACCCACCAAACCCCCCCCCCCATCAAAAATGAAATAAATAATAATTTGGATACTCGATCCACGACTGTGTGAGCAATTGGCTGCTGCGTTTTGCCCACAAAAATACACAGTCACTACACTTTACTGTATAATAATGATAAAGTGAATTGACTGTATATTTTGTGTATATCCAGTGAATCGCTTTGAGACGTCTCGAAGACGTGATAAGGCGCTATATCAAATGCAAGGATTATTAATATTATTATTATTATTATTATCTGGTTTTCTTTCATTGCAGTCTCTCTAAAGCTGTGAGCGCTTCCCGCAGACATAAGTAAAGGAGACATAATATCCTCGACAACGATTTAGTTCTAAATTATTGACTCAGATGCTTCCCGTCCAGTCAACTGTCAGTGGACGATAGTTTAGGGCTTTCTTTGTATTGATGGATCGAATTTTCGCGCGAGGTGGTGCCGTTAGACGGAGGAGAAGCGAGTTGCTAATTTAAGAGAGAGCGAGAGAGACAGAAAGAGAGATGGAGAAAGAGAGGGAAAGAAAGAGAGAGAGAGAGCCGGGAAGAGAGCCGGAGAAAGAGAGAGAAAGAGAGAGAGAGAGAGAGAGAGAGAAAAAGAACAACAACAACTTGCATTTATATAGTGCCCTCCATACAGGAATGCTCAGAGAGAGAGAGAGAGAGAGGGAGAGGAGGAGAGAAAGGAGTGACTTCGTTTGTTTGCCGTTCCCTGGGTGACAACTAATCTAATTAATCTCTGATTAACAACTGACTCTGAGGTCCACGGGAACGCGGCAACAGAGGGGGAGTTTGGTTTTGAACATCAAACGGTACAGTTGAAAAGACGCCCTCAAAATTGTGATGGCAGAGAGTTGCCGGTGGGAAGAGATTAGTTGGAGACGTTTATACCCCCCCCCCGGGCTGGGTTTATTCCATTGATGGAGCTTTTCACGGTTTCCAGAATTGGGCAAATTTCTTAAGGCGTTCTGAAGCCGCTTTCCGTAAAAAAAAAAGTTTCTTTTAAAGAGCTACGGAGAGAGGGAGAGAGAGAGAGAGAGAGTTGGAGAGATGGAGGGAGAGAGGGAGGGAGAGAGAGAGAGAGAGAGAGAGAGGGGGGGGGGAAAAAGAAGCCTTCAAAGTTGAGGTTGGATTTGATAACCCGCCTCTCTCTGAAACGTGGGGTAATTAAAGAGTTCAATCGGGAACACCGGTGAAATTCCTCCCCATTAATACCCGGAGATCGACCAACGTTTCACCTCATCTAATGGACGGAGGACACTTGTTGGGCTTCGGTTGAATCGATGCACTGGATGTGAAGAGTGTAATTACAGACCGATAAATCCCAGAGAATATTATAACGGCTTCGACAAGTAAAGGGCGATGCCCGAAACATGTGTATATATATATATATTTTTTTCCTTTCAATATAAGCTCAATTAAAATTTAACTGGTTTCCCAATCTCACGCTACAGGTCCGTGGAATCGTTCATTCAACAGCTCGGCACGAAGACACAGAGGGCGGGGAGAGCGGGGGACGAAAGGATTGTTTGACTCGAAGGCCGTTAAGTACCCCTCGAAGGTGTGGCCTTAGGCTCACATTTAGTCGGGGAGATTCATTATTAGAATCGCCGGGTAACACGACATAAATAGGAATTTTTCCGCGCGCGATTTCGCCCGCAAGACGTACAGTCCCTGAGCCCCGCCCTCCCTCACCTCCCTACCCCTGCAATTTGCTTCCCTCAATCCCTCCGCCTTGCCCCCTCCCTCCCTCCCCCCTCCCTCCCTCCCTCTCCACCTTCAAATCCCACCTAAAGACCTTCCTTTTTCGATCGTACTCACGGTCACCTTCCGCGCCCCCCCACCACCTCCCTCCCCCCCACCTGGCTTGGGTGGTGGGGGGGGGTCAGATCCCACCACTGTCAAGCGCTCTGGGACGCTACCTGCGTGAAGGGGGCGCTGTGTAAATGCAAGTTGTTGTGGTGGTTGGAAGGTCTAACTGCCTCTCGAACACGCCTACGCCACCTGATTCAACCGTGGTTTTCAGCAGCGAGTTCCACGCTCTCACTACCCTCTGTGGGAAGCAGTTCCTCCTAAATTCTCTGTTACGTCCCCTCGGTTGCGGAGTTTGCAGTCTACACTAAGTAGGAATCGCAATAATAACCTCCGCATTCGACGCAGCGCCGATCACGTCTTCGAGACGTCTCAAAGCGCTTCGCAGGACACGCTGTAAAGCGCGATTGACTGTCTATATTTTAGGCAAAATACAATATGAATGCAGGAGAATGGGAGATTGCGGTGAGGCTCTATTTGTTTTGCTTACAGAACATTATTTTGGGGGGCGGCCAGAGATGTCTGACTCATCCAGAAACTCATCCCGAACGCTTAAGGGCATCCAAAGCCAACTGAGCGTATTTCGTTAAGCGTGTGTTTGCGTGAAGCGTTGAGGCGTGTGTGGAAGTGTGTGTGTGTGTGTGTGTGCGCGTGAGAGTGAGAGAGAGTAATAGTTACACGGAAAGGCTGTGGAGAGACGGAGAGAATGAGAGATAGAGAGATTGAGGAACCTCTTGGGTGAGAGTGTGTGTGTGTGTGCGCGAGAGTGCGCGTGAGACAGATCGTGTGAGAGAGTGTGTATGCGAGAGAGTGCGTGAGAGTGTGTGTGTGCGAGATAAAGAGAGAGGAAGAACGTGTGTGTGTGTGTGTGTGTATGTGTGAGAGAGAGAAAGAGAGGATAGAGAGACAATCTATGGTATCAGATTTCCAGGGAAAAGACATTTTAATCTGTCGCTAAAACCTGAAATAAGGAAATCCATTTGGAACCTGAATTTTTCTCCCAAAGGCTCTGTGTGTCACTGAAGTATTGAGAGTGCGGAATGCGCGTAATTGCAGGAAAAGCAGAGGAAATACAACCGAAGGATTGACTGGTTAATCGATCTCCGACGGCTCAGCAGCTGAGTGTCGTTGTTGGCTTCTCCGCTTGAGCGGAAACACGATTCGCTTGTGTGCGCCCGTGTGTTTGGTCAGCGTTGGGCTTTTGCTGTTCCCTGGGCGGGAGTCAGATAATTTATTCCGGGCCAAAGCAATGAGCGGCACCCTGTGAATTGCTAATGCGCTCGGAGAAAAACAACAGAGAGAGAGAGAGAGAGAGAGAGAGAGCGCAATGATGGAGATCCTCTCTAACTCTCCTCACTGCAGACTCCTTCCGGCTGAGTGCCTCAACCCTGGTAGGGTTTCCCAATGTAGCGCAGCGGTTAGAACCCTCGCCTGGCGAGCGAGAGGACCCGGGTTCGATTCCCGGGCGGGTCAGGTCATGGGCAAAGCCTTAGCCAAGTTTCCTTACTCCCCCCTCACCTCCCCTCCCCACACACACACACACACACACGTGCCTCTGTTCACCAGCAGTCAGTAGGAACCCAGTTGTTAGTCGATTGGCGGGATGGCTTTTCCAGTGGTAATAATCCTTTAATAATAACAATAATAGTAATGTGGTCACTCAATCCACGGCTGTTTGTGGGGGACGCTGTTGTGCGCGATTGGCTGCTGTGTTTCGCCCACAAAATACACAGTCAATTGACTTTACAGCGTGTCCCGCGAAGCGCTTTGAGACGTCTCGAAGATGTGATGAGGCGCTGTGTCAAATGCCAGGATTATTATTATTATTATTATTGATTCAGTGGCTCCATTTTGTGCAGCCGCTGATTCTGACGTGGCTCAGGGTGAGAGAGAGAGAGATCCCGTTCGAGCTACAACTGGGATTTACAGAGCTCCCTTCACACCGGACGGAGTCGAGGAACCCTATTTATCTGGGAACCTCAGTCTGCTGGGATTGCCTGAGGCTCTCTATTGCTTCTCCTGGTTAAACGCTGGACAAACCGGACACTCGGCTGACTGCTAACCAGGCTCTGGTGTCTCACACGTTCTCTCCCGAACCAGTGGACTTTATCAGCTCTCTACAGCTGGAACGTTTATTGATTGCCGCGTGAGGACAGGATAGGAGAGGGCAGGACCATCCATTGGCAGAGGAAGGGGTGCAGGGATGGGGGTGGGGTGGGGGGGAGTGGAGGGGTTAGGGATTGTGTCTCTCTAACC
>NW_024704768.1:3859784-3879784 GCF_018977255.1 Callorhinchus milii
TCCTTGTCGTTCCTGGTGCACACCTGCACTCAGAGGATCCAGTACTACTTCCAATACCCTCACGTCACCAAACTGGACGAGATCAGCGCCACCAACATGACCTTCCCAGCCATCACCATCTGCAACCTCAACGAGTTCAGGTTCAGTAAGATCACCAAGAATGACCTCTACCACGCTGGGGAGCTCCTGACCCTCCTCAACAACAGGTACGAGATCCCAGACCCCCACCTGGCCGAGCGACACATCCTCGAAGCCCTGGTGGAAAAGGCCAACTTCAGGAACTTCAAACCCAAACCTTTCAACATGAGGGAGTTCTACGCCAGAGCCGGCCACGACATGAAGGACATGCTCCTCCACTGCATCTTCAGGGGAGAGTTCTGCACCGCGCAAGACTTCAAGATCGTGAGTGCCGTTTGCCTTTGGCTTTCCATTCCGTTGGGGGTGGGCGGTGGGTGATTTGGTGGGAAGTAGCTTCTGTGTTGGCGTGTCTTGTTTTTGAGGGCATAAGATGAAAGTGTTGGCCATTGGGTTGATTGGAAACCAATGTGTGTGTGTGTGTTGAGTGTGTGTTGTGGGTGTAATTGGGGCAAAGGGGTCCTTTGGTGTCTTGAATGCACAATTTCTAGTTGGGGTTCCCTCACGAGGGTTGTGCAAATGGCGGGGACGTGCCTGTTGCTGCTTTGACTTGGGTTTTGTTCTGCCGTAGAGTCTGAGCAGGAAAGTTAAGGAAGGGTTTCTGACGGTGGGGTGTGGGTGGCGGGAGGGGTGTGGGTGGGTGTGTGGGTGTGTGTGTGGTGGGGGGTGGAATGTATTACCTATATCTACAAAGTAGTTTAAACCTGTGTCTGTGTAAGTTTCCAGTCTGGAGTGACGGGGCTTAAACCTGGAGATTGTAGATTTATTTTGCTCTCCAGACGTATGTTTTGATTCCGTGATTTGGTGTAACCCTAAGCCCTCCCCCCCCCCCCCCCCCCCACCCCTCGCGTTATAGCGGGAATTCAAAATGGCCGCCGGGACCAATTCTGGGTCGCCAATGACATCACTTTGAGATGACTTCCTGTGGGCACAGGAAGTAGGTTGTATGCCACATTGACTGTTATAAACAGGAGTGCACAAAGCGTAGAATCAAAGCGTATTACAGCACAGAACACCCCCTTTTCCCCTTACACCCCCCCTTCTCCCCCCCACCACTTGCCCCCACGCACCGCCCACCCCCCCACCCCCCCACCGCCCCCCCCCCCATAACCTCTGTGCATTGTCTAACAGTTATGTTCCATTGGCAAGAACTTGGGGCGAAGTTTGGGAATGGAGGGGTGACCTAAAGTGACTCTTCTTCTTCTTCGGGGCAGAGATTGTTGCGGAAGTTGGGGTTGGGGGGTTGGGGGGGGGGGGGCGTCTGCGGGAAAGGAGTGGGGGTGGGGTCGGGGGGTGGGAGAGACGCGGAGGAATCTGGCGACGATGAAGGTGATGATAATGGTGGAACCGAGAGAGAAAGGACTTGCGACCTCGACGGCGCAAACCGCTTTGAAGACCTTCGTCAGCGAAGGCCGATCGCTCCCTCGCGCGGAGCTCTCGCTGTGAGGAGAAACCCTGTGAGGCTGCGCTCACCTCACATTCGCTCTCTCTCTCTCTCTCGCTCTCTCTCTCGCTCTCTCTCGCTCTCGCTCTCTCGCTCTCTCTCGCGCTGCGTGGCTCGGAGCTCAGCTCGCGATGGCCGGAAGCCGACTGTGCAGTCCCATTAGACAGCAATCTCCCTCCGCTGTCTGTCTCTCTCTCTCTCTCTCTCTCTCTGTCGGAACTCCAGCCCACACCCCCTTCGCCCCGCACCTTCTCTCCCCTCCACCCGCTTCGCCCCCCCCCCCCATCCCCACTCCCTCCCTCCCTTCCTTCCTCCAAGGCACGTCTCAAAACCCTCCTCTTCAACTGCACCCCCCCAACACCCCTTTCCCCGCCCCCCCCTTTGCCCATCTTCAGATCGGGACTGAAGACCTTCCTCTTCGACCGTCCTACAGTCACCCCCCCCCCCCCCACTCTCTCTCTCTCTCTCTCTCTCTCTCTCCGGCTCCGCAACTGTTCAGCGTTTCGAGTCCCCCCCCCCCACCCCCCCAAGCGCAGCCCAGCACAGTTGGCAGGAGCTCTCTCGCTGTTCTCACTGTGGTTTCGTGTGTCAGCCTGTGCTCGGTCAGAAGCCCTCTCCGTCTCCCTCCCTTGAGCGAGAGGGTTGTGGGTTCAAGCCCCATAACGTCGGGGTCTTTGAGCTCACAGTCTCGGCTGATGCTCACGTTGAAGGTGACTGGGGAGACGCTGTTTCCACTGGTAGGGGAGTCGGTCACTAGTTCCAAAACGAGTCAGTTTGGGAGGAAAGGAAAGGGTGGATTGAAAGGCTCTCGAGGGAGTCAAAGCAGACGCAGTGACCCGAATGGCCTCCTTCTGTGCCGTGAATGTCTGCGGTTCGAGAGACGGAGATATCCGATGACCACGAGCACAAAGGGAGACCTTAGGTGAAATGTTTAGACACCCAGAACTGTCAACGCCCTGTCGAGTAAGGTGATAGAGGCAGAGTCTGTTGTGCGTTTGGATAGGGGGGGGTGTGGTGTGGGGGAGGGGGGATGTGGGCAGGTAGATAGGTAGATGAAGGGTATTTTTTTCCACGGGCAGAGGAGTCATTGCGATCTGGACCGCACGGCCTGAAAGGGAGGTGGGAACGGATTCATTACTGTCTTTCAAAAGGGAATCGGAAAGGGACTTGAAGAGGACAAACTTGCGAGGATATGGGGAAAAGGGCGGGCGGGGCGGGGGGGGGGGAGGGGAGGGCGGGGCAGCGGGACTAGTTGGTGCCTCTTCCAAAGAGCACGATGGGCCGAATGGCCTCCTTCTGCGCTGTCATATTCTACGATTCTATGAAGGATAGAGGGGCTGAATGGACAACTTGTTCTGAGAGTCAGTGAAGCTTCTCCATAGGCCGAATGGCCTCCTCACGCGCTGTAAATCGCCGAGTATGATCCCTGGTGAAGGAAATGTTACACCCCATTGATGGGCAGAGGTGTCTATGTGAAGATGCTCGAGGCGGTGGCGGTGGGGGTGGGGGGGGGGGAGGAATGGACAGTTTTGTTGAGTGGAATGGTGCGGGAGGGGTGTGGTGGGCGCGCGGGGTGGGGGGGGGGGGGCACAAAGCTTAGGGAAAGCCTTGAGTCAACGGTCCCACTGGAGTCAAACGACGGCAGAGTCTTTAATGAGCACAAAGGGAACAAGAGGCATCAGTTAATATCAGACGGGGACACCCGGGTCTTATCGAGGCAAATAAAAAAAAAAAAATCCATTACCTTGAAAACCAAAGCCAAAGCTCATTATTTTTTCACTGAGCGGTTTTGAAACTATCAGCGAAAGTTCGCGTTGCTGCGAATTTAATTGATTTCACACCGAAAAAAAAAAAAAAAAACACCGGTCGTCAACGAGACATCCGCCGGAGCGAACCTGACACGTTCCCGGGGATTTATAGCTCCGGAACAGCTCGGGTGGAAGCCAAGTGGGGCCGTGCGTCCTCACACCAGCGAGCCTCGCGGTTGAGACGGCGCCTTTCACGCGGGCAGGACCTCTGCCGGGGTTCGACCGTAAAGCGTAGTGACTGTGTGTTTTCGGGCCGAGGTCGAGTTTCGGGAGCGATCGATAAGTTTAAGATCGTTACTGTCCGCTGTAGGTTCCTGATGAGACGGAGTATAATTTAGTGACCTGCGTACAGCAGCCGCTGAAGGCACAGACACCCCCCCCCACCGGCGCTTTTTTTTTTTTTTGCTGAGCTTCACCCTTTTCATGAATCACCATTTTCTTGCGTGTTTGTCTGTGTGGGGGGTGGGGGGGGGGGTTTGGGGGGAGGGATGGTGAGGGAGGGGAGAGGGGAGGAGAGACTGGGGGAGAACGAGGGGTGGGGGGAGGGGGAGAGAATTTTGGGGCGGGGGTGGGGGGAGGAACAGACGTCAGTATCCTGCATTTCGCCTACAAAACGCACAGTCACTCCACTCTGCACTCAGTCCTGCGAAGCGCTTTGAGACGTCTCGATGACGTGATGAGGCACTGCGTCAAACACAAGTATTATTATTATCGAGAACTTGGAAAAGCTCGGGGTTGGGGGGGGTTTGTGCGGGGAGGGTGGGGGGGGAGGGGGGGTTGTGGTTGGGGGTGAATGAGAGAATCGCCTAAAACACCCAACAAATCAACATCCCCCCCCCCACCCCCACCCCGTTGATGGGGTGATGTCAATTACACGTCCCCACAAACAGTCGGGAGTTGGGAAACCGAATGGAACCACAGCTTCCAAATCAGGGCCGGGGTGGGGGGGGGGGGGGGGGGGGGGGGGGTCTCTGCCGAGACCCGCCTCGTCTCGAGTGTCGTAAGACAAAGCACGTGGCGGGATTTCGGGGGAAAGTCGTGGTGCGATCGCCCCAACACTCCTCCTCCAAACGCACTGGGTCGCTCGCTCATTTCCGGAGCTGTCTGTGGGTCGTCTCTGGCGGCAAAATTGTCAGCCTCCGTTGGCCTTGATTTCACTCCTAATTAGCCGAGCTCCAAATGTACGCTGATGCCCCCTCCTTGTTCTGGATTAATAATTAAAATAATAATAATAATCCTTGCGTTTGGTAACAGCCGCCCTATCGGGGCTTTGAGACGTCTCGAAGCGCTTCACAGGCGACACTGCGAAGCGTAGTGACTGCGTCTTTTTGTGGGCGATCTCCCCCCCACCACCACCACCACCACCACCAGAGGATGTAGTGTTTCTACCCCCAACTATTAACGATGTTGACAACAGTGGGGGGGAAAAAAAAAAAGATACCGTCTGCGGCTTCCTCTTGGACGACTGCTCACGGTACGCAGTTTGCAAAGCGTCTGCTTCCAGTTCCATGTGTTGGACCTTGAATTCTTGGTTTATTCCCCGACCTGTGGATGTTCAGAGGAGAGAGAGAGAGAGCGAAGGATTCGTGTAACTCAGCTCGAATGTTCCGCGCTCGTCTGCCTGACAGATGGCTCTCAACGCGGGAATTAATTTGGGATCCGTGACATCTAAAGAAAGTAAATACGCGAAAACTAATTATCACCGAGAGGCTATTTATAGAGCGGTCATCAGCCCCTCTCGGGGCACCCGGGGCTGGATTTTCTTTGTGCTTATCCAGGTAAACGGGGTCACAATGGATGGGAGAGGGCAAAGGCTCAGAGGAGACCTCGCTGTGGAATCCCTGTAGCTCAGGGGTTAGAGCCCTCGCCTCGCGAGCGAGGGTTTGATTCCCGGGCGGGTCAGGACAGGGCAAAATGTTGGGCAAGTTTCCTTACTCCCCCCCACCCCCTTCCCCACACCGCCCCCCCACACACGCGCACACCTCTGTTTACCCAACAGTCAGTAGGAACCCGCTTGTTAGTTGATTGGCAGTGGGTGGGAGGGGGGGGGTTAATAATCCCTTTGCCCACAAAACACGGTCACTACACTTTACAGGCCATTCTGTCAAGCGCTTTGAGACGTCTCGAAGACGTGACAAGGCGCCGTATCAAATGCAAGGGGGAGGTGTACGAAAAGCGCTTCACGGGCTGTAGCGTAAAGTGCGGTGACTGTGTATTTTGTGGGCTCACCAGCACTTCAGCAGGCGGTACGATCCCCGGGGTCGGCAGAAGGTGTGGGAGATAAGGAGGTGATGGGCGTGTGGAGGGATTTGTAGGTGAGAGCGAGGATCTTGCAATCGATCCGATGGGAGCCAGCGGAGCCTGGCGGGGGGCTGGGGCGATGGGAACGGCATAGAGGGGCACCGAGAGAGAGGGAGTGGGGGGGGGGGGGTAGAGAGAGAGGCCTGGGGGCACACTGTGTGTGTGTGTGTGTCTCTCTCTCTCTCTCTCTCTCTCTCAGCAGTGTATTGGGAAGCTAACACGAGACCGGCTGCATAAATATTGTCTCTCAGTGCGTTGTCTCTCTTTCCTCTGAAGATACATTTCTTCAGAAGCTCTGATGGGAATTTGTTTCGCTCTCTCTCGCTCTCTCTCTCTCGCTCTCGCTCTCTCTCTCGCTCTCTCTCGCTCTCAGATTTCCCCCTGTAATCGCAGGTCACCCCTTTGAAATGTGAAATAAATGTTCTGACACATTGTCAGGGTTTAACCTGCCGTAGCTGATCCTCGTTTCTGTAGCAACCGCTCCGTTACTTGGCATCACCAGTTTGCGGAATTGTTATTTCGTTTGTTTCCGTCCTACTTTCTCCCCCGTTCCCCCCCCCCCCGACCCCCCGTCCCCGCACATCTCTCTCCCATCTCCCCCTCCCCACCCCATGGTCATCAGGCTCTCAGTCTGCTATCACGCATCGCACCAGGTGTCGGTTGAGCAGACGGGACAACTGACACTGGTGTGGGTGTGAGGTTTGGTGTGTGCGGTGCGGTGTGTGTGTATAGGTGCGTGGGAGCGCGTGTGTGGTGTGTGTGGGGGTGTGTGTATAGATGTGGGGGGTGTGTATGGGGGGAGTTGTGTATAGATGTGGGGGGGGCTGTGGTGTGTGTATGGGGGTGTGTGTATAGATGTGGGGGGGTGTATGGGGGTGTTGTGTATAGATGGGGGGGGGGTGTGGTGTGTGTATGGGGGGTATGTATAGATGTGCGGGGGGTGTATGGGGGTGTGTGTGGTGCGTATGGGGATGAGTGTATAGGTGTGTGTGGTGTTTGCATAGATGTGTGGCGCGTGTGTGTGTTTAGGTGTGTGTGGCGTGTGTGTGTGTATAGGTGTGTGTGGCGTGTGTGTGTGTATAGGTGTGTGGGGCGTGTGTGTGTGTATAGGTGTGCGTGGTGTGTATGGGGGTGGGGGTGTGTGTGTGTACATATCCCATATCCCAAATAAATGTCTACAGATTCCACTAAAACCCATTAGTAAAGCACATTCCTCTCCCGCCGTCTAAACTGTATTCCTTTTGAACGGAATCCTATTAACCGGGTGTTTGAGAGTGATTCCCTCTCGTCGATCGGCTCCGGTAAATAAACAGCGCAGAGTGGAGACGGGGGATGAACAATCAGAGTGTTACATGAGCCCCAAAATGGACATTTTCATCAAACTAACCCCGCGTCAATGGAGCCGTTTTTCCAACAGAGCCGGTGTCTTGCCGTCCGCCTGACCGTTTTGGGGGGGGAAATGGGAGTTAAGGACACGAGGTTAAACATGACGTGGTCAAAACCGCTCTCCCATCGAGAGCCACCGACCGCAGACCTCCCCCGGACGCTGAGCCAGGAAATATTTCTAATCGGAATAATCATCATGATAATTAATAATGACGATGAATCCTCGACTTCCGGGTCGTGAGGACGTCTTAAAGCGCTCTGAGCCGCCGTCTGGCGTGGAGGGCACGACGTAAATCCAAGTTGCTGTCGTCGGTGGTGGCCTCGAAGCTTTTATAGGGACAGTCCACTCTCCCGTGGATTCCGTGAAGCGCTTTGAGATGCCTCGAGGCCGTCATCGGGCACCGTCTCCAACTCTTTGCACCCGCTACGCTGTAATCACGACTGTATATTTTGCAGCCGATTTAATAATTCAATTTGATTTAATTTGCAGTGCTCTCTCTCTCTCCCACACCCCCCCCCCCACCCACCCCCTGCACTGGAACATCAGCCTAAACCATGAGATAAGAGGGTTCGTGACATCAGGTCTTGAACCGAGAACAATGTTCAGCGCGAGAGAGAGAGAGAGGGAGAGCGCGGAGGTGAGAGAGAGAGAGAGTGGGTGGGGGAAGGAGACGGCAAGACCGAATCTTCACGGCTGGTTTAACTTCAGGAGCTACAGCGAGAAGATAGCAGAAAATTAATCCAAGCATTTCAGCAAGAGACTATCTCGGCTCATAAATAACGTAACATTATTTAATGCTGAATTTCCATGGAACAAGGTTCTTAAATTGAAATGTTTGCTCAAAGCGAGACTCCTTTTTGAAGTCACTTCTCATCTGCTAAAACGCACCTCTTTTTTCTCTCTCTCTCTCTCTGTCTCTCTCTCTCTCTCTCCACTTTTCCTGAATTGCCCAAACCCAACTCGGGCTGAAATGTTTCGCTTAAATCAGGATTAAAAGTCCACTGTTTGTAAGGTTTTTTTTGATAGCGTGACGACCGAGAGAGAGAGAGAGCGAGAGATTAAGAGAGAGAGAGAGAGAGAGAGAAGAGAGAGTGGTTTAAGAGTCAGAAGGCTTTATGGATTTAGTTCGCACTAAATGCTTTGCGAACCTGCGATTTAAATGGTTTGAAGGTAAAAGTTTTAAGGCTTTTTCGAAGCTTCGAAAGGACGCGTCAGTGGGTACAAGTCGTCACTTAACAGCAGAGGCAGATTCAGGGATGTGGGGCCCAATATTAGATCGCGTTTGGAGTTCCTTCGAATAATAACAATATTAGTAATAATAATAATCCTTGCCATTTGATACAGGGCCTTATCATGTCTTCTGGGCGTCTCAAAGTGCTTTAAGCCCTCATGTCCGTACTGAGCCTGTGGAAAAGCCCTATTTATCTGTATTTTCTGCCTTAACCTCCAGCCTTGCAGGCGAGACGTTATAATAATAATAATAATAATCCTCGCATTTGATATAGCGCTTTTCACGTCGGGAGAGGACGTCCCAAAGCGCTTCACAGAACACACTGTAAAGTGAATTGACTGTATATTTGTGGGCGAACGCGGCAGCCAATTGCGCACAGTAATGTCCCACAAAGTGTCGTAGATTGAAAATGACCAATTTATTATTGTTTTTGGTTTTGGAGGGATTATTATTAGGCTCTGTGTGGAGTAAGGAAACTTGCCCGAGGTTTCGCCCTCTGCCTGGAATTGAACTCAGGTCTCTCACTTGCAAAGCGAGTGCTCTAACCACTGAGTTCCAGGACTCCACGTTAAACTTCACTCCGTGTCTGTGCCCTGATCAGGTGGATGTTAAAGATCCTCCCGCGCTATTTGGAAAGAGAAGGGAGTTTGTCTGTCTCTCTCCCTCCCTCTCTCTCTCTCTCTCTCTCCCGGTGTCCTGGCTAACATCAGTCACTGGCTCCGTTTCCGTTCGCAGGACATTTCGCCGTCACAGTCACTACACGCGTTTAAAAAAGCAGCTCGACGCTGCGATGGGGTGGGAAATGGTAGGGCGGGGGTCTGGAAGGTGGGGGGGGGGTGGGGAATAGGTGAGGATCGGAAAGGGCAAAGGGTCATCTTCCTCCGAACCCATCTGGTCATCTCACGAAGTCTCGTAGCAAATGTCACCGATTAATTATTAAGGTGCGTCAGTCAGAATAGGGCCATTTTAAAAACCCACTGAAATATGTTGGCGGAGGGTGAGAAAGTGTGTGTGTGAGAGAGAGAGAGAGAGAGAGCGAGCCCTTGGCATCAGCCAGTTGTGAACTCACGGAGCGGAAAACTGCTCCATTGCTTCTCGCTGACACCGCTCACTGCGATAAGCACCGAAATTCACGCAGGAAAATTAATATGATAATTCGCAGCCAAAAGCAGCTCAACAGATGGGCTGTCAGGGAGCGGCCGGGGGGCCGGGGGGGGGGGGGGGGGGGGGGAGAGAGGGAGGAAAAGGTGAGTATTGGGTTGGAATGTGTGGCAGTGTTTATCAGAACAGCCGGTGACAAAGGCAATTCTCATCAGTCACCATCAGAACAGACGCATTTGGATTGGAATCGGCACAAGGGCTACGAATAGGAGTATTCATCGAACGCGCCCCCCCCCCCTCCCCGCTCCCCCCCCAGCAAGGCATTAATCTCCGTGAAAAGTTCATTGAAGCAACTGTCAGATCAGCCGGAGGAACCCTCGTGTCCGGGCGCTGTTGTTTATTTGAGCCTCTGTTTTATTTTTGTTGGGTTTTATATATTCCGCACTTTTGACGGTGATGGTAATCCTCGCATTCGACACAGCGCCCCATCACCCGTTCGAGACGCCTCAAAGCGCTTCGCGGGATACGCTGTGAAGTGTAGTGACTGCGTATTTTGAGGGCGAAATTATAATTATTATTAATACATTTTTTTGAAGGGTTTATTACCCCCTGGAAAGCAAACCGCCAATCGAGTGACAAGCGGGTTCCTAATTACTACTGGTAAACAGAGGCGTGTGCGGTGGTGGTGGGGGGGGGGGGGGCGGTGGCGGTAAGGAAACTTGCCCAAAGTTTCGCCCTGTCCTGACCCGCCTGGGAATCGAACCCGGGTCGTCTCGCTTGCGAGGCGAGGGGTCTAACCCCTGAGCCACAGGACTCCACGATGAGCCGAGTGGTCGGGTGTGAGAGCTGTAGCTCTCTAAGATTTTCTATATTCGGGGAGGGGGGGGGAGAGGGGGTGGGGGGGGGGAGTGTGCTCCAGCCCTGAGCCATACACAGATTGCTCTGTGGTCTGTCAGGACACCAGGGACACAGGTTGGAGAGAAGACAATAAGACGTTCCCCCCCACAGAACGTATCTGCCAATAAATGGTTTCCAAATCTGTGTCAAACATAACCAGTTATTGACCTGAGCAAAATGGAATGAAATGAGCATGAAATTGGAAAGAAAAGTATGGATTTTTTTTTATTTTTCGGGCGGCGGGTTGGATTGGATGGAGAGAGAGAGAGGGGGGCGGTGGGGGGGAAGGTGTGGGGGGGAGTGAGGTAGGTGTGTGTGTGTTGTGTGTGTGTGGGGGGAGAGATTAAGACGGCAAAGCCAGACCTAGTGGAAATGTGCTTCAGATGAGGACATAGTTAGCCGGAGGGGAAATCAATGGTGTTTTGTCCTTTCGCTGTCTGGTGGGGGACTGAGCAGATGATTTTCTCCGGTTTGCTCCCGTGGTTGATGGAGGCAATGAATTTTCACACCTGGGGGAGGATTTTGGAGATAATTTAGATTTCTGTGCATTTTCCACGTGGACATCCGTCCACCGCGACTTGTGAGCTCCACACAGACAGATAATAATAATAATAATACTAAGAATAATAATTATAATAATAATAATCCTCACGTTTGATGGAGCGCCTGATCACACCTTCGAGCTGCCGCAAAGCCCCTCGGGATACACCGTGAAGCGAATTATCTGTCTATTTTGTGGGCGAAATGTTTTATTATTAATAATAAATTAGAGACTGTATTTCAATGTGTTCAAATTCCTGGAAACGCAACTGAAATCTCATTCGGAAGCCTTTTTTTCATCCCTCCGCCCCCCCCCCTCTCTCTCTCTCCTTTCTCTTTGCCTTTCTCTCTTTGGCTCTCTCTCCTCCCCCCCCCCCCCCCCACCCCCTCTCTCTCTCTCTCTCTCTCTCTTTGTATCTGTCGCTCTTCCGTCTCAATTTCTCTCTCTTTCCTCTTTATTCTCGCTCTTTCTCTCTCCCTTCTTTCGCTCTCTCTCTGCCTCCCTCACTCCCTCCCCCTCTCAACCCCCCCGCCCCACCCCCCTCTCACTCCCTCTCTCTCTCTCTCTCTCTCTCTCTCTCTCCGTCTCCTTCGTTTGAAGACAACCTCCGCCAACGTATCTTTGAGCTCAGAAGAAAAGTTAAACCCTCTCAAGGGAGAGCAGAACAAGTACACGGGTTCCGTATTGTTTCGAGCACTTAGTGTGGGAGTGACGTGTGTTCAGTTACTCGAGCACCACAGGCGAACGCAGAGAAAGCCTCGATTCTCCCAGTTTGACAGCGGGAGGTCAATCGTTATTAGCTATGTGTGAGCCGCTGTCTCTCACTGCATCGTTCGTCTCTGTTTACCTACACCTTCAGGGCTGCCGTTTCCCCCCCTCTCCCCCCCCACCACCTCCCATGGCTCGGGGGTTAGACCCCACGCCTCGCAGGCCAGAGGACCCGGGTTTGATTCCCGGGCGGGTCAGGGCGAAACGTTGGGTACTCTCCACTCCCCACCACCACACACACACACACACACACTCCTCTGTTTACCAGCTATTAGGTACCCGGTTGTTGGATCACTTTTCCGGGGGTAATAATCCTTTCAAAAAATAATAATAATAATAATAATTAGGTCACTCGACCCACGACTGTTTGTGTGGACGTCTCTGGGCGCAATCGGCTGCCGCGTTTCGTCCCGACAAACGGCGGTGGATTAAGTGACCGGATTATTATTAATATTATTAGTGTAATACGTTAAACCTCCCCCTTCCCCCCCACCCCACCCCACCACTCCCCCTCAAAACCACCCCCTCCCACCCCCCCCCCCCCACAGATGAAATAAACCACGGATATCTGTGGGCACGTCGCTGTGCGCAGAATGTCTTCCGTGTTTCGCCCGGAAAAAAAAACCACGCGCGACAGTACAACCGCGTGAATCCCAGCGCGACGGTGATTTTTATTAATGATACCAATTAGTAATAATACTAATTAAAAAAAATATGGACGTTGGCTTTCTCTCGGGGTTGTTTTCCGTCTTCAAAGCGAGCGGCCGGCAATCGCTGTTCTGACGGTCGGAGAGGCCTTCAAAGGGTTCTGTCAAGTCCCCGTCACGGACCTCAGGCGTCGTTTCACATTCGACTGGAAGTCATCAAATATCTCTTTCGTCGCCTCGAGTCCGACACAAAATTGTATTAAAATTCCATTTGATTTTTTTTTCCCCCACTCAACGCGACTGGGAACATCGAAGCCACTTTCATACCTTTGCTTGACGCTGAAATAACTTGGGTCTTCGTTCCAAAGGTTTCTCTCTTTTCTCTCTGTCTCTCCCTCCCCCCACACCCCTCTCTCTCTCTATATATATATATTTATTAACCCCCCCTGTTTCTCTCTCTTTCCCCCCCATATCTCTCTCTCTCCCTCTCTCTCTCTCTCTCTCTCTCTGATCATGGAAAAAAGAATCAAGTCCTCGAGACGCCTCAAAGCGCTTCACGGGATACACTTTAAAGCGAATTGACCGTGTATTATTTTGAATTAAAAAGAATTGGGGAGGGATTATTTCCCCCGGAAAAGCGAGCTGCCACTCGACTAACCACCGGGTTCCTACTGACTGCTGGTAAACACAGGCGTGTGCGCGTGCGTGTGTGTGTGTGTGTGTGGGGAGTCAAGAACTTGTCTAAGATTTCGCCCTGACCTGACCCACCCGGGAATCGAACCCGGGTCCTCTCTGACTTGCGAGGCGAGAGGGCTCTAACCGCTGAGCTCCAGGGACTCCACCGAGATCAAGTGAAGCCGTCTCTGTTCTTAACAGTTACTCCACCTGCCATGTGATGAGAAGGAGGTTTACCGGATGCAAGGAATGGAATGATCATTGATTTCAACGGCGGTGGTGGGGGGGGGAGAGAAGGGAGTGGGGGAGAGGGGAGTGAGGGGGGAAATTGGGAGCCTTTTGCCTTGGCCGATCGGAAAAATCAACCACTTTCCTCTGATCCTGAGCGAGCTCCAATCTGTTGCTTTTCTCTTCCCGTTAACACACAGTCATCTGCTGTTGACTTGCCTTTGGCAGCCTGACGTGGTTCTGTCCTGGTGAGGAGCATCTGCTCAGGGAGGAAAATAGGCAGCAATTAGATGGAGCGTCCTTAAATAAGGACTTGGCAGGAGCTCTCTGTCTGTTTAGTCCAACGCTGACGCATGTTTAGATTTTGTACTGAATTAATTGGCAGTAATTCGGGGGCTGCTCTCGCTCTCACAACACACTGCGAGAGAAGCTCATTGACGGCGCTCGAGCTGTTGCTCTCTGCTGTCTGAGAATCCCGTCCACCAGGCTTCGGGGCTGTCCTGTAGCTCGGTGGTTAGAGCCTTCGCCTCGCAAGCGAGAGGACCTGGGTTCGATTCCCAGGCGGGCCAGGACAGGACAGGACAGGACGAAACATCGGGCAAGTTTCCTCACTCCAGTTAAACAGAGGTGTGTGTGTGTGTGTGTGTGTGCGGAGTAAGGAAACTTGCAAGCGGTTCGAACCGCTAAGATACAGGGAAACTCCACATCAACCCTTTGCGTCCATTAGAACGGCCGTCTAACTGGGTTCGAAAAGGTGCCTTTGAATTGCTTTCCCTTCAGCCCAGAGTTGCACAGAGAAGCTGTGGGAAAGACAAAAGGATAATGAAGAACACGCAGAGATTCAGGACAGTAATTCAGCTCTAATGATATCGGAGAGCCTTGAGAACAAATCCAAGACACTATGATTTGCTTTATTCCTCTCCAACCCGCTGCCAGACCCATGTAATTCTAATCTGTAGCATATTGTTTACAGAACAGTTTTAATGCTTCGTTCCCGAAGGCATTGCGATGCTGGAGAGAGAGCGAGAGAGAGACAGAAAGAAGAGCAAGAGAGAGAAGGGCGAGAGAGATAGAGCAGAAATACAGAGGGAGGAGAGAAAAAGAAAGAAAGAGAGAGGAAAGAGAGAGAGAATGACGGAGGTGGGGGTTGGGGGGGGGTGGGGGGGGAAATGGAGGTAATAATGATAGCCGAGCAGTTGAAGGCTGGTAAATAATTATTATTATTAGGAAAATAATAATCCTGACATTTTCTGTAGCGCCTTTCACATCAGGAGGACATCTCAACTCAACTCCATCACGACCCCCAGAACCCACTGGAGCGTCAGACCAGATTATATGAGGTCTGGGTCCTAATTTGGGGCTTGAAACCACAATCTTCTCTGTGTGTGTGTGGGGGTGGGTGGGGGGGGGGTGATGGGGGTTGGGGTGGGGTCGAGTGGGACAGGAATCCACACTCTCCTGCTCAGAAATACAGGTTTATAGGCCGGGTTTGGGCTATTGGTAAAAAAAAGAGGTTCTTTCGCTCTCTCTCTCTCTCTCACTCTCTCCCACTCACTCACTCACTCACTCACTCACTCACTCACTCACTCACTCACTCACTCACTCACTCACTCACTCACTCACTCACTCACTCACCCACCCACCCACCCACCCACTCACTCGCCCACGAAATACGCAGTCACTACACCTGACAGCGTATCCGGTGAAGCGCTTTGAGGCGTCTCGATGACCTGATCAGGCGCTGTGTCAATTGCCAGGATTATTATTACTTATTTATCTCTTCTTAATAAACCCTCAGCTACTCTCCGAAGAGCTTTTTGGGTCTGGCAGGATTGAGAGGTCGTGAGGTTGGAGTTTAGCCTCTGAGGGGGTGTTGGGGGGTGGGGGGGGACATAGCCAGACGATGATTGCTCCTGCGCTCCCACTGTGAGGGCAGAACCCACGTGTCCTGGAGGAGAGGTAATCAGAGCCACTCGTGTGCAATCAGTTGCTTTCATTTAAGTCAGTTCTGCTCCTCTCTGATGCTCAACCTCTCACCAGATCATCTCTGTCTCAGGAGCTGATGAAAGTAACTGATGGATGCAATTTGTCTTAGTTTTTCTCTTTCCCCCCCCCACCCCCCCCCCACCCCACACCACCCTCTCCCCGACGCACACACTCTTCCCCACACACAAGGATTAATAATAATATACTAATAATAATCCTGGCATTTGACGCAGCGCCTTATCCCGTCTTCGAGACGCCTCAAAGCGCTTCACAGGATACGCTATAAAGTGTAGTGACTGTGTATTTGGGGGTGAAACTCGACAGCCAATTGCGCGCAGCGACGTCCCCACAAACAGTGGTGGATTGAAGTGACCAAATTATTCTTATTATCATTATTCATCTGAAGGAATCATGTTTTGGTATATTTTTGGGGGGAATGTTACACAGACTTGAGAGCCCCAAAATCTCCGCCCACACCGCCCCCCCCCCCCACCCCCGCCCGCCCCACACCCCCTTATCTCCGGAAAAGTGATCCGACAACCCACTAACAACCGGGTTCCAAGTGACTGTTGGTAAACAGAGGCGCGCATGTGTGTGTGTGTGTGTGTGTGTGTGTGGGGGGGGGGGGGGGCGGTGGGGGGGAGTAAAGGAAACTTGCCCAATGTTTCGCCCTGACCCGACCCGCCCGGGAATCGAACCCGGGTCCTCTGGCTCGCTCTAATCGCTGAGCTATCTCAGCAATCAGCGACTGAGCGATTACAGGCAGAGCAGGAAATCAGTCCTTTAAAAAAAAATCTCCCCTCTCAAGTGCTCATGACAACGAAGAGAGTCTTATACAGACACTCACAAGGTCTCAGACAAAGAGAGGGAGAGAGAGAGGGAGAGAGAGACGGCGAATTATCTCAGCATCATTTATCTGGGAGCCTCGGTTCGTAAACTGCCAACGCTCTTAACACTCAGCCCACGTCCTCCCTGCTGCGCGCTCTCTCGCTCTCTCTCTCTTTCTCTCTAGCTCTCTCTCGCTCCCTCTCTCTCCCTCTCGCTCTCTCTCTCTCTCTCTCTCGCGCGCACGTTGTCCTGGCTGACAATTCCCCCCAAGTAAAACGAGTCGTTGACTCCCTCGACCGTGTTACGCGAACCCCTCTGGGCGCAAGTTGGCTGCCGCCTCCGCCCACAAACGCAACCCGCGCTCCGCGACCGCGCTTGACGGTAGACCCCGCGAGGCCCGTCCTGGGGATTAACTCACAGCGACGGCCGCCGCAAAACTAATGGTTAAAAAAAATAATAATAAATTGATCGCTCAATCCACGAGGAATTGGCTGTTGTGGGACTCGCGTAAGGAACAGCTCAGTGATGGGGGGGGGTTTCAGGAGGTTTGAGGTCGTGAGGGTCCTCTTCATCTCCTGGTCTTGTGTCTCCTCCTCCTCCTCCCTCTCCCCCCCTTCTCCCCCGCCCCCACCCCCAGGAAAACCCAACGCGAAGCAAAGCGTTTTGTAAAGCCATCAGTTAGAAGCACAGCGACAGGAGGAGGCCATTCAGCCCCCTCGAGCCTGTTCCGCCACAGGTTGGGTGTCGGAGGGAGACACCCGGCTCGGGATTACCTGCCTGACTCGGGGAAGCATTTAATTAACGCGTTCAACTTGGGGCAGGAGAGAATCTCGCGGGCGGTGGGTTAGAGCTGAGCAAAGACCCCGTGTATCCCAGTCACTCGAGAGGCAAAACGACTGCAGAGAAAGATACTGTTCATTTCTCCGCACCTGAATCGCTCCACTCCCTCCTCCCTCCTCCCTCCCCCCCCCTCAATCACTCCCCGTCCCTGTTCCAGTGGCTGGGGCCGAGCAACTCCAAATTTCCAATTACATTTTCAATTAAAAGCCGGGATGTCACCGGAGACAGTTCCCTCCGGGGTTTTTTTTTTTAACCCCCCAAAAAAACATCTATTTTCCACGCAGTTAAACAGCCGATCAGTCTTTGCCTCTCGAACGATCTGTGTTTCTTAATTCGGAAAATCGACTCATCACAATCATAGAATCATCGAATCTGGCAGCGCGGAAGGAGGCCATTCGGCCCATCGGAGACCTGTGCTGACCTGTGCCCCCACCACCCCGCGCGTGTGTGTGTGTGTGTGTGTCTTTGACGCCCAAATCAAACTCAAGGCCCCCGGGGGGGGGGGGTGGGTGGGGGGGGCGTGGGGGGGTGAAACAGAACGTGTTACGGTACCGATTCTAATTACGTGCCCAGCTCGAGCTTTCCTGTCAAGTCAAGTGTGCCCTGTAGGTATTGTGAGGGTTATCTCTGGATACTAACAAGAATGTTGTGCGGAGACTTTAATGAGGTGAGACAGTGGCCTTGTGGCTCTCTCTTCCTCGGGGCCCCTCTTAAAATGCGAAATCACTTGACATTGCTGCTTGCAAAACCGCGTCCCGAACGTGCTGCGCTCTCGCGGCCCAACTTTCCGCCGCCCGACTTACTAGGACCTCTAATGACTGTGTGCTATCGCGGGCGCAACGCGGCGGCCGGTCGCGACGTCCCCACAAACAGCCGTGGGATTGGAGTGACCGAGTTATTATTGATTTGGAAGGGATTATTACCCCCGGAAAAGCTGAGCGACTAACGGCCAGGTCGCGGCTGATAATACTGCCGGGTATTTTCAGAATATCCAGAGGAGAGAAGCGCAGTAAACACAGGCGGGCGGTTGAGTGTTTTTTTTTTTCGCTCCCGATTGCTTTACCCCAAATCGCCCCATCTGCTGTGCCATGTGTTACTCAACAGCCACCGGGGATGGAAGAAGCCAAGATGTTCTCGCTGCAGAAAAACACAGTCGGAGACTTGGCATAGAAAGAATTAACGGGAGTGTGGGGGGGGAGGGGGGAGAGAGAGAGAGAGAGAGGTGTTCCCCCAGGGATTGGGATTGGGGCGGGCGGTGGGGTGGGGGGTGGACCCACGACTTTCAATGTCCCCTCCACCATCAGTGGCTGTGCTTTCAGTCACTGCGCCCCCAAACTCTGTCACTCTCTTCCTTTGATCCCTCCACCTTGCCCCCTCCCTCCCTCCCCTCTCTCTCTCTCTCTCTCTTTCCTCTCTCCCCCGTACCCTCTCTCTCTCTCTCTCTCTCTTTCCTCTCTCCCCCGTACCCTCTCTCTCTCTCTCTCTCTCTCTCTTTCCTCTCTCCCCCGTACCCTCTCTCCTCTCTCTCTCTCTCTCTTTCCTCTCTCCCCCGTACCCTCTCTCTCTCTCTCTCTCTCTCCGATGAATCGACACAGCTGCCCTGATTTACTGTCGGGTCCTCATCACACACGACCGACCGATTGACTGATTTTAGTTGGGGGAGTTGTCCCCCGGCTCTGTCCCCCGCCTCGCTCCCCCCCCCCCCCCGCCTGAAGACCTGCTTCAGAGTTTTCTCGGGGGTTAGACCCCTCGCCTCTGTTTTTCAGTAGCAACCCGGTTGTTAGTCGATTGGCGGATCGCTTTCCGGGAGGGTGGGGGGCGGAGGGGGTAATAATCCCTGCGCTGTTTGCGGGGACGTCGCTCTGCGCAGTCGGCTATCCCGCGAAGCGCCTCGAGACGCCTCGAAGGCGTCGATAAGGCGCTGTGTATCGAGCGCGAGGATTATTGGCGTGGGCTGAGCGACCAAATTATTAGTAGAGCTAATAATAGACGAGAGTGATTTACTGATCGAGGAGCGGAGTGGTGGGGCGCGGGGGGGGGGACGCGGGGGGGGGGGGGGGGAACGAAAGCGTTGAGTGTAAACACTGGCGCGGACTGGTTGGGTCGAGTCAGTCTGTTTCCGTCCCTTTGCCATCGTTGGTCGATGCTGCGTCCAGCGCGAGGCTTATTGTTTGAGAGCGGTTTCCCGTGAGGAGCTTTGAGAGGCTTCGATAATGATAATATTAATAATAATAATTATTATATAATAATAATAAGGATTATAATAATAATCCTGGCGTTGGCCCGGAGCCTGATCACGTCGTCGAGACGTCTCGAAGCTCTTCACGGGATACACTGTGTAGTGAATTGCTGTAAAAAGCTGATTTCATTGCAATTCACAGCCACCCCCTACCCACCCCCCCCCCGTTTCTCTCTCTCTCTCTCTCTCTCCCTCTCTCACTCTCTCTCCCCCCCACCCCCACCCCACTCTCCCTCCCCGCCCCCACCCTATTAAAGCCACCGGGCGCTCAGTGGCTTCAAACCTGAGCTGCTGAGTGTTCTCAATCCCCTCTCAATCTCAATCCTTTGTCCACTTGATCTGTTCGCTGCAAATACGGTGACGTTTATTTCAAAGCCCTGTGTGTCGGGTTGGGGCGTGAGCAGAATTCTAAAGGCCACAGTCAAACGGTCAGCCATGTCGGTCTGACTTATTCATTGAATTCTCTCGGCTTCGTCTGGGCTGTGGGGAGTTGGGGTCGGGTGGGAGAGTTTGGTTGTGAGTGGTGGAGAATGGGGCACATTGGCTCCTCTGATCTCCTCCCTCCAGAACCCCCACCCTGTGATAATGATAATAATAATAATAACATAATAATAATAATGATGATGACAATGATGATGGCGTTTGACACAGAGCCCGATCACGTCGTCGAGACGTCTCAAAGCGCTTCACTGTGAAGTGTAGTGACTGCGTATTTTGTGGGCGAAACACGGCAGCCGATTGCGCCCGGCGACGTCCGCACAAACAGCCGTGGATTGAGTGACTGATTTTTTTGGGAGGGATTATTACCCCCAGGAAAGCGATCTGCCAATTGGACTTAACAACCGGGTTCCTACGTACTGTTGGATAAACAGAGGCGTGTGCGTGTGCGTGTGCGTGTGCGTGCGCGTGCGCGTGGAGTAAGGAAACCCGCCTAAGGTTTCGCC
>NW_024704768.1:3881406-3943906 GCF_018977255.1 Callorhinchus milii
CACCAGCCCCCCACCTCCCTCCCTCCCCTCGCCAGCCCCCATCTGCCTCCTTCTCCCCCAACCCCACACCTCCCTCCCTCTCTCCCTCCCTCTCCACCCTGGCTCGGGGTCAGACCCCGCCTAGAAAAGGGGTAATAATCGCGTCAGGCGAGCATCTCAGTGCACGTCGCAGGCTACACCGCAAAGTGTAGTGACTGTGTTTTGTAGGCGAACGTAAACTTGGATCGTTAACATGACTTCCCCGGTAGATAGCGCATCGGCGAGTTACGGTGTCACGTTGACAAGCTCTCCGCAAAGTTACCGGCCCGTTAACGTCCATTAGCTCCCCCAAAAAGCGTGGGACGGGGGTGGGGTGGGGAGGAGCTGAGGTTCTCCCAGCGCTGCATCCCCTCAAAAGATTTCAAGGGCTTTCGCACATCATGGCTGCCAAGCTGGAGTGGATCGTTGAGCTGGAGGGATTGTCAGCCTGGAACCCCGAGTGGGGGGGGTGGTGGGGGAGAGGAGAGAGAGAAGGAGAGAGAGGGAGAGAGAAAGAGAGAGAGGGAGAGAGAAAGAGAGAGAGGGAGAGAGAAAGAGAGAGAGGAACTCCCTTCCCTTTCAATTAATAATCCTTGCGGTTGACAGAGAGTCTACAGCGTTCAGATGTGGATCTTGTTCACATTGTCCAGCCTGAGGCGGGGAGATGTTTGTCAGCTCAGGGGATCGAGGGGATTCGGGGCAAAGGAGGGCAATTGGAGTCGAGGGTACAGAGAATGGCGGAACACGCTCGAGGGGTTGAATGGCCTCCTCATGTCCAGGTTTCCCGCCCTTGCCCCATATCCCTTAATACCCTGACCTAACAAATATTTATCTACCTCCGTCTTGAGTTGACTCCTTGATCGTTGCTTGGAGCTGTAGCGGCTTTACTGAGCTCTTAATTTATTTGCTCAACTGACGCAAACCCATTGACTTGGGTAATTGGTTGATTTTGCAGCATATGGGCCCTTCTCCTCGGCCGCAAAGTTTGTCAGTGACAGAGACCAACCTGGAGAGTCCCCTGTAGCTCAGGGGTTAGACCCCTCGCCTCGCACCCCACAGCCCCTGTAGCTCAGGGGTTAGACCCCTCGCCTCGCACCCCACAGCCCCTGTAGCTCAGGGGTTAGACCCTCGCCTCGCACCCCACAGCCCCTGTAGCTCAGGGGTTAGACCCCTCGCCTCGCACCCCACATCCCCTGTAGCTCAGGGTTAGACCCCTCGCCTCGCACCCCACAGCCCCTGTAGCTCAGGGGTTAGACCCTCGCCTCGCACCCCACAGCCCCTGTAGCTCAGGGGTTAGACCCTCGCCTCGCACCCCACATCCCCTGTAGCTCAGGGGTTAGACCCCTCGCCTCGCACCCCACAGCCTCTGTAGCTCAGGGGTTAGACCCCTCGCCTCACAAGCCACAGTCCCCGTAGCTCAGGGGTTAGACCCCTCGCCTCGCACCCCACAGCCCCTGTAGCTCAGGGGTTAGACCCCTCGCCTCGCACCCCACAGCCCCCGTAGCTCAGGGGTTAGACCCCTCGCCTCGCACCCCACAGCCCCTGTAGCTCAGGGGTTAGACCCCTCGCCTCGCACCCCACAGCCCCTGTAGCTCAGGGGTTAGACCCCTCGCCTCACAAGCCACATCCCCGTAGCTCAGGGGTTAGACCCCTCGCCTCGCACCCCACAGCCCCTGTAGCTCAGGGGTTGGACCCCTCGCCTCGCAAGCCAGAGGACCCGGGTCGATTCCCGGGCGGGTCGAGTCAGGGCGAAACCTTCAGCAAAGTTTCCTTACTCCCCGCACGCACAGCCACACGCGCACTCACACACGCCTCTGTTTACCCAGCAGGAACCCGCTTGTTAGTCGATTGGCGGATGGCTTTTCCGGGGTAGGGGGGGGTGTGTGGGGTAATAGTCCCTCCAAAAAAAAATAATAATAATGATTCCGCCACTCAATCCACGACTTGTCTGCGGGGGAACGCCGCTGGGCGCGACCGGCTGCCGCGTTTCGCCCGCAAAATACGCAGTCAGTCGCTGCACTTTACGGCCCGTGCCGCGCGAAGCGCTTCGAGACGCGAGGGTTATTGCTGCGGTTAAATTTGGCCGTCGGCTTTCTTGGCTTGTACCGCTCAGCGGGACCCGGCGCGGTGTTCCGTGATGGGAACCTGATGTGACAACGTACATCCCCTTTGGCTGTGCGCGAGACCATGTTGTTCGCAAATTGGCTGCTGCATTTGCCCACAAACAGACGGCAATTATCCTTCAACTGTTTGGACATTATAGTCTCTGACTCCATCGAACTGAAGGAATATTATTCTGTTGTTATCCCCTTCGTGTTATCCCCCCTTGCCGGCCACTCCCGATTCCCTGAGACGTCTCGAAGACGTGGTAAGGCGCCGTGTCAAATGCAAGGTTATTATTATTGGACTGTGACTGTGTGCGAACTCAAGCCCTGACCTGGGGATTGAACCCACTATTATTTTGGATTCGGAGGGGAGAGTGGTACCGTCTGAGCCAAGGCTGACACACTGAAGTGTACGTCTTAAAGGCATAATATACGATATAATCGGGACTTACACAGGGTCTCTCACAGCGGAGGGGATGTACCAAAGCTCTTGACAATTCGGGGCGAAATGTTGGGCAAGTTTCCTTACTCCCCCCCCCCCCCCCCCCACACACACACACACACACATGCACACACACACGCACACACACACGCACACACACGTCTTTGTTTACCGGCAGTCAGTAGGAACTCGAGTTGTTAGTCGATCTGCGGATCGCTTTTCCGGGGGTAATAATCCCTTTCAAATAATAATAATAATAATGTGGTCACTCAACCCACGACTGTTTGTGGGGACGTCGCCGGGCGCGATCGGCCGCCGCCTTTCACCCGCAAAACACGCAGTCGCTACACTTCGCAGGACATCCCGTGAAGCGCTTTGAGGCGTTCTCGAAGGCGTGACGAGGCACTGTATCAAATGCGAGGATTATTATTATTATTATCATCATCATCATTAGTATTTAAAGCAATTCCAGGGAATGCGTTGCCTCGTGATCACGGCGGATGGCGACGGCAGATTCCAGACATCACTCGCCTTCGCAAACGCTATGAAAACCCTCACAATCTTTGCCTCGTCTCGTTTAGTTATGTGCGAGTGTTTCTCTCTCTCTTTCTCTCTCTCTCTCTCTCGCGCGCTCTCTCTCGCTCTCTCTCTCTCTCTCTCTCGCGCTCTCCCGGGCATTGAAATTGGCAAGAGATGAACATCGCATTAGCTCTCACATCCTCTCATCTCGTCGCCTGAAACTATTATTATTTAACAGTGACGTGAAAGCCTGGCCTATAATTAATCGGCAGCTCACAGCGGGATTTGCGTACGGGCCGGCGGTGTGGGTGTGAGCGGAGTTTGAAATTATGAAATTTATTTTGTTATTTCTTTTTCTCCTGGTCTGGGGGCCAACACGTCAGCTTCTCCTTCGAAGTGTTTTGCAAACATAGCAGATGCGCGACGCCCTGCGCGTCTGCAGATCACATCTGCGCTCGCCTCGCAAGCCAGAGGGACCCGGGTTCGATTCCCGGACGGGGCAGGTCAGGGCGAAACCTTAGGTAAGACTCCACAGACGTACACACGCGCGCGCGCGCAGACACTCGGCGAAGCGCTTCGAGACGTCTCGGAAGACGCGATCGGGCGCCGTTGTCGAATACAAATGATAATAATGATGATAGTCGGCGCTCCGAGGTCACTGTGCTTAAGAGCAGCCAAACCAACCCCACGCAAACCAAACCAGCCAAGGCTTTTGGAGGTGGTGGGTGGGGGGTGTGTGGGGGGGGAGCCCAGAGTGTACGTTGGGGTAATTGTTGAAGTCAACCCAGCTCAAGAAAAGCACACAGCCTGGGCCACCCCACCCATCGGGGCTTTGGCTTGTTGGAGAGGGAGAGAGAAAGAGAGAGAGAGATGAGAGAGAGAGAATGAGAGCAAGAGCAACTGGTGTAGAGTGATAGCCATTGAGAGAAACTCCGTCCGAACAACAACAGCATTCGTAAAGCGCCTCTCACGTCGGGAGGACGTCCCAAGGAGCTGACCCACCCAGAGGCGAGGGCGGGAGAGTGAGAGAGAGAGAGAGAGAGAGAGAGAGAGCGCGCGAGAGAGACAGCGAGTGAGGGGCTGAGTCAGGCTGACGTCCCTGTTCTTCCCACAGACGAGACCTCCTTCGAGGCGGGAATCAAGGTGCAGATCCACAGTCAGAGTGAGCCGCCTTTCATCGACCAGCTGGGCTTCGGTGTTCCTCCCGGCTTCCAGACCTTCGTTGCCTGTCAGGAGCAGCGGGTAAGGGCAGGCGCGACCCCGAGACTCCGGGGACTCAGGAAGAATCCTTCCTCCCGGGAACGTGGGGCGGGAAGGTCGGGACGCGGAAAGAGCTGGATTTTTTTTTTCTCTCTGGTCAGCCGGGGTGAAGGGTGGGGTGGGGGGGGGCGTGCGGGGGTTGGTGTCTGACATAGGGAATCACTAAGGGAATTACGAGGCATTTTATTGACAGATCTCTGTCGTTTCCTCCTCGTCTCCCACCCCCACCCCCTCCCCTCCCACCCCACTCTCAGCTGAGATACCTGCCCCCACCTTGGGGTGATTGCAAGTCCACGCCAATGGACTCGGACTTCTTTGACACGTACAGCATCACTGCTTGCAGGATCGACTGTGAGACCCGGTATCTGGTGGAGAACTGTAACTGCCGGATGGTGCACATGCCAGGTAATCACTCACAGAACTGAGTCACAATTAACAATAATTAGTAACAATTAGTAATAATGAATGACAATTAGGTTTCTCTCTCTCTCTCTCCCCCGTCTCCTGGCCGACAATCGATTATTATTATTATTATTGTTATAAATCCCCCAAATAAATTTGCTCAATCGCTCGACTACGACTGTCTGTGGGGACGTCGCCGGGCGCAATTGGCTGCCGTGTTTGACCCACAATATACACAGTCACTGCACTTTACAGTGTGTCCCGCGAAGCGCTGTGGGACCTCTCGAAGACGTGATGAGGCGCTGTATGAAATGCCAGGATTATTACTATTGTTGTGATCGTCTATCGAGGAGAGGCTGAGCAAGTAAAACAAGGCAGGCGATGTCAGTCTACATTATTTAGGCTTTATATATCTGTATAGATCTGTACCTCAACTCCAAATTAACCGCCTCCATACCCCTGAGTTAATAAAAATCTAGGAAAACTTGACTAAGGGTCTCGCCCGGACCTGACCCGCCCGGGAATCGAACCCGGGTGCTCTCGCTTGCGAGGCGGGGTGGGCCCTTGACCACCGGGAGATATTAAGACCCTCGTCCTGACTGTCTCTGTCTTGGCTTCTTTAGGTGATGCTCCGTATTGTACGCCGGAACAGTATAAGGAGTGTGCAGACCCAGCCCTTGGTAAGAGGACATCTTGAGTTAGTCAGGTTGAGTTTCACCGCCCTATAGCCCCGTTGGAGCCAATAGGAATGGGCAGCCCACTTGACGGCAAAATACAAATTTGCCGTCCCTTTCACTTCCGGAGGGTCAGGTTGCAGGCAAAAGGAAGTCAGCGCTGGTGGCAGGAAGTGGACTTACCGTCTAGCAAACGGCTGGGGTTCAGTCTATACTCCAAAGTCATTCCCCCCCCCCCCACCCCTTCGTCGGTTTCTTAAGGGAACGAGCAGAGAAGCTGTTGTCAAGATTAAGGCCGAATGGGCTACATTTTGGACACTCCCCAAAAAATGGGACATCGACCGGGTAAATGGGGGTAGGTTCCAGGCGGAAAATCCCTAAACACCAAGGAAATTCCTTGGGGGAACAAAGAGAGGTTATAGGTTCGCCTAATGTCACCTGGAATCTTACAGCACAGAAGGAGGCCATTAGGCCCATCGGGGCTGTGCTGCTCTTTGGAAGAGCCACCAACTAGTCACCACTCGCCCCCCCCACCCACCACCCACCACCCACCTCCCCGCTCCCTTTTTCATCCGCTCACACCCATCCTGGTATCTCAGTTGCCAATCGCTGTGTGTGTGTGTGTGTCACTGGGTTTTGTGTGTGTCACTATCACGCACAGATTTCCTGGTGGAGAAGGACAGTGTCTTCTGCACGTGCGAGACACCCTGCAATATGACGAGATACGGCAAAGAACTGTCCATGGTCAAGATCCCCAGCAAAGCCTCAGCTAAATACCTGGCCAAGAAATACAACAAGTCTGAAGATTATATTGGGTGAGTACCTCAATCTCTCTCTCTCTCTCTCTCTCTCTCCCCCAACCACAACAACAGCGCCCCTCACGTAGGGTAGCGTCCCGAAGAGCTCGATGGTTGGGATCAGGAGGGCGGGGAGAGCGGGGGTAGGAGGGGGTGACCGGAGGCACGGTCGAAGAGGAGGGTCTTGAACGAGGCAAGGAATGGGAGTGGGGGGGGAGCGAGTCAGAGGGATGGTGAGATGGAGTTCTAGACGGTGGGGGCAGAGAGGCTGAAGGCGGGGAGGGCAAGGCGGGGCGGAGGACGTGAATTCAAGGGAATGCAGAGCAACCTGTGAGCGAGCCTTTGGCGGCGCGAGTGTGTGTTGGAGCGAGGACGGTTTGCGACGAGGAGACGCTGGACCGATCACCGTCCGATTGTCAGTCAGTCGCACCCACCCGAGTTGACGTGACTTCTTATTTCCTCGGCGTCAGGGAGAATATTTTGGTGCTGGATATTTTCTTCGAGGCTTTGAACTACGAGACCATCGAACAGAAAAAAGCTTACGAAGTGGCCGGGCTGTTAGGTGAGCTTGGAGTTTCTCGTTCCGGTCTCTCGGCTAATTCGCTTCTTTTCTTTTCTCCGACAAGGTTAAGACTCATCGTACAACGTCCTGAGTTGTGCCCCGATCTCCCGGCCCCAAAGTCCCGCTGAATATCCTATTATTACTGGAATAAGTTGGACGTAAATCATGTGTAGCTGATCCAAAGAGCCGGCGCAGGGCACGATGGGCCGAATGGCCTCCTCCCGTGCTGCCGAGGCTGAGCGCGACAGATTGGCGCGGAGCAATTGATAACGGAGGCACGAATCTGTTCCTGCAATTGCTCTCGCCTCTCGTAACGATGGCCCCAGAAATAACCAGGATTCGCGCTCTCTCTCTCTCTCTCTCTCTCTCTCTCGCTCTCACTCTCTCGCTCTCTCGCTGGCGGTCGCGTTTCACCAAGTCAAGATGTTGCTCGGTTCTCGTTGCTAATGAGGTAAACGAGCTCAGACCCCGGCAAGAGCTTGTCCATCGGAGGCTGCGGGATTATGGCTGTCATCTAAAAATGTCAGGAGGGCTTCACATGGGGGAGCTGACCGTAACACACGCTATCCGCCTCTCCCACACCCCTCTATTCACCCCTCCTAAACCCCTCCATTTCCCTCTCCCACAGCCCTCTATTCCCCCCTCCTAAACCCCTCTTTTCACCTCCTGAACCCTTTATCCCCCTCTCCCTTCTGGACACATCAAGCTCCCTCTTAAAAGACAAGGAGACTCTGAGGGTTCAGTGACCAGACTGCCCCCGGTTAAGTCTAGCCTTGCGTCTTGTGTGTGAGGGAGTGGGTGTGAGTTCACACCTGTGGGGGGGGGGGTTAATGGTGTTTCTCTCCAACTCCCGAAACCCAAATTGCTTTCTGCTCCAAGGTGACATCGGGGGGCAAATGGGTCTGTTCATCGGGGCCAGCCTACTGACCATCCTCGAACTCTTTGACTACGTTTACGAGGTAAGGCTTCGTGGAGCCGGTGGGAGGTAAGAACGGGCACGAATTGGATGTTGACAATGGCGCTTAACAATGGCGGAGCCACAAGGCCAAGCCAGGAGGAGGGAGGGAGGGAGCGAGGAAGGTGGGGGGGAGGTGACCGTAACCACATTCGAAGAGGAAGGTCTTCAGGCACGACTTGAAGATGGGGCAGGAAGAGGGTGAGGGGGGAGGGATTGAGGGAGAGAGCGATGGAGTTTCTGAGAGTGCGGCCTCCGACGGTGGACAAGAACCAGTTGAGCCGGGAAGAGAGGGGAGGTGAGGGTCTTGGGCTGCGAGGTGAGGGCTGACCCGCCCCTCGTGTTTGACCGACAGGTGCTAAAGCACAAGATGTGCGGGGTTTTGCGAATGGGAAAGCAACAGAAACGAAACAACAACGACAAAGGGGTCACACTGAGCCTGGACGACATCAAACGCCATGCAAGTACCCATCTCCGTTCTCCCTCCTCCTCATTCTCTTCCCCATTCCCCTGCTCTCTCTCTATCTCGCTCTCTCTCTCTCTCTCTCTCTCTCTCTCTCCCCATCGTGTCTGGGGTGGGGCGGGCAGGGCTGGGCTGGGGGACGTGGAGCTGGCCCGGAGCCCGCCGAGCGGAGGGAGCGGACAAGTTGGTAGAGGGGTTAGGAGGTAGGGGTGGGGGGGGGGGGGGGGAGCAAGGGCTTGGAGGGAAGGAGGGAGGGAGGGAGAGAGGGTGAGGCGGAGAGATTGAGTTCCAAAGGGTGGGGTGGGGAGCAGAGAGGCTGAGGCCCGATGGTGACGAGAGCTAAGGTTGACGGGCTGTTGTGTGTGTGTTGTGTGTGTTTCCGTAGAATCCGTGCGAGAGCCTGAGAGGACATCCCACCGGCATGTCCTACACAGCCAACATGCTACCTCATCACCCGCCTCGCAACACTTTTGAGGACTTCACCTGCTGATGGCGGTGACTTCACAGTCAGAGCCGCCACAACCACACACTTATCTCACCGGTCAACCAGCGAGAGGGGAGGGAGGAAGGAAGGAAAACAAAAAAGAAAATGAATGAATGAATAAATGAAGGAGAGTTGAGTGTAGACCTCACCCCACACCTCTCCCCCCTCACCCCCCCCCCACCCTCCCACACCTCTCCCCCACAAAGCGCTCGGGGTGGGGGGATGAGTGCTTGAAAGCCATTTCAAACCAACCCCTCGAGAGGACGCCTGCCACGCCATCCGATGACCCAATTGGGAGCCGAACAGTCCACGATCCAACCAAATGAAGAAACAAAATGGCGGCTTCAGGGGTTGAGACCTTCAGGAAACGCTCGCCATTCACGCTAACTTTGAGCGAAACGAAATGCTAGGAATCCTCTCTCCCTCTCCCCGTCTCTCTCTCTCTCTCCTCCTCCGTCCCTCTCTCTCTTTCTCTCTCTCTCTTTCTCTCTCTCTCTCTCTCTCTCTCATCCGAGCTCATCGTTTGACATCCCAAAAAAAGGGGGGAAGTTATATTTTGGCTTTTTTTTTATCTCGTTTCCACCCGTTTTTGGTTTACTTTGGGGCCCCCATCGCTTTGACCTGTTACGGTCTGGAACCCATAGCCTGAAACGGGAAGTTGGAAACCCATTCAATAACAACTTTCCAAAGGGAATCGGAAGAGGTGTTTGAAGAGGAAAAAAATTGGGAAGATATGGGGTAAGAGCGGGGGCAGTGGGCGGCGGGAGGGGGGGGGGGTGTGGTGGGGGGGAATGGGACAGAATGGGCGGCGATGCGCCGAATGACCTCCTTCTGTGCTGTAATATTCCATGATTCTCCCCCTCTTCCCCCCTTTATTAATGACAATAATCCCGGCATTTGACCCGGCGCCTTATCACGTCTTTGAGACTCTCGAAGCGCTTCACAGGATCCCCCGTAAAGTGTAGTGACTGCGCGTTTTGTGGGCCAAACGTTAAAGCCACACGTGTTGGAGCGACGGTTAATAATAGTCCGTCTCGCCCGGCGGGGGGAGGAGGGGGGAGGGGGCGGAAATTTGATTGTGGGCGTGAGCCCCTTTTTGTTGGTGTTATTCTGAAGGTGGGGGTTGGGGGGTGGGGGAGGGTTATAAAAAATAATCAGAATATTTTACAGCCTTCAAGAAAATGGTCTTAACATGACTGAACAACCAGGGACTCAAAGCCATCTAGACTGGTAACAAATCACCCCCTCACCCCCCACACACTCTCTCTCTCTCTCTCTCTCCTCTCCCCCTTCTCCCCCCTCTCTCTCTCTCTCTCTCTCTCTCTCTCTCTCTCTCTCTCCCCCCGTGTGTCTGAATCGTTCCCCGTGGAGAAACGCAGAAGGCGGGAAGGATCAAGGAGCCTTCGGAAGCGGTTTCAGAGTGGGCGTTGAGTGCAGAGAGAGAGACCCATCAAATTGCCCATCGTTTGGGGCAGCTATCCCGGTTCTCGAGACCCCAACATCGTTTTGGGTGAAGAAAGTGTTTGTTTCCGCCCATCGCACCTCACCCTTCCAAAACACCAGCCCCTACTATCACCCCACACCCCCCACCCCCCAAAGACTCCCCCACCCCGCCCCACCCAACCTTCATAGCGTCCAGCTGTTGCGTTCATTGAACCCCTGGCTTCAACCACCCTTCCTGTTCCCGGGGTTAATAACAGCCTATTCCCACCTCCACCCCCCCACCCCCACCCCCCGAGTTTCTACCCCCTTCTCCGTCTTTTTGATGAGAAGCTTGTAGTTTTAGATGGTTCCTTCCAAGAGATCAGATGGGACGTCGCTGTGCGCAGTGAATTGGCTGCCATGTTTCGCCCACAAAATACACAGTCACTCCACTTTACAGTGTATCCTGTGAAGCGCTTTGAGACGTCTTGAAGACGTGATGAGGCGCTGCGTCAGGATTCGTATTATTATTTTTATCAGTGTCCTGATTCCAAGAACTTGTTCCAAATGATAATAATAATAATAATAATAATTTTAATACTAACCCTCGCATTTGGTACAGCACCTTATCTCGTCGTGGAGACGTCCCAAAGCGCTTCACAGGGCACACTGTAAAGTGTAGTGACTGTGTGTCGTGTGGGCGGAAGTGAATTGAGGAATTTATAATCCACAATTCTTCATTTTTAAGGCAAAACTGTGGAATAATGCCCCCCCCCGCGCCCCCACACCCCCACACCCCACTTTGCCCCCACACACACAAGCCTTTACTTACGATACAAACTTTGCCAAGCCCTTCTGACCTCCGAAACGGGGGGGAACTGAGTCAAACTGTTCTGAATGTAGGCTCCAACCCTCTCCCTGTAATTCAGTAGCTAAACATAAGGTGACTGGAGCTACACCAAGGGATGGGTTGACCAATCTACTTTATTGTGTGTGTTTTTTTTAAATGTTGCTTTGGCGTCTATTCACCGGAGATACTGTACTATAACCTTCTACTTATACGCACTGTGCGAGATTGAAACTCTAATGCCAGGAAGAGGAAAGACCTTCACATGGGCCTTTATTCACGTCGGGGTTCGAAACTTAGTGTCCCAATTTGAGAGAGACGCCAAGACTGACGTCATGCGGGACACTTTCCTGACCAGAGAGCGAGCGCGAGAGACAAAGAGAGAGAGAGAGCGACTCAATTGGATCTTCTGAATAACATCTCAAAGAGAAGTGAATTTTCCCCCCGTTGAGCCACGCTGTGCCAAACGCTAACTTGTTGGTGTTTTCAGATGGACCCATCCATTCCCCAAACCAAGACGTCGCTAAGCAAGATGGAAATCCAAATGCTTAACTGCCCGCCAATAAAAATGGCACCGGCTTTGCAATTGGTAAGAACGACAGTGGTGGCCGGCTAGAAGCCTTGAGTTGGCTTCAGGTCCTCCCGTTGTGTCAAAGTTAGGGGGGGGATGGTGGTGGGGGGGGGGGAAGGTGGGGTAGAGATGGGGTGGGGGTGGTTTCAATGTCGTTGAGTTTTGTCACAGAATTTTGCCCCTTTACTCCGATTGTTGTTGAGGATTGTTTGCTCTAAAGCCGTTGTCAGACCTTCATAAAAACAAAGGAATAAGAGACTTATCAAACAGTTTATTGGGAGGGTGGGGGTCAGGGGTCATAGGGTGCCTTTATGGGGTTTAGGGTCTGTGTGGGTCAGAGGTCGTGCATGGCAGAGGCCACGGGGTGGGGAAGCAGGTTTTCTGGTTAGGATTATTGCAAGGGAGCGGAAGGAAGAACAACAAGACATGACAGCCCTTCACATCGGGAAGACCTCCCAAGGCCCTGGACAGTCAGGAATTTGGACCCAAGCTGGGTGTTGGGATCAGGAGGGGTTGGAGGGCGGGGAGGTTGGGGGTAGGAGAGTGACCGATGGCGCAGTTGGTCGAAGAGGATGGTCTTGAAATGTGCCTTGAAGGAGCCAAGGGAGGGATTGGGGTGAGGTGAAGGGACTGTAGGGATGTGGGGGCAGAGAGGCTGAAGGCCTGACCGCCGATGGTGGGGCAGGCCGGAGCCCGCTGAGCGGAGCGAGAGCGGACAGGTGGATATGGGGAGGGAGGAGGAGGGGGGGGGGGGGGTGTCAGCAGGTCACAGAGGTAGAAAGAGGTCTCCTTTCGCCTGCGTGAAATTTCCCATTGATTTCAAATCCCCGCCATCGTCAACAACAACAACAGCAACAACAACAACAACAACAACAACACAACCAGGAAACAGAGTGTTTGCCTTGCATTTTTACCCGCCCGGCTTGATGTTGCATTATATATGGTAACCCATTAGAGTAGAGCAGAAGCAGTCGTGTCATCCTTTGTTCCTGAAGCGAGACTGCCTTCAAATTGTACTATAAACGAACAGCGAGAACATTTATTAGCCTTTTAACACGGAGAATATATGTACTATGTACACGTTTTATTCATATTAAAGAAAAAAGCACAAGGGTACGGGATGGTAGCGTGTGTGACCATCGGGACATGAGAATTCATTGGAGATTCCCACCCTCTTGGCCTTCGATGCTGTTACTGTGACATTTTACAAGATCGGAAGAAACACTTTGATGCCCCAACGTTTGATTTGCCTCCTACGGCGCTACTTGTTAAACCAGAGAAGCCCGATCGTTTAGGTTTCCCCCACCCCTACCCCCGCCGCGTCAGACGCAGAGGGCACCGGGGTTTTGAAGATGTCCCGACGCCAAGGATTTTCTCGCCACTGCTGGTCGGACCTTCAACTTCGTGCCTCGATCGAAAAGGGGGAACGGAAACCCAACACGCGCGCAAACCGAGACAGCCGCTGTTCTTCTGCGAGGCGCAGAGCGGGAATTGTACGTCATTCGGGCCTGTTCCAGTCACCTTCGGTCAGGGCGGAGGAACAGACGTGACCGAGCGGAAGTGCGGACGTCAGGTTGACGAGGGGAATCGTTTTTAATCCCCCGAGGAAACGGATCCGGACATCCAGGACGGCGATCTAATGTTCCGGGCTGTGAAACCACAGGTGTCATGGCTTCGTGTGAGGCACAGAAATTTTCAAGTCATGTACCTGCCATAAAGATGCCCTTTGTTACTTCTGATATTAATAAATATATATCATAATATACCGTTGTAACACAGACTCCAAACCTCCCCCACCCCCACCACCGTGTGCGTATTATCCAGCTGTCCTGATGCCTTGACATCGTTCCTAAAGTTGGGTAACCAATACCGGATACCATATTCCAACTGCGGGTCCTAACTAACAATTTGTATAAGTTCAGCACTGTCTCTTCGCTTTGATATTCTACCGGTTACGCTCGCGACCAAAGCATCCAATGTGGAATGTAGATTTCAGTATTATTATGCTTTGTATTGTATTATAATTTATGTAACCATTGTTTGCCCCCCACCACCACCAAAAAAAATATGCCCATGACACTCCTCCATGCAAGACCTTGCCGATGATATGGTATAAATCATGGTTATTGCGCTATTGGTGGACAGAGAGACACAGTCATTTTGTCTTTATTAGTATATAGATAATTATATTTATAGAATCTTAAGATTCCATTAGCTTTTTTTGACAGCTCTGTCCACCTGCCTTTCCACCTTCAAGGATTCAGGTACATTTACCCCCCCCGCCACCATTTAATATCTTTCTACCTCCCAAAAAGTCTAACTGCACATTTGTCCGCATTGAATTCCATTTGCCGCCTCTCTGCCCAATCAAGAAATCTTCTTAATTGGATCATTATAGCCCAGAAACAGCCCATTCAACCCAACGCTGTCAAGGCTGATGTTCCCGCTCCAAGTGAGCTTCCATAACTCCTCTAATCACTGCTCCTCTCCCCCTCCATTCACTTAATTACCCTCCATTCATGTGAATTGCACCACCTGCAACGGTGGAGCGGAGGGGGCGAGGGACCAGCGGAGGAGCCAGTGTGATGGGATCGAGGATTGAGGAGGTCGGAGGGGAAGGCAGGTGCCAGCGAGCGAGGGGATTCGAACACGACCGTTGATGGTGAAACTCAGCATTGAACGGGCGGAATTAATGAGCTAATTACATTATTTAAACCCATATTTAAATCTTGAATTATTCATCCGCCTAATCCACCAGCAAATCGAACCCTGTCCGACCACAGGTCAGCTGTTGGGGACCCGAGGTGCGAGCGCTAAATTCACTGAGGTGCCTCGTTGGATGGGACGTTAAACCTCACTCTCCCCCCACCCACCCCCACCAAAAAAAATATGCCCATGACACTCCTCCATGGATGTTAAAGATCCCGCGAGGCTACTGGGGAAAAAGGAGAAGGGGGTTTCTCTCTGAATAATTGTCGTAACAACAATTACAGTGAGAGGCGGGCGACCTATTAATCCGAAGGAACATTTTCCAGGCGGAAGGCAGACGCGAATGTGGATGAGAAAGACCGCGATTAAAAAAAGAGCCAAAAGAAGGAGCTCCCGGCGCACAGGAAAACGGGGAAGAAACGGGGAGAAAAGGGACGAAATAGGCGGACGGTGAACACGGGGGGAGCGTTGATCTGATAAAGGTTAAGGACCGACGGATTCTCCCTCAGCTCCGGTTTACGGTTGTTGTAGGAGAACAGCAATAATCCCAAACCTTCTCCGGGTCAGTGAGCGCTCGTGATTGGTTTCGTAATTGGTTTGGGACTGTGGGGCTGTGTCCTGGGGGCGGAGCTGTGGCCTGGGGGGCGGGGCTGTGTCCTGGGGGCGGGGCTTTGGCCTTGGGGGGCGGGGCTGTGTCCTGGGGGCGGGGCTGTGACCTGGGGGGCGGGGCTGTGTCCTGGAGGGGCGGGACTGTGCCCTGGGGGGGCGGGGCTGTAGCCTGGAGGGGGCGGGGCTGTGGCCTGGGGGGCGGGGCTGTGGCCTGGGGGGCGTGGCTTCCCCGTCTTCCCGCCGCGCAGCCGGGCCGGCGCCGGAAGTGGAAGCGGCGTTTCCGGTGCGGCTGAAGATGGCGGCTCGAGGTTTTCAAACAATGAGCGCGGGGCCCGGGGCGCCGCCCCCCGTCAGGGTGGCCCCCAGTCAGCAGCAGGGGCTGTACCGGCCCGCGCCCCCCGGCCAGGGCTACCCGGTAAGTGTGGGGGGCGGGGGGGGGGGGGAGAGGGAGGGAGAGAGAGAGAGGGAGCGTGTGATCGGGGGAGAGAGAGAGAGAGAGAGACCGGGGGTCTGGGAGGGAAGAGGAGGAGGAGGGGAGAGGCTGGTGTGGGGGAGGCCTGGGCCTGGGCGGTGGGGGGGGGGAGAGAGAGAGAAGCGCGGGGGCGGGAAGATGGGAATAGTTGGGGGGGGGGAGGGAGAGGGAGGGATGGAGTGAGTGAGTGAGAGAGAGAGAGAGAGGGGGGGGAGGGAGAGGGAGAGAGAAAAAGTAATTCAAAACTTTCCCCCCCTTCCCTTCCACCCCATTCCCCCCATCTACCCCATTCCTCCCACCCCATTCCCTCCTTCCACCCCCCCCCCCCCTCCCCGTCACCCCTCCCCCCCCCACCCCCCTCACAACAGGCCAAATATCTCCCTGGGGTAGCGACCCCCCCCCCCCTCTCTCTCTCGCTCTCTCTCTCTCCCCCGGGTGTCAGGCGTCATATGGACATGTGGCGGGGGGGGGGGGGGGGAGTGCAACTGATATATATATGTGTTATATTTCGTACAAAGAAAGATATCAGCGGAGGGGGTGGAACGCTGGAAAATCTGAAATAAGAGCCGAAAATGCTGGGAGAATAAATCATGGGGGGGGGGGAATATATATGTGTGTGTCATATATATCTACGTGTTATTGAGGTCAGAAGGAAAAGTGACAGAGAGAGAAGTAACTTTTGTCGCGGTTCCCAACCCGTATGTCGGTGACATTTTTCTGTGTTCACTTCCCACTGTACGGTCACTGATTTATCTTGTCCTGTTCGTTTATCTATCGTCCCGTCTGACTTCATTATTTGTAGCGCTCGCGACGTATTTATCCTTCGAGGCGTAAAGGAAGCCCGAGTGCGCGGCTGTGTCGTTTGGTTGCAGCTTTCAAATGCACTCGGTGGTTTTTTCCCTCCGTGGACGGCGGCGTCAAAAAAAAAAACACCCTCGTAAATCTATCCTCGCCCCGTGTGCCTGCTGGGTATCCTTGGCCTGGTTTACGCGGGGGAGAGGGGAGGGAGGGATTTTGTCCTCGCACTGGATGTGGCAAGCCGTACGAATGGCTGACGCTCATTTAGAGCGTTACTCTTCACAACTAGTTTTTGTTTGTTGAGAATCTGGACGTCTGCTGTTTTGGCAGTCGGTGTTTAACTGCATCGTGGTCTGTCCAAGTTCCAGTTTTGCTTTATATATCGGTTGTATCCATATATATATATATATGCATATACATATAGGAACAGGCGGAGGCCATTCAAGCCCCTCAAGCCTGTTCCGCCATGCTGTTAGATCATGGCTGATCTGTGCCTCCACTCCAATTACCCCACCTTTGCCCCATATCCCTTTAATACCCTGACCTGACAAACATCTAATCACCTCAGGCTTGGGAAAGTTAGAGTTTTTAATTTATTTTATGTTTTACGACTGTCTGGCTGTCAAGGCGGTTTGATAAGTTCCGAGTTCTGTCAATTGGAACTGGTGGATTTTTCAAACTTGATCTGATTTTTGGCCAAGAACAAGTCGCTTTTGGAAGTTTGTGGACGGGTTTGCGTTTTTTTTTGAAGGCATTACGATGATTTTTGAAGAGTATGTTATGCAAAATATATACAGGGTATAGAAAAGGTAAGGAAGGGGGAGGGAGGGAGAGAGAGAAAAAAAACAGTTCTATTAAGGATGAGAGGAGAGAGCTCCACTGGGGGAGCTAGCCTCGGACAGGGTGTGGTAGCAAAATGGCTTCTGTGGTTGATTTCTTTGAAACCAAGAGACATGGGAGGGGTGGTAGGTGACTTAACCCAACATGTTTTGATTTCACCTCCAAAACCCGGGTTGATCCTGTCCTGTAGCTCAGTGGTTAGAGCACTCGCCTCGCGAGCGAGAGACCTGGGTTCGATTCCCGGTAGGTCAGGGCGACACCTTGAGCAAGTTTCCTTACTCCCACCCGCCTGATGATAAACCCTCAAGTAAAAGAAAATCATAATAAATTGGTCATTTCAGTCCAATTGCTATTTACAAATGTAATTTGTTGTTGTTGCCTTGGAGTAATGTATTAAATGCCTACCTTTCTGGCCTGAAGGGCTATACGGGGGGGAGTGAGAGAGGTGGCGTGGTGGGGGGAGATATATTTATAGTCTCAACCCACTTACTGTTAGATACGGTCTCTCGAAGAACGTGATAAGGCGCTATATCAAATGCAAGGATTATTTTTATTATTATTATTGCAGAGCTGGCTGTAATTTGCAGTGTTGCAGAGAGAGCCTGAGGAGGAGGGGAGGGAGGGTAGTGTGAGAAATGGAGAGTGGCACAATGGGGTGAAGTTGGACAGGGCAGAGGGAAGCTTCGCTCTGCATTTAAGCGCTCTGAGGCTCTACCCTGCGTGGTGGGGGGGGCGCTATATAAGTGCAAGTTGTTGTTGTTGCATTTGGCTCGTTTGGCTGCTGATGCTGTGTGAGGCTCTGACATGGGAGAGCGTTCCAATCATCAGCAGTCATTCGCCCGTCTTCCATCGTGATCTGCGTTCCAGATCACAACTTGCACGTGCATTAGCGCCTTTCACACAGTTGAATGCCTCCGAGTGCTTTACAGAGACGGAAATGGGGAGGGTGGGGTGGGGGGGGGGGGGGGGTCGGTGAGCGGGAGCTGGTGGATATGTGGATTGTTGGTTGGCATGTGGATAGGTGACATTCTACTGTATTTAAACACAAGTGCAGTTCTCTAACGCGAACCCTAACTGGCCTTGAGTTGCCAGCAGATGGTTCAGCCGAGGGATTTTGAAGTGATGGGACGAATGTGTTGCCGCTCTTCGTGTCCCGATTTAGCACACACATTGTGAAGCTGTGTTTACTGGGCAACCACTTCTGTGTGGCTGTTTTGCTGCTGCACCGATATCCTACTAAGCGTCCCAGTTGAATATTTCTTTTTTTTTTGGCCCTCTTTATGATTATGGCGAGTCAGTCTTGCAGTCTCAAAGCCGCAACGGATATTTGCTGCGTGTACAGACTCTCGGAGCTCGGTCCAAGCTGTCAGAGATGGACAGCAGATGGCAGCAGCGTTGCATAGAAACAGAAATGAGCATTTAAGGAGGGAGGGAGGGTAGTGGGGGGGGGTGACCAAAGGTGGTAGAAGAGGAAGGTCTAGAGACGGGCTTTGAAAGAGGCAAGGGAGGGGGTGAGGTGGGGCGGGCAGGGCGGGGGGGGAGACCAGAGTCCCCGAACCAAACTGAGAATTCCATGCATACCACCGACACGTGGAAATTCCAGAGATAGATTGTTGGAATGGAATTCCTGGAGGGAAGCCCCCTGCGCTCCGGGAACTGAAACATGTGGAAGAATGATGATAATTGTATTTGGGAGTTGTATGTGATTGTATTCAGTACAAGTCTTTCACTGTATTTAGACGTCCAGAGGATTTAGGGTGTGAGTGTGTGTGTGTGTGTTAGCGTGAGTGCCATTATATTCATGGCAGATAATGATCCGTTGCCATGATCAGTCTGACATCTTCCGATAACATGGATATTTTTTTAAATGTATTGATTGTGAGGTAGTGTATTGTCCAGTGTTTCGGGATGGGCTGGAATTCTTTGGGAGTTTGCTTTCTTTGAATGCAAAAAATTGGCAGGATGGGGCCGAGAAGCCTACGGATAGACAGATCGCGTTGACCTTTTCCAGTCCTGTATGCTCTTATATTCCTTGGTAAAAGTCTGCTTTCCGTGCTCAGTGTCCCCCCTCTTTGTCAAGTGCCCTGTGATGTTCTGCAGATGCAAATTGTTCGGAGCTTGAATCGAGCCCCTTGATGTCAAGGGGTCGTGTCAAATGCATTATGCGGCTTCAGTTTACCTGTATGTCTTGGGAACCTCAATGAGATCTCCCCTTAGGCTTTCCTGAAGCGTAAAGGCTTGTAGCTGACTTGGTTCTTTTTTCATAATTCATCACCTTCTGCCTACGTGAGTGAGCCAGTGTGTTTATCGAGCTTTCGTTGCATTTAGGGCATCCGCTAGATTTGGGTTCTAATAATCCTTGCATTTGATGTAGCGCCTTATCACGTTGTCGAGACGTCTCAAAGCGCTTCCCGGGATATATTGCAAAGTTGTGAGTGGCAGTGTGTCTTGTGATGAAGAAGGGCAAAAGTTCCCACTCTAGTATGTGGAAAAAGACAATTTTTTTTTAAGGTTAATTATATGTTAATATAATAATCCTTGCATTTGATACAGCGCCTTCTCATGTCTTCGAGACGTCTCAAAGCGCTTCACAGCATATACCATAAAGTGAATTGACTGTATATTCGATGTTGGATGTACAGTAAATTGTGCATAAATTAGTGTTATACTAATTGCATTTGCCTATTGTAGAAATTGACTTGTAGTATTGACTGAAACTGTACAGAGTCGGGTCCATGTTTCAGTGGTTGCTGTGTGCGATGTTTCATTAACTTTGCGTTGGTGTTTGGTCCAATGTTCAATCCGTTTTAATCTTACCTGGGATTGATTGCCCTCAGGGGATGGCTTTGTTGCTTCATCCTAGTGACCAGACGGACGACAGTAAAGTACTTTTCCCATTGATTTTTTGGCGGAATCGTGTTTTTGCTCAAGTGCAAAGGCTGGACTTTGCTGATTGCCAAAACGGCAGCTTGATTGTTTTCCACGCTGTTCTTGAAAAGGCTATTTTCTGGATGTTGTTACCTTGGGGTTAGCCGCCAGTTCGCTGGTTAATCTCCCTTCTCGGTAAAAGCTGTACATCAGCTGTCTGATTTCCTCAATTGATACCATTAAGAAATTTAAGGTCAATGGAGCAAAAGCTATTTTCCCCATCAGTTGTACGCTGTAATTTGGATCCCGCTGTGCCAGATGTTCTTGTACATGAAGTGCACTATAAATATAAATGCTCCGCGGTGTTTCTCATCACTCTTTTCTCTTTCATCGACTTTAGTAATCTAAAAAGCTTTTTTAGCTGACTGTGTGAAAATAAAGCTGGGAAGCCAGTGGTATCACTTCATTTATATATCCCCGACCGTGTATTTCGCCCACACTCTACAGTACATTCTGTGAAGAGCTTTGAGCCGTCTCAAAGACATGATCATACGCTGTATCAAATGTACGGATTATTATTTATTCTAGCACTGGATCTCAGCAAGCCAGTCAGATCCACAGTCAATATTGCCCCATATTGATTTTTATATTTTATTATTTTAGCAACGAAAGCTGATTTAGCAGCTCCGCGTTACACGCGGCCAAAGAAACAATGCAATTTTACGAGCTGAGTACGTACGTTCTCAACAAGATGAAGGCTCCAAAAAAAAGAAGTGAACAGCAAAAAAGATTTAGCTGAAACTTCTACCCCAACCGCCCTCTATAATAATATATTAACAATAACAATCCACGCATTTGATGCGGCGCCTTATCGCGTCTTCGAGACGTCTCAAAGCGCTTCACAGAATAGACTGTAAAGTGAATTGACTGTATATCTTGTGGGCAAAACGCGACGGCCAATTGCACACAGCAGTGTCCCCACAAACATTATAGCCTGAACCAAAATTAAAAATTGCTCCCTTTACCGTGTCGAGCTTGCTCACGCCTTCCAAAATTTCAATGTGACCTCTGAGTTATCTGAAACGGCCTGAATCGGGGGAGTGGGTCTGGTTGGGTGGCTCTTCCAAAGAGCCGACGCGGGCACGATGGGCCAAATGGCCTCCTTCTGTGCTGTAATATGCTATGATTCTGCTGAGATTCTGTGAAACAAAACCCTTTGATAGATTCGAAGAATGTCATTTTCTTTCAGTGCAATCTCAGGCTGAACATTTGCTGTAGTTTCTCCAACACCTAATTGTGCATTCGAGGTCTGATTTCGCGTGCGGGTCACCTCAAATCAATGGGTTTTCCCCCCCCTTTAATTGTAGAGAATTTCTCTCGAGCCCCTTCCCCCCCCCACCAGCACGGTATGTTGAGGCACTTTATGGCGTGTGGCTAATTAATGGCTGTGGTTGCAGCTGTTTTGTCTTCTCTCCGTGCGAACCGTCCGAATTCAACTTTTCTTCGGGGCTGTGGTAAAATTTCACCACCTTCCCTCCCTGCCTTGCAAACCGTGATTATTGCATTCCTCGTCTCCCCCCATCTCAGGAAAATTGCAATCCTCGCCATCCGCACAATAAAGAGTTTTATTGGCAGCAAACGCTCGTTGCCTCTTACAGACCCAAGCGTCGGGCTGCCTGCAATAAGTCCCATCTGCAACCTCGGAAAAGAATAATGTGGGGAGAAGAGGAGGGTGGGTGGGTGGGTGCAGGGATTGAGTAGGTTTGAGTTATTATTTGCTGGTGCCAGTGATTGTAAATGAAAGCTGTTAGCTTTTGACGGTGACAAATTAAACTATTGTGCCAAAAGTCAAGGACTTTCCTGAATGCCCTTCACTACAGTCGTTGCTAACGCTTTCGCTTTGGCTTTTTTTTTTCCACACACACACACACACACACACACACACGCGCTTTTTAAGTGGAAGGCTTTTTTTTTTAAATAAAAAAAATGTTAATTAGCTGAGACCCTGCGAGTAGAGAAGCACGGAGATGAAAGACATGTAAGAGATGACGTGAAACACCACTTACTACAAGGTCTTCCACTGACTCGCTCCTTTGTGATGCTACAAAGCACATTGTACAGCACCACGGGCTGAAACGTTTCTCTCTCTCTCTCTCTCTCTCTCGCTCTCTCTTGCTCTCTCGCTCGTCCTTCCCTGCTCTTGTGGCTTGGCTATTGAGGGTTGAGGTGATTGTGTTTATCCACAATAAAATGTACGATGTACAGGAGTGGAAGCTTCACTGGTTGAAGGCGAACGCAGTAAGTGGAGCAGAGCAGACAAACAAAAGCTCCCTCAAAGGGAAGCGTGGCATGCGGTCAACAACCAGAAGCAAACTGTTTGAATTTCTCGCTCATGGTTTTGTAAGTGTGCGATTTTATTTTTTAAGTGAGAATGTTGTGTTTTTCTTAAAAAAATATACGTAGCATATATTTTGCGCCTCCCAAAAAAAAGCTTTCTTTTATTTAGCCGGGCTCGACCTTAAGAAAAGAAAAGCTCTTTTCCTTTAAACACACGATTGAAGGTTGCGTGTAAGTTGCCTTCGAATCTTTTTACAGTATCCTTTACAGCTTTTAAAGAGGTGATTCCGAGCTCAGTCAGTCAGGATTTTTTTATTCCTCGTCTGTGCATTTTTTTCCCGGAGGATTTTTTTTTTTTTTTTGCTCCTTAACTTAAAAAAAAAAGAGAGAGACCGGCGAGCTATCTTATGTCTCGTGTCGAATGAACAAACGCACGGTGAATTACTCTGTGACCGCATGCAGCAAGCAAGTTGGCTTGATTTCCAGTTAATACCCTCAACCGAATTGCCACGCTGCGTTTGATTTTGACGAAAAGAAAAATTTGGGGCTTTTCTTTTTCTCTGGCGGGGATCTGAAATGATTCCGGTTGAGGTGTTGGCTGGCGGCGTAGTGAGGTGAGGTAAAACACTCGTTCGTTCCTACGCTGACAGCCAGCAGAAGCCGGCCAGAACTGCTGACTTCTCCTTTTCACGTCCTTGCCGGTTGGAATCAAATTTAAGGTTAAATCATTCCCACATTGTTCACTTGGCACTGGCAGGTTTCGCCTTAAGGTTGAAGATTTTGAAGCGTTTCGTAATAACGGGCCGTAATAGTTCCATCTCCTGAGTTTTATGTCTTCTTTTTTTCCATTTTTTTGGGGGGGTTGTGGGGGGTGGGTGTGGGGGTGGGAAGAAATAACTTGCAGCAAAATTCTACAGCAGAGAGAGAGAAAGGCTGACTGACGGTAACTGATTCTCCTGTGTCTCTCGCGCTCTCTGAGGTTCTGTGAGCGGCGAGGCAGGTGGGCTACTGTCGGGAGGGGGGAATGGGAACAGGGTTTTCGACCTACGCTTGGCAGCTCCCCAATCTGGGCAGATTGGCTTATTTCGACGTGTTTCTCCCCCCCCCCCCCCCCCGTGATTGAGGAGGGCTCTATTAATATAAAATAATTTGTAAATGCTAGATGGCATCAATTATACACTCGCAGACAGACACACTCACACGCACACCCTCACACACGCACGCCCCTCACAACACGCGCACTCCACACGCACGGCAAAGCGTGCCATCCTTATATATTCAAGGTGTCCTCACTTTCTTGCTTTCTGTGGTATTTATACCTTTTTTGATGTTGCCTCCAACGGCCCACAACTGCTTTTTAATCATCACTGTGTTCTCTCAGGTTAAGTCACACTTGTCTTCCTTCAGCTCTCGGCATCTGCCTGCAGCAGCGGCATCCCCTATAGATATCAGCTCTTTCGAAATCTCATCGAGAATTTTCATCATGGGGCAGCACGTTTACTAACCCTGTTTGAGGAAACGCTGTGAATCGGGTTCTCCCCCGTTCTTGCACGGCTTCGCTAGCTCCCCATCCCTCAGAGAATCAAGTACAAAACCCCTCGTTCTCACCTTCAGAGCCCTCCATGGTCTTGCTCCCCCCCCCCCCCCACCTCTCTCACCTCCTAACCCCACATCGACCGGACACTGGCCACGCGCTTCCTGCCCCACCATTGGCGGTCGGGCATTCAATATCGCTGTCCCCACACTCTGGAAATCTATCCTGCAATCTCTCCGCCTCACTCCTCTCTTGCCTCCTTCACGCCTGTCTAAAGACCCTCCTCTTCGACCATGCCTTCAGCCACCCTTCCTGAAGCCCCCAACTTCCAGCTCGGGTCCAAAAAACCCTGATCGTCCAGTGCCCCTGGGACGTCTTTCCGACGTGAAGGGCACTCGCTGTACAAGTGTCATGTGTTCTTGTGGTTGTCGTCACGTGACTCATTTGTGTTTTCTCGCCTTGCACCTACAGCGCCCAGGGATGCCCCCAGGCAGCAGGATGCCACCTCAGGGGGCTTCCATGGGACCCCCGGGCCCTTCTTACGGCGGTAGCCCAGCGGTACGGCCCGGCATGCCTCAATCCATGATGGACCAGTCTCGCAAGCGGCCGGCGCCTCAGCAGATACAACAAGCGCAGCAGCAAGCAGCTCAGAACCGCAACCACAAGTACGTCCGATCCTGTCCTCGGGTCCCAGTCTGGCTCCCAATCAACCGCGCGCGGATTTGCAGCACGCGAACCTTCTGAGGAACCATCTGATTCCCACTTAAGCAGCGCAGGGAGCCGCAGGCGTCTGCTGAGCTCGATGTCGTTCGTGCTCCGGGGACGGGCCTCTTGCCTCCCCAAGTCCGAAATCGCTGATCGGCAAATCATAACGGGGTCAAAGAAAGAATAGTACAAATGACCACAAACCTCCCACGTTTTTGTCAGAAGAACCAGAGGGGAGGGGAGGAGAATTGTTTCACCTGACAGGGTGGCGGAAGCAGATTCGATAACAGCTTTCAAGAGAGATGTGGATAGATATTCGGGGGAGGACAAATTTGCAAGGCTATGGGGAGAGAGCGCGGAGCGCGGGTGGTGGGAGTGAGTGGGATTAGTTGGGTAGCTCCTTCAAGAGCCGAATGGCCTCCTTCTGTGCTGTACAATTCTATAGGCGCCACATAAACGGTGGTTTGTGATAGGTTTGTTCGAAAATTTCTGTGCAGAAAGATGTCTCGGGGAAGGGAAGTGAAGGTTACTTGCTTGAAACGCTTTTCAGCTGCTGCTGAAATTGCACAGCATCTGTCACCTACAAGGGTGGTCGATCTGCGCAATTACAACAGCAGAAATCGATCTAAATTCTCTTCGATAGAAAGTCCTGGAAGAATTTAAAAAAAAAAAAATGTTTCCTTCTCTCTCTCTCTGCCCACCACCCACCCACCCACCCACCCACCCACCTCCACCGCTCAAAAAAAAAAAGCAATCCTCTCGCACAAAGGGCATTCAAGGCTGGGAAATATTCCACAAGGCCAGGTCCTTTGCTTATTATAAAACCAGCCCGCTTTGTGCTGCTGTGAAAAACCACGGTAAAATCCAGACCCTCTGAAGCAAATGCACACAGTGCGAGAATCTGCTTTGGTTCCATTCGCGCCTGAGTGTTCGGCATCGTCCTTGTCGATGAAATGAAGGCGCGGCGGCTTGGCCACAACCAAACTGTTTGCCGTTCACACCCTGCAATCTGGCTTTGGCGTCCCTCCTTTGGTCAGAGCAAAGCAAAGGGGAATCTGGCAAGTTCTGTCTCTGTGACCCAAAAAATAAACCGTCCCCGTTAAACACAGCCGGAATAATAGTAGTAGTAGTAATAATAATGGATGCGTTTGGTGTAGCGCCTTATCAAGTCGTCAAACCATCTCGAGTCATCAGAACATCCCGTCATAGCATTTTCCTGTGAAGTGTCGTTAGTGGTTGTGTGTCTTGTAGAACACATGTGGCAGCGCACTTGGACACAGTACTGCTCCCATCGACAGCCACAAAGCCATTTTAATTTGCGGCTGAATTTACCTGTACAGATATTCCCCCAAGCCAGGGCTTTAACATCGAGCCAATAGGTCGTCTCTACACCTATAGTGTGGCCACAAAATGGCAGAGGGATCCGTAACAACGACGCACGACAGTTACACAGTGCCTTTCACGGCAGGAGGACGTCCCAAGGCGCTGGACAGTCAGGGATTTGGATCCGAGCTGGGGGTTGGGATCAGGAGGGGTTGGTGGAGGGCAAGGGAGGATGGGAGTAGCAGGGTGACCGAAGGCGCGATCGAAGAGGAGGGTCTTGAGAGACGGGCCTTGAAGGAGGCGAGGGAGGGAGGGAGATGTCTTGAATTTACAAGTTCTTTACCGACTGAGTCATCGGAAGGAGTGAAGGGAGAGAGACAGAGAGAGAGAGAGACAGAGAGAGAGATGTGCACTGTATTATTTCGCATGTGGCAATTCCATACGGTGGTTGCATTCTCTGCCCAGAGGTTGTGGTGAATGTTTTGCAATGTTTGAAGGACACGAGTTGCCGAGGTAACCTATTTTCTATTTTCTTCTGTTACTCGAACAGCGCCAAGAAAAAGAAGATGGCAGACAAAATTCTACCTCAGAGGGTAAAACGCTTCTTTTCCTTTCCTCTCTTCAGTCCATTTCCTTGATCCAATCGTGGGAATTTCCAGCGCGCAAGGAGACAATTTGGCCCGTCGAGTCTACACTGACTCTTAGAGCAAACTGTCTCTTTTTCTTTCGATCTCACTGCCCTGCCTTATCCCATAACCCCCCCCCCCTTTTTACTTTTCGTTAACCTCTTCACCCATTTAGACAGTTTCAAGATGTTTTTCTCTGTGTCTCGAAATCTCGACTCGATTCCTAATCCTCGTCCGTTAATGCCCTTTCTGGTGGTCCTAATGCCTTCCAGATTCGGGAGTTGGTACCGGAATCCCAGGCCTACATGGATCTGCTAGCGTTCGAGAGGAAGTTGGATCAGACTATAATGAGGAAACGGCTGGACATTCAGGAAGCACTGAAGCGTCCAATAAAGGTAGAACCTCGGGGACACTGCTGTGCGCAATTGGCTGCTGCGTTTCGCCCGCAAAACATAGTCAATCCGCTTGACGGTCTGTTCTGTGAAGCGCTTTGAGACGTCTCGAAGACGTGATAAGGAGCTGTGTCAAATGCAAGAATTATTATTATTTTTGCAATCCTCTTTTGAGTGCGACGCTTTCAAATGCGACACCACCCCCCTTTTCAACAACAGCCACAACTTGCAGCTGTGTCGCGCCCATCACACGATAACACAGTTCTTCTGCCCACGTTAAGGACCAAGGGAATTTACGGGCACCAAACAAACAGCTGGCAATTTGGGCTTGAAAACTGCTCTGTACAAAACACAAATGTAGCAATGAGTGTTTTACCCCAACACAGACGGACAGGGACACACCACACACACCACACGCAGGTTCCAGCATTCGAACACAGGTTTTTGTAGTCGAAGGTAGGAATTGCTTCCAGGAGCAACGTGACAAAGCTTCGTGATTACATTCTCTCCGACTTCGAAGCACTGACCTTGATCTCCAATCCCCTTGTGAATTCAGTCACTCGCCAGACACGCAGAACACATTGATCCATCCGTACATCTAGCAAGAGCTTAAGCTTTTACCGCCCAGTCTCAATAAACCTTCCAAGCAATCCTCCTCTCTTCCTGGCTCCAAAAAAAATGGGGTTTACATCCCTACTGTACTGCTCGGATTAGCTGGCAATTTGTAAACCGATTCGTACCCGGGGAGGGGGAATTTCACAATCTTTTGCTCAATTTCTATTCTATGGTTTTCCTTCTTGATCTGGATATTTATCTTATTTGGTGCTGAAAGTGACGATACATAATAATATTATAGATGCACTGCTCGGAAATAGGAGATTCAGCCCGACTAGCCAGTTTCAGTCACTGCAGCTTTTCACCCACCAAATACACAAATCACTGCATGTTACCGTATATCCTGTGAAGCGCTTTGAGACGTCTCGAAGACGTGATAAGGCGCTGTATCAGATGTAAGGATTATTATTATCTCCTTGCACTTCTCCAGCAAAAGCGAAAGCTTCGAATATTTATTTCCAACACGTTCAACCCCCCGAAAGCGGACGCAGAGGACGGGGAAGGAACTGTGGCCTCGTGGGAGCTCCGTGTGGAAGGGAGGCTTCTGGAAGATGTAAGCTTCGGACTTGGTTTCCGTGTTACACGCGTGGACGTTTTTGTGCAATCACACACACACAACATATATACGCACACGCCCCTGTACAGGGTGACCAAAAAGTCGTGAAACCATTGCAATGTCTAATAAGTCTTAAAGCAATGATGATATTATAAGATATATTTTAGATAATAGGGTAGATATCACAACTTGTGTTCACCCCTGTACAAACGTATGTGCAAATGCAGGCAATCCGTGAAGGGCAGGCCCAGAATTGCCTTAAAAAAGCTTTATTTTTCTCCTCCAGTTATCTACCGATGTTATCTAGGTCCACGGCACAGAAATTATAATCATAATAATTTGGTCACTCAATCCACGACTGTTTATGGGACAATCCACTGCCCAATTGGCTGCCACGTTTTGCCCACAAAATATACAGTCAATTAACTTCACAGTATATCCCGTGAAGCTTTGAGATGCCAATTGACTAACAACCGGGTTCCTACTTACTGCTAGGTAAACGTGTGGGTGGAGCAAGGAAACTTGCCCAACATTTCCCCCCCCACCCCCGCCCGGAAAGCAGCTATATCAAAATGCAAGGATAATTTACTAACTTTCAAAGTGAAATAATAATAACAACATGACAATTTTGGGTGTGTGTCTGCAGTCGGCTGTATCGAAGTACGATGCCACAAAACAGAAGCGGAAATTTTCCTCCTTCTTCAAATCGCTCGTGATCGAGTTGGACAAAGACCTCTATGGACCTGACAACCACCTGGTTGAGGTAAGCGACACACACACACACACGCACACACCATACGCACACACCACCACACACACACACCACACGTACAAATCCCTCTGTTTAATTAACACCTCGTTCTCTCAGTGGCACAGGACAGCCACAACCCAGGAGACCGATGGTTTCCAGGTGAAGAGACCGGGTGATGTGAATGTCCGCTGCACAGTGTTGCTGATGCTGGATTACCAGGTAGGGTCTCTGCAGCCAGGGATGAACATTGGAACAGGAGGAGGTCATTCAGCCCCCTCGAGCCTCTTCCGCCACTCTGTACGATCACGGCTGATCTGTACCTCAACTCCGAGCCACGACTCTTTGTGGGGGGAGGGGTAGCGTCGCTGGGCGCAATTGGCTGCCGCGTTTCGCCCACAAAACGCGCACAGTCACTACGCTTTACAGTGTCGCGCTTACAGCCACTTTTGCGGCAACGTGTCTCGAGATGATGATGTTGCCTGAGCTGCTGAGCCTGAGCTGTAGAGTCTCACTGTCGCCTTTAGGTGGCAATGAGAGCACTATTAAAACGCCACCATTGGACTAAGTTCACAAGCCTACAGTAAACCCTCGTCATCTAATGGTGACTTTTCTGACTCCCGTTAACTACTTGCTTCCCCCGTCTCTTCCATCCTTCAGTCGCCTCACGCGCCCCACCCCCCCTGTCCTTTTAAACTCCCGTCCACAATCTCAAGACCTTTCTCTTCGACAGCGTCGTTGGTTATCTTCCCAACCACCCCTCCCTCCCTCTTCTCCCTCCCTCTCCTCTCTCTCCTCCTGGCTCTGGGTGTGAGACTCCACCACTGTCAAGTGCTTCGGGACGCTACCCCATGTAAATGCAAGTAGTTGTGGTGGTGGTGGTGTTGGTATTGTATTGCTGGCTGTATAGAGTGATGAGATCTCTCTTGTTCTTCTTCTTTAGCCGCCCCAGTTTAAGTTGGATCCACGACTGGCCCGGCTGCTGGGTATCCACACTCAGACCAGGCCCGTCATCATCCAGGCCCTGTGGCAGTACATCAAAACTCACAAACTGCAGGATCCGCATGAGCGCGAGTTTATCAACTGTGACAAATACCTTCAGCAGGTAATCGTCAGCACAGGTTTCCTTACTCCTTCCACACACACACACACACACACACATACGCACCTCTTACTGCCCGGCAATAAGTAAGAAGTCCTGTAGCTCAGGGATTAGAGCCCTCGCCTCGCAAGCGAGAGGACCTGGATTCGATTCCCGGGCGGGTCAGGTTAGGGCGAAACATTGGGCAAGTTTCCTTACTTCCCACACACACGCGCGTGCCTCTGTTTACCCAGCAGTAAGTAGGAACCTTACGGTTGTTAGTCGATGGCCGGATCACTTTTTTGGGAGTAATAATCCCTCCCAAAAAAATACTACTAATAATAATAATTATTGGGTCACTCAATCCACGACTGTTTGAGGGGACGCTGCCGGGCGCAATTGGCTGCTGCGTTTCGCCCACAAAATACGCAGTCGCTGCACTTTACAGTATATTCTGCGAAGCGCTTTGAGGCGTCTCAACAAAGTGATAAGAGTTCTCTGTGAACGCGCGTTGCTGTTGTTGCGTTCTGACGTAATGATCCTTTGCCGCAGATCTTTGAGTGCCAGCGAATGAAGTTCTCGGAAATACCGCAAAGGCTCCATGCCCTGCTGATGCCTCCAGAGCCCATCATCATCAACCACGTGATCAGGTGAGGGCACTTAAAGCAAGAGGGCCTGGGTACAGGGTGCTGAAGGGCGAGGCGGTAAGAAGAGGGTCATTAATGGCTGGGTGACTAACGGTAATTATTTAGCTTTAAAGAGAAAGTGTGGGTGAGGTCAGGATATTAGTGGATCGTTTTCCGGTGGTAATAACCCCTTCAAAATAATAACAATCATAATAATAATGGGGCCACTCCATCCACGGCTGTTTGCGTGCAATTGGCTACCGAGTTTCGTCCATTCTTACCCTCCCTTAGCCTCCCTCATGCCCTCGCCAATAAGTTTCTTCACCAAAGAGTTATCTCATTTCTTCTGGTATTTGCTGACACAATCTGTCTCCGCCACCTCCCTGTGCAATCTATTCCCCACACATTCATCGCTCTCTCTCTCTCTCTCTCTCTCTCTCTCTCTCTCTCTCTGTGAGAGGTAATTAATTCTGAGCTGTCTCCCTGCCCTGCCCTGCCTTGCTGCGTCTGCTTTACTCATTTTCCAGTCAGGTCTGCAGTCTGACTCTCCCTGGCAAACTGACGTGCCTGCCGAGGGGAATATCGGAATCGAGTCCATCCACTGTGGAGGTCTCGGTAGTCGGTTCCTGAGCAGTAGGAGTTTCACCCGCAAACCCCACAGTCACTACACTTTACAGTGTATCCTGTGAAGCTCTTTGAGGCGGCTCACGGTGTGATACGGTGGTATATTAAATGCAAGGATTATTATTATGATCTCAGAGACTTCCTCCTGACGTGGAAGATCCAGAATAAATCTAAAATGGGTGGTGTATATTTTTGGCGAGCGTTTGTGGGAGAGATTAGACCCAGACGACATCTCGCTACACCAGGGTTGCCCTGTATGGGGCTCCAAAAGCTGCTCATAGTCTTTCGACCAGAAAATACACAGTCAATTCACTTTACAGTGTATCCTGTGAAGCGCTTTGAGACTTCTCGAAGACGTGCTAAGGCGCTATATCAAATGCAAGGATTATTATAGTCCGCTCGCATCACTGAACGCAATTTTTTCCCCCTAAAGTCTTTTCCCCCTGAAGTCTTTTCCCCCTAAAGTCACCTTGGTGGAACTCCTTACCTCTCCTACCGTCTTAGTGCAATTATCTGCAGGCTTTCAGAGCCCAAGATTGGCATTGGCTAACCATTTCTCTCTGATTTTATGTCAACGCCACTTTCCGTTGGCGATTTTCAGCGTGGACCCTAACGACCAGAAGAAAACCGCTTGCTATGACATAGATGTGGAGGTGGACGACACTCTAAAGACCCAAATGAATTCCTTTCTCCTCTCTACCGCCAGCCAGCAGGAAATCGCTGCTCTGGATAACAAGGTGAGCGCAGGGTTCTGTGTGAAGGTTCCAGTCCTCTCTCTCGCAGATCGTTTTCCTCCAACCACTTACTTATCTCCCCGCCGTTCCTCTCAAGAACGTTCCAAGGTTACTGGCAGTTTAAGTGTAGGTGAACAGGAGCTATAAATTGTCTTGAAAGCTACGCCGGGGTGTAGGTGTCCTGCATTCCCCTAATGGGAAGTGGCATTTGGATAAGACTTTGAATGTTATTGGTAACACTTCTGCCTCGACGGAAATGATTAGAAAAATCGCTGCCAGAAGCAAGCCTGGTCCGGGGGGGGAAATGGCGTGAGCAATACAACACAAAGTGACATTTACACGGCGAGGAGGACGTCCCAAGGCACTGGCCGGTCAGGGATTTGGACCCGAGCTGGGGGGTTGGGAGGGCGGAGGGTGACCGAAGGTTTGAGACGTGCCTGGAAGGAGGCAAGGGAGGGAGCGGGGCGAAGGGAACGTGGGAATGCAGAGCCAAACTACGCCCCGAAACTGAAAAAGTCTGCGTTTGAGGATTATGGTCTTTAGTCACTGAATAAAAAGTTTGCCTCTTGTCATGAAATTGTTGGATGATGGGATAACGCTGTCCTTCAACTAACTCAGCTATGAATTCATTGTTTTTAAAGGCTTTGGGGAGGGATTGGGGGCGGGGAAGGGGGGGTTAGGCCGAGGTCACTCCTCCACAAAGAGCGACACTCAGCTGAACCTCTTTGTACTCGAAGCCTCCGCTTTTATGTTGTAAAAATCCAGGATTTGTTTCCGCGTGTGTGGGGTCTGTGTGTGTGTGGGGAGGGGCTGTGTGGAGTGTGTGTGCGCGCGCGCGGGGCTATGGGGGGTGGGGGGGTTAGTGTGTGGGTTTGTGTGTGTGGGGGGGTGTTGGTATCATGACATTGCATCTCATTGATCATGCAGCAAATCGGAGCAAAGTGACCCACTTGGCCACCAGCCAAGGAACAGCGGAGAAAGCTGTGGGAGCCACATCTGAATGTCAATGAGGCCTAAGCCCAGCACAAGGCTTCAGCCATTTGCCATGAGGAGAGGAAGCTCCAACATGGAAGCTTTCAGTCAATGCTTCAACAGCAACAACAACTTGCATGGGGGAGGAGGCGGGGGCATTGAGGGAGAGTGTGCCAGAGTTTGGGGGCGTAGTTTCCGATTGCGATTGTCCCAAGCGACCAACTGGTGGGTCGTTGGACACATAACCGTGACCTTTTGCCTCCCCCCAGATCCATGAGACCATCGAGACCATCAACCAGCTGAAGACCCAGAGAGAGTTTATGCTGAGCTTCGCTAGGGACCCCCAAGGCTTCATCAACGACTGGCTGCAATCCCAGTGCCGGGATCTCAAGGTACAAACCATACCTGCTTGTCCCCGAACTTGTCTCCGGCCTCCGAATTGTCCCTCGCACCCCCCACCCCCAACCACTACACTCCACCATCGGTGGCCGTGCCTTCAGCCACTAGGCTACGCCCCGAAACTCTGGAACGCTCTCCCTCAATCCCTCCCTCCGTCTTGCCCGGTCCCTCCCCCACCTTCAAATCCCGCCTAAGGACCTTCCCTTTTTGATCGTGTTTACGGTCACCTCCCTCCCTCCCTCCCTCGGGGTCAGACTCCGCCACTGTCAAGCGCTCCGGGATGCTAACCAGGGTGGGGAGTTGGGGGGGGTTTAGTCTCGCATGAGCGCAAACCCTAACGCTCGGGTGTTAACACGTGACCTTGAATACTGCTGAGTCCGGGGCAGCCATTGTGCCAGTGTTCCGCACGGATGTCTCTTCACAAACTGATGACTGCCACCAAAACGGGATTTGAAAAAAAAAGGATTAACTCCGAAAAAGTTCCTCCCGGTCCCAGCGTCAGGGGGAACACTCAGCGGGTCGGGCAGCATCTATGGAGAGAGAGAGAGAAGAGAGTGGGGGAGGGAAAGCGAGTTAAAGTTTCAGGGTCAATAGCTTTTCGTCGGAATATCTTGACGGAGATGTGTGTGGTGGGTGGGGGAGGGGGCGGGTTGGTGGGGGCGGTGGGGGGAGAGTTGCAAACTAGACGCAGGGAACGAGTAGGATATTGGAGCCCGTGCAGAGAGAGAGAGAGAGAAATTTTCAATACTTCTGTTCCAATGAGCGTCCCCTCTTCCCGTGTCCCCAGTCCATGACGGATGTGGTGGGAAACCCAGAGGAGGAGCGAAGGGCAGAGTTCTACTTCCAGCCCTGGGCCCAGGAGGCTGTGTGCAGATACTTCTATTCCAAGGTAAGAGCAACCCCCCAACTCACCAGTCGCCGCAAGGCTTGGGTGCGGTTTTATCGCGGAAAGCCCGGCGGGCAGGCGGGCATCTGTCTCCAGCGGAGTTTAACCCTTTACGTCCTCTCTTCCCCCGTCCCGTTTCTAGGTGCAGCAGAGGAGGCAGGAGTTGGAGCAAGCGCTAGGGATACGCAACACCTAAGAGCGTCTCTGGCACTCGCTCGCCCTCTCTCGCTCGCTCAGCCCTCCCCCCCTCCCCCCCCCCCCCCCCACACTCCCCCGACCACCGCCCGCCCGTGTGGGTGTGGGCTGCAGCAGCAGGTGGGCATTGGGTTTCGGGGGCCGAAGCCGCGAGGGCCAAGAAAGAAAAGAAAAGAAAAAAAAAAAATTGTTTCCTGTTTTTTTATTATTTTTTTTTTGCGGTGTCGAAACTGTAAAAGAAAACAAAAAAAGAAAACTACAAATGCATCACTTGCACAGAATAAATCACCATAACGCCCTTGAACTCCCAAAGTGTTCTTTGCTACCAGCATCAGCCAAGTCAGTCAAGTCAGTCAAGTCAGTCGGTCACGTACGACTGACTGACCCGTTCTCTCCCCTTTCTTAAAAAAAATATATATGGCATAGGATTTTAGACACTGAGATTAGTTTAGTGTTATTCCAGGAAGTGGGAAGCCTAGCGACCTGGCTCACTAGTCCCCGTTAAAAGTCAGTAACCGATGTACAATTGTATTTAAACGACTTACTTCTAGTGATATTATTATTATTATTATTATTAACGAATTAGTCGATCTATAATAGAGGAATAGGCCCAGGCGGAATTCGATGTTACGTCTATTTCTTTCTTTCTTTCTTTCTTTCTTTCTTTCTTTCTTTCTTTCTTTCTTTCTTTCTTTCTTTCTTTCTTTCTTTCTTTCTTTCTTTCTTTCTTTCTTTCTTTCTTTCTTTCTTTCTTTCTTTCTTTCTTTCTTTCTTTCTTTCTTTCTTTCTTTTGTTCGTTCTTTCGTTCTTTCTTTCGTTTGTTCTTGCTTTCTGTCTCGTCGTCGTGTTCTGTGTTTCGAAGTGGCAAGTGTTTTGACCACTAACTGTGACTCCTTTTCCTCCCCCACCACCCCACTCCCTTTCCTTCCCCTCCCCACTCATTTCTTCCCCCCTCCCTCCCTCCCTCCCTCCCTCCCTCCACGCACACACTATTTTATAGATGGAGCTTACGTTGTGTTAAGTCAGTGTGCACTCACACCCCTCGATCCCTTCAAGAAAAAAAAACACTTTCACCTAATTACACCTCTTTGGTCCAAAAGTCTTAAAGAGAGACCGGATAGTCAGAGGCAAAATACTGCAGGCGCTGGAAATCTGAATTAAAATAAAAACAGGCGTCGCTGGGAACACACAGCAGGTCAGGTCAGGCAGCATCTATGGAGAGAGAGAGAGAGAGAGAGGAAAATGAGTTAATGTTTCAGGCCAATGACCACAGTTCTGTGCGTTCTCAGCGACTTGTGTTCTTATTCCAGGTAATCCAGAGGTTCACCTTCCCGAGTGCCCTTCGCCTGTTGCGCCGCTAATAGCCAATCTGGGGGAGCGGGTAAATAATAATAGTAATAATAATAAGCCTTGCCTTTGCCCTAGCCCCTCATCACGTCTTCAAGACGTCACAAAGCTCTTCACAGAATACACTGCAAAGTGAATTGACTAGTTTGTGGGCGAAACCCTTCAAGGATAAAGGATGGATATGGGGTGGGTGTGAGATTCCCTCTTTCCCCCCCCCCAGCCTCTCTCCCCCCTTCCCCCACCACCACCAAAATGGATGCCCACCACACGAAGAAAGGCTACACTAACCATAAACCTGTGGAGAGCATGGCGATAAGCGTGGGCTGCTAGTTTACGTAGCGAGCCAAAACCTACCTTAGGCGTTCCCTCTGCTCCGGTTGTGAAGGCCGTGAAAAGGTTTCGGGATCCAGAGAAAAGGTTTAATTTCCGACTGGACCCGGAGACGGGAGGTCACCAGAGAGACGCTTTGCCCTGAAATAAGTGCAAAACGCTAGGGAGCCAAGGGACTGTGTGTGTGTGAGTGTGTGTGAGTGTGCACAGTTAGTTCGTTGACTGGCTAGTTAATTAATCTCCTGTGTTGAGTATTTTGGAGAGAAGTGCGTTCTGTGGTCATCAAGTCAGTCCCAAGTCCTTTCCTTGGAACATACTACAGCACAGAAGGAGGCCATTCGGCCCTTTGTGCCCGTGCCGGAAAATTACCCAAAATATTTCCCTCCGATTAGACCGAAACCGTCATCACCAAACGGTGACAATGAAGTTTGGGGGGAAGGGGGGGAACAAAAACTGAAGCTATTCAAAGTCACAAGAGGCCGGAGTGGGTGGGCGGGTGGTGGTGGGGGGAAGAGAGGGGTTCGAACTCGCCCATGGGACGTCCTGCGGGCTTGTGTAGAGATGCATTAGCCCCAGGCAGTGTCCAGCGTGGGTGTTGAGACGCAGCAGATCAGAATTGGAACAGTGGACCCCAAGTTTGATGCTCTTTCAAGGTTAGAGTCCAAAGACGTGAAGGAGTAAGATCTGGATTTTCACCCCCCCCCCCTCTTGTCCCACCTTTTTCTCCTCTTCCCCCTCTCCCGTCCCACCCCAACGTGACCCAGCACCAACCCAAACACAAGGGAAGGTCCCAGATTCAGTCGCTGGTCACTGTGTTGATCTCAGTTCATCTGCTGTCTTAAACCCAAGGAGGATCTTGTGACTATTCTGTAACCTGCCCGAAAACGTACTGATTGATGGCCTGCGTTCTCCCTCTCACCTCCCACTTACTCCCCACCACCCCATCCATTCATCTGTCTCTTGGCTACTGTACCAGAGGGAGGGAGAGAGAGAGAGAGAGTGTGAGAGAAGCTCAGGAGAAAGAGGGAAAGAGTCTTTTAAGAGGCAGGGAATAAGTGGACCTCAAGTATCTCTCCTCCCTCCCACCCCCCAACCTCGACTTTTCCTCGGTTGGTCTGTCGGTAAAGTCACTCGATTGCAGTGGCTCTCGTCGGTAACCTGACTAGTCGATAGGTCGCACTTTCCCGCTGCCCCTGTGAGAAGCTTTGGTAACGCTGCTATTAACCCGGAAACCCAACTGGTTCTGAAGGAACCCGTCCTGAAGTGGGTCCAATTGTTGTCATTGGTGGTCAAGGCAAAACCAGGTCTATTCCCGGAGGGTCTTGTTAAAGTCCCTCTTCTGTTGTCCTCTTTTACTTCCCCCCCCCCCCCCCACTCCTTGCCCCTCTCTCTCTCCTCCCCTCTCTCTCACTCCTCTTCCTCCCCCCCCACACCTCTTCTCTGACCCCCCGCACCACCTCCTCCCCAATCCGGGAGGAGCAATTATATGAAGGTCATTTGATTTCAGCCTCCTTTTTAGACTCCCTCCCCCACCCCAACCCCAACCCCTCCCTCCCCGCCCCGCCCCCCCCCCCCCAAGTGTAACTAGAATGCGAGTTTCCAGTTAACGAAAACTGTAATTTAGGCGGTTTTTAAGGGAAAAAAAAACCTCTGCAGTTTATGGGCTGCAATAACCTGTATTTTTATTGTAGTTTTTGAGGGACCAGATTTTTGTACTGTATGCTTGTACGTCTCACCCAATTTTAATAAAAACCTTCAACATAGAATCTCTTTTCTCTCCCTCTTTCTCTCGTTTTACTGCAACGTTGAATCGCAACGCACAGCTCCCCCAAGTTCATACCCCCAACCTCCTGCTGGTCCCTCCCTTGCCCCCCTCTGCTCCACCATCGCTTGCTGCGCATCCGGCCGCCCCACTACGCCTCCCAAAAGCTTTTGGGACTCTTCCCCACCCCACCCCCCCAATCCCAATCCCCCCGCCCTGCCCCGTTCAGCGCCGCAAGACACTGCGTTGTGTAAAGGCAAGTTGTTGGGTGCACGACCGACAGCCGGACTGACGTCTCGGCGGAACTCGAGAACCAGGTTAATCGTTCGTCAACATCATCGTCGCTGCTTTAATAAAAGCCCTGTTCGTGCCTTAAATACCCCGCGGCAAAGACTCCACTGGGACAAAGGTGAGAGGTGGCCACTGGGGGCCTGTGGCTGACCTTCACTGAACTTTCTACCAAACATTAACTTGGTTAACAGCGGTGAGATAGGGGGAGCAAGTCACTACCCTCTGGAATTCCATCCCACAGCCCCTCCGCCTCACCCCCTCCCTCCCTCCCTCGTGAGAGGCGCTGTGTAAATGTCTTGTTTCTCTGCCCGTAACACGGCTTCCGTGCGGTAGGGAAATCCTGTCGTTATTTAAGTCAGTGTTAGCTCTCTGTGCAGACTAACTGTCCTTTGCCCTCCAGCAGGTTGTCTATCTCTGTTGATTGTACCTTGGACTCCCAGAGATGGCATTATGCGTTACCCTGACCTCAACCATTGACCTGTTCCACTGCCTCACACATAACAGTGCCAACAACAACACGTTATATTTGCGTAACGCCTTTCACGCCAGGGGGACGTCCCAAGGTGACAGGAGACAACGGGGACAGTCTTTGGTCTCACCTGGGTTTTCACCATGATCTATATATATATAATAATAATAATACAGATAATAATAATTATCACAGCTTCGAGACGTCTCAAAGCGCTTCACAGGATATACTGTAAAGTGTGGTGACCGTGTGTTTTGTGGGCGAAACGCGGCAGCCATTTGAGCACAGCAGCGTCCCCACAAACAAGTCGTGGACTGAGTGATCAAATTATTATTATTTTGTTTAATTGGGGGGGGGGGGATTGCAAAATTGAGCCTTAGGAGTGTCACCGATGGGAGACGGAGCAAAGTCGCTTAAATAGTCTTGTGTTGCAGATTTCCTCCTCCTCCTCCTACCCCCCTCCCACCCTCTCGGTCTGCGTCGGGGGCATTTGTACTTTGGGGAACGATTTGCACAGGTTTCCACACATTTCTGCCGCTGTCGGTCAAACTTTGGTTTGTCAATGAGTGTTGAAGCCAATGAGTGTTGAAGCCAATGAGTGTAGAAGCCAATGAGTGTTGAAGCCAATGAGTGTTGAAGCCAATGGTTTGCAGCCAGTGGTGGTGGGAAGGATAGGACAAGGGGTGGGGGGGGGGGGGGGGTGGGCTCAGTTGAGTTTGACAACCAGATTAGATTAGCATTCATTTGCTTTGTGCTTTGAGAGACCCAATAGAGCTCCGCGTTACAGACAGACAGACAGACGCACTCACTCACACAGCCGAGAGAGCAGTAACTTGGACGCGGACTGCGACTGTGTGCACATGGATGTTCCTAAGAGAGTGTGTGTGGTGGGAGCGGGGAGCTGGTAGGTGTGTGTGTGTGTTGTGTGTGTAGTGAGCGCTGACACTTGGCCCAATTTAAGGGGCAGAATTCACGCAACTTTTAGGATTACATTCACGCAATTTAAGGGGTAGAATTTGCGTGTCTGTGTGTCTGTCTCTGTGTCTGTGTGTGGGTGTAGCGAGCGCCGAAACGTACAGGTTGTTGCATGTCGCTTTCATGCTTTAATAATAATAATAATCTTTGCATTTGATATAAATCCCTGTCGCTCTCTCCCCCCCTCTCTCTCTCCCTCCGTCTCGCCCCCCCCTTCCTCCCCCATCTTCAAGTCGTGCCTGAAGACCTACAATGCCTACGGTCACCTTTCCCCCCCCCTCGCTCCCCCTCCACCACCCCACCCACCACCGCACTCAGTCTCGGTATCCTGCTCCGCCATTGTCGGGCGCTCTGAGGCTCTACCCCTACTTTGGCGCGGGCAAGAGCGCTCACAAGCCCCTTACGCTCCAGGACTCCCACTGTAGCTGCTACGTCAAAGACCCAAACTGCCCAACCAATGGATGTTTCAGGGGGACGGTGATCGGGAAGATGGCGGCGGGGAAGGCGGGGGCCGGCGAGCAGCAGTTCGAGAGCCAGGTGAGGATGTGGGCGTTCGAGGAGATGGTGGACGGCAGAAGGCTGTCGGAGATTATCAACCAGGAGCACGAAAACATCCGCTACCTGCCCGGACACTCACTCCCACACAATCTGGTGAGTCCCTCTCTCCTTCCCTCACCCCTCTCTCTCCCCCTTCCTCACCGCTTTCTCTCCCTCACTCTCCTCTCTCTCTCCCTTAACCCTTCTCTCTCCCTCACCCCTCTCTCTCTCTCTCCCTCCACCCCCGCCTGATCCCAACCCCCACACCCCACGCCCCCCACCACCAGCTCAGGTCCAAATCCTGACTGTCCAACGCCTTGGGATGTCCTCCCGACGTGAAGGGCTGTGTGTGAATGCCATGCGTCATTGTTGTTGTTGTTGTTTACTCGTTGCTGTTTGTTCCTCGGGTGAGGTGGTGTTTCCCGATTTGCTGGAGGCCTCGAGAGGCGCCGATATCCTGATATTTGCCGTCCCTCAACCGTTCATCGGCGAGATTTGCAACCGTCTGAAAGGTCACGTGAAGCCGGGAGCCATTGGAGTCTCACTGATCAAGGTCACCGTGGAGGGAGTGAGGGGGCGAGAGAGAGAGAGTGTGTGAGAGTGAGATTGAGTGAGAGAGTGAGATTGAGTGAGAGAGATTGTGTGAGAGAGTGAGAGAGTGTCAGTGAGTGAGTGAGTGAGTGAGTGAGTGAGTGAGTGAGTGAGTGAGTGAGTGAGTGAGTGAGAATGAGAGTCGTGAGTGAGAGATTGTATGAGTGAGAGAGTGTGTGAGTGAGACTGAGTGAGAGATTGTGAGTGAGTGAGTGAGTGAGTGAGTGAGTGAGTGAGTGAGTGAGTGAGTGAGTGAATCAGTGAGTGAGAGATTGTGTCAGTGAGAGAGTGAGTGAGTGAGTGAGTGAGAGAGAAAGAGAGGGGATGAGTTGGAGTTGAGGTACAGATCAGTTGAGATACTAAATCATTCGAACAGAATGGTGGAACAGGCTGGAGAGGGGCTGAATGGCCTCCTCCTTCTCCTATCCTGCTTAAAAAGTGTTCCCCGTAGGGTTTTGGCCGCGGCCCGGAAGGACTGAAACTCTTGTCTGATGTGATCGGGGAGGAGTTGGGGATCGAGGTGTCGGTGCTGACGGGAGCCAATTTGGCCCAAGAAGTGGCCGCCGGGACCTTCTGCGAGAGCACACTGGGTAACCCGTCTCCTGTCAGTCTTCGAGACGTTCTCAAGGCGCTTCACGGGACCCGCTGTAAAGTGCAGTGACTGTGTGTGTGGGTGTGTGTGTGTGTGTTTTGCGGGCGAAACGCGGCAGCCGATCGCGCCCGGCGACGTCCCCCACAAACAGCCGTGGGTTGCAGTCACCGCTTTAGATTTTTAATTTATTCTTGAAGGGATTATTACCCCCGGAAAAGCCACCCGCCGGTCGACTAACAAGCGGGTTCCTAGTTACTGCTGGTAACCAGAGGCGCGCGTGTGTGTGTGTGTGTGTGGGGGGGGGGGGGGGGCAGTAAGGAAACTTTCACAAGGTTTCGCCCTGTCCTGACCCGCCCGGGAATCCAACCCGGGTCCTTCCTCTGGCTTGCGAGGTGAGGGGTCTAACCCCTGAGCTACAGGGGCTGTGGGGTGCGAGGGGAGGGGTCTAACCCCTGAGCTACAGGGGCTGTGGGGTGCGAGGTGAGGGGTCTAACCCCTGAGCTACAGGGGCTGTGGGGTGCGAGGGGAGGGGTCTAACCCCTGAGCTACAGGGGCTGTGGGGTGCGAGGGGAGGGGTCTAACCCCTGAGCTACAGGGGCTGTGGGGTGCGAGGGGAAGGGGTCTAACCCCTGAGCTACAGGGGCTGTGGGTGCGAGGGGAAGGGGTCTAACCCCTGAGCTACAGGGGCTGTGGGGTGCGAGGGGAAGGGGTCTAACCCCTGAGCTACAGGGGCTGTGGGGTGCGAGGGGAAGGGGTCTAACCCCTGAGCTACAGGGTCTGTGGGGTGCGAGGGGAGGGGTCTAACCCCTGAGCTACAAGGGCTGTGGGGTGCGAGGGGAAGGGGTCTGACCCCTGAGCTACAGGGGCTGTGGGGTGCGAGGGGAGGGGTCTAACCCCTGAGCTACAGGGGCTGTGGGGTGCGAGGGGAAGGGGTCTAACCCCTGAGCTACAGGGTCTGTGGGGTGCGAGGGGAGGGGTCTAACCCCTGAGCTACAAGGGCTGTGGGGTGCGAGGGGAAGGGGTCTGACCCCTGAGCTACAGGGAACTCCAAATGCGAGGAGTGTGTGTGTGTGTGTCTGTGCATTGAAACCTTTGTGCTTGAAAGGTTGGGGAGCGAGTGACCAAATTATTGATTGATCTTTGTCGTTGTCGTTGTCGTTGTCGTCGTCGTCGTCGTCGTCGTTGTTGTTGTTGTCCTCAGGGTGCAGGAACCAGGATCACGCAAATATCGTAAAGAGTCTCCTACAGACGTCACATTTCCACGTCAGTGTGGTGTCTGACCTGTGTGCTGTGCAGCTCTGTGGGGCTCTCAAGGTAATCAGCCGAGGTCCGGCCCCTCGTCTCTGGGGTTGAGTGTGTCCTGTGAAGCGCTTTGAGACGCCTCGAAGACGCGATAAGGCGCGATAGCAAATACAAGGATTATTATTGCTGTGTTATATTATTATTTTATGTTTTTATTTTATTATTATAGTGTTATATTGTTGTTTTATTTATTTTATTATTATAACATTACGTTATCATTGTATTATATTGTTATATTATTATATTGTTATATTATTACTATTATTTTACTATTATACTATTACTATTATATATTATTAGATTATTCTTGTATTATTATATTACAGTTATATTATTATATTATTACATTAATGTATTATATTGTTATATTATTATAGTTATATTATTATTGTATTATATTATCACATTATTATTGTATTATATTATTATTGTATTATATTATTATATTATTATTGTATTATATTATTATTGTATAATATTATCACATTATTATTGTATTATATTATTATTGTATTATATTATTACATTATTATTGTATTATATTATTATTGTATTATATTATTACATTAGTATCGTATTATATTATATTATTGTATTATATTATCACATTATTGTTGTATTATATTATTGTATTGTATTATTATATTATTGTTGTGTTATATTATTATATTCTCGTTGTATTATTATATGGTTATTATTATTCTCTTATTGTTATATTGTGTAGCATGTGGTTGCGTTGGGTGCTGGTCTCTGTGATGGGCTGCGATTGGGGGGCAACACTAAAGCTGCCGCTGTTCGCTTGGGGCTGATGGAGATAATCGGCTTCGTCAGAATCTTCTCCCCCTCGTCCCCCGCGGACACCGGAACCTTCTTCCACAGCTGCGGCGTCGCCGACCTCATCGCCAGCTGCTACGCCGGACGCAACCGACGTCTGGCCGAGGCTTTCGTTGTGTCCGGGCAGGTGAGGGGGTGGGGGTGTGCGTGTGTGTGTGTCTGTCTCTCTCTCTCTCTCTCTCCATCTCTCTCTCTCTCTCTCTCTCTATCTGTGTCCATCTCTGTCGCTCTGTCCGGGCAGGTGAGGGGGTGGGGGGGTGCGTGTGTGTGTGTCTGTCTCTCTCTCTCTCTCTCTCTCTCTCTATCTGTGTCCGTTTCTGTCGCTCTGTCCGGGCAGGTGAGTGGGGTGGGGGGGGGGGTGTCTATCCGTCTCTCTCCGTCTTTTTCTCTCTCTCTCTCTCTGAGCGGGTGAGATGTTTCTCAGGTCAGGGGATCAGGGGTTACGGGGCAAAGAGGGGTAATTGGAGTTGAGGTGCAGATCAGCGGTGGTCTAATAGCGGAACAGGCTTGAGGGGCTGAAATGGCCTCTTCCTATGGTCCTCTGTCTGTCTCTCTCTTTCTCTTTCTGTCCTTGTCTTACCCTCTCTCACTCTCTTTCTCTCTCTGTCTCTTTCTCTCTCCGTGTCTCGCTCTCCGTCGTCTCTGTCTTTCTCTCTCTCTCGCTCTCTCTCCGTCTCTCTGACTCTCTCCTTCTCTCTCTCTCGTTCTCTCTCTCTCTCTCTGTCTCGGACAGTCTGTGGCTGAGTTGGAGAAAGAGTTGATGAACGGACAGAAGGTGGAGGGTCCAAACACAGCATCTGAGCTCAATCACTACCTGAAGAGCAAACACCTTGTGGATCAGTGAGTGATTCCCTTCCCTTTGTTATCTATATTAATTATTAACAATAATTAGTCCTCGTGTCTCAAAAAGTGCTTCGCGGGATTTGACAGTGATTGCATAGTGACTGTGCTTTGAGCCCAATATAGCGGGTGAATGTGTTTGCTTTTATAATAAAAATAATAATTATAATAATCTTTGTATATGATCCAGCGCCTTATCACGTCTTCGAGACGTCTCAGAGCGCTTCGCTGGACAGTGTAGCGACTGTACGTTTCGTAGGCGTAAAACGGGGCAGCCAATTGCGCACAGCAGCGTCCCCACAAAGCACACAGTCACTACACTCTGCAGTGTGTCCTGTGAAGCGCTTTGAGACGTCTCGTAGACGTGATCGGGCGCCGGGTCAAACGCCGGGATTATTATTATTATTATTATTATTATTATTATTATTATTATTACAGTCTCTGGTTCCTCTCTGCAGGTTCCCTCTGTTCACCGCTGTCCATCAGATCCTCTTTGAAGGCAAACCCGTCTCGGACTTCATCTCATACCTTCAGAAGCACCCGGAGCACATGTAACCGGAGTGATCCCGGTGTGAGCCGCAGGGAGGGGAGCAGGAGGTGGGGGGGTGGGGGGGGGGGGAGATGGGCACCGGGTTCCACCTCACCTGCCCCAGACACATGGGTCATAGAATCATAGCATCTTACAGCACAGAAGGAGGCCATTCGGCCCATCGGGCATAGGCTCTTTGGAAGAGCCACCAACTAGTCCCACTCACTCTCCCCTCGCTCTTACCCCAACTAGTCCCACTCACTCCCCCCTCGCTCTTACCCCAACTAGTCCCACTCACTCCCCCCGCTCTTACCCCAACAAGATCCAGTCACTCCCCCCCACTCTTACCCCCAAAGCCCTGAACTTTGTTCCCTTTCACGTCCCTATCCAATTCCCTTTTTGAAACCTCCCACCGCACCTGTTCCACCCCCCACTTTCAGGCCGTGCGTTCCAGACCGTAACAAGTCTCTGGGTAAAAAAAAATTGTCTCCTGGTCTGGTCTCCCCTCTGGTTCTTTTGCCGATTCATCTTAAATCCGTTCCCTATTATGATTATTACCAATTTCTTTTAAAGAGCCTTTATGCTCTTAAATAAAAATGTGCCAAACGAGGGTTGTCCGCACACGTTGACGGACAGAATTTGCCCCCTAATAAAAATAATAAGAAGAAGAATAAAAAGAATATTAAGAATAATCCACAAACAGCCATTTGCTGAGGACGCAAAGGCTACGTCAACACACTCCCACCAGGTGGCAGAGTGAAGTGATCCTGGGTTCGACACAGCGCCTTATCGCCTCTGCGAGACGTCTCAAAGCGCTTCGCAGGACCCGCCGACGAGTGTAGTGACCGCATAACTTTGTGGGCGAAACGCGGCAGCCGCGCACCGACAGCCGCCACACGCCAACAGCCGTGGATCGAGCGACCGAATGATGTGGTTATTAAGTCATTTTTTTTCTTGATATGTCCTGGCTTCGCACCCGAGCTGGGAGTGCGCGCGTGTGGGTGTGGAGGTGGGGTGGGGTGTGGGGTGGGGTGTGGGGTGTGGGGGTGGGGTTGGATGTTGGGGAAAATGACCGAAAACGTACGGGCGAACGAAATAAGACGACTTTTAACGGAAGGGAAGAAAAGAAATCCAAGTCGAGCTCGGTGACAAAAAGAAGCTTCGATACAGACCAAAAAAAAAAGATATTTATTGGTATCCAGGTATAAAAGAGATGAACACAAATTATTATAACACTTTAAAAAAAACATTATCCTTAAGATGTATCTGTTACCGTTAAAGGGGACACTCTCTCTCTCTCTCTCTCTCTTTCTCTCTCTCTTTCTCTCGCAAAATATGTCTGTACAAAAATCTATCAAAATTTCCAAATGAAGCAAAGACGTCTCATCCGCACCCAACTCCCCCCCCCACCCCGCACACCCCACTCTCTCCCCCCCGCCCCCCCCCTCCCCGCCCTCCACTCCACTCCCCCGTACTTTGTTTTTTTTTTGACTCTCTTCCTCTTTTTCCTGCACCATTAGTTAATCCGCCATTTAAATCTTTGTTACGTAAAAAAAATATTTTTTTTCTGAACAGCAGCAAAAAAAAATTGAAAGACACAAGAAAATGGTTCATTCCCATGTTGGGAATCCTTGTTCATTGGGGGGGGGGGGGGTGGGCGCAGGCGAGAGAGGGGTGGTGGGGGGGGGGGGGGGGGATGGCAAGTTTCCCACTTGGCTCCTGTTAACCCTGTAGCCAAAGCCCTAACTAACGGGGAGGGGGGGTCGTGGCTGGACAAGCAGCGGGAAAGTTTGGCCAGACAGCGCTCTCTCTCTCTCGATGGGTGGGTTTAGTTGGTTAGACTCCAGCAGTTACCCCCCAACGCCCACTCTAGGCTCCCTCCCCCCTCCCCCCCTCCGCCCCAAAAGCCTTGGCTCTCGCCAACCTGCGCCTAATACTCTCTGGAATTAGGTAAGCAGAGGGCGTCCCTCCAGGGAGACTCTCTGGAATTAGGTAAGCAGAGGGCGTCCCTCCAAGGAGAGGGGGAGAGAGAGAGAGAGCGCATTCCATTCAAGGCACATTTCCACATGTGGACGACTTGCGTAGACCCTTTGACAGGTTTGGATGCTCTTTGAGTACGGTGATGGGTTCCTGTGTGTCTCTGACACCCACTCACCACCCACACTCTAAAAAAAGGATTCCCTGCTCTTGTTGTAAACCTGCCGGGGGGGGAGGGGGAAGGGGTTGGTGGGGGGGTGGGGGTAGGAGAAGGAGACGGAGAAAGCACCAAATGAGTGGCCTTCAGTGGCCGGTCGGGTGGGGAAAGGGAAATAAAAACGGATTCTTTTTTCGAGGGAAAACAAACAAAAAACGAACCCAAAGAAGAGCGAAAAGTGAATTAAATATGAAGTCGCGATTCAAAACCCCGGGGACGCGAAGCCTTTCATTCGAGACGAAAAGGAACAAGTTGAGAAAACTGGGGCAGAAACTCTCTGTGAGGCACTGAAACACAACCCGGAATCACCTCATCTCCTGAGTGGAGGGTTTGAGATTCTTTTTTTTGAAAAAAAAGAATTTAAATAAAATAATAATAATAATAATAATCCCTACATTTGGTAAAAGCGCCTTTGAACGACTTGCCGAGGGTTGCAGATTGCCACAGCGCTCAACAGTGGGGGAGTCTGACCACCCCACCACACCCCCACTCCCCCCACCACCCGAGCCATGTGTGGGGGGGGCGAGGAGAGAGAGGGAGGGCGTTGGGGGGGGAGGTGACCGTAAGCACAATCAAAAAGGAAGGTCTTAAGGTGGGGAGTAAGGGAGGGAGTGGGGAGTGGAGTGGGGGGGGGGGGGGGTGGGCGAGGCAGAGGGGGAGGGCTTGAGGGAGAACGTGGCAGAGTCTTGGGGGGGCAATGGTGGAGGCTGAAGGGCACGGACAAGGGACAGACAGGAGGCCGGAACCAGGAGAGGGAATGGCCTCCTCCTGTTCCTGTATAGGTCAATATGGAGTAGGGAGTGGGAGAGAGAGTGAGTGAGTTGCTGGGGTGGGTGAGGAGATCAGAGAGTTGGGGGGGTGTACAATGACCCCCATGTGGGGTAAAAGTCTACGACTGGAAAACCTCGCTGACACTGATAACGTTTTGGGGCTCAAAAGCCTGAAAACGTCTGTCCCGAAGGTACGGACTGAGACGCCTTCAACGTCACCAAACTGGGAGTCTTCCGTCGGTCTCGTCATCGTCATCGTCAACTCAACTCAATCCAACAAATAAATAAGACTTTTTTTTGTCTCTAAACATTGCGAAGCGAACGGACCGGAGGCCAAGTCGGGGTTTCGAGTTCTTCTTATTATTAATTATTAATAATAATAATCTTTGCTGTGGATTTTGACGCTTTTCGTGCCTTTCGAGGACATCTCAAAGCGGGACGTAAAGCCTCGTGGCTGCGTGTCTTTCTTGGGTGAAACGCGGCAGCCGATTTGCGCTCAGCGAGGAGAACGAGCCATTTTATTTGGGGTGGGGGTGGGGTGGGAGAGGGGAGTGGGTGGTAGTGTTGTGTGGGGGTTGTGTGGGGGGAGAGGATGTGTGGGGAGAGGACACCAGGAGAGGGGAAGAGAGATAGAGAGAGAGAGAAAGAAACTCCCTTCTCTTTTCCAACAGCGCTGTGGGAGATCTTCGACGTCCGCCTGAACAGGGCTCAGACAGAGGGGTTGGGGGGGGGAATTGGTGGGGGGGGGGAATTGGTGGTGGGGGGGAATTGGTGGGGGGGAATTTCTGGGGGGGGGTTAGTTGTGGGGGAGTGAGGTTTAACATCCTAAACAAAGGACAATTAATAAAAACAAAACCCTACTGTAGAGATGAGATCATTTGAGTTGTGTTCAATGTTTTTCTCCCACCCTACCCCCTACCCTCTATCCCCTTTCCCCCCTTCTATCTCCCCCCCACCACCCCCCCACCCGCCCGCACGCCCCAGCCCCCAGCCCCCAGCCCCCAGCCCCCACCCCCTCGAGTTTCTTTCGCGTCCCACCGAGGTGGAACTCAGGGGGTGGAAGAAGCCACGAGCGCACAGTTCCTCCACAAGGTTTGCTGACCGGATCGGGTCATTTCACGGCGAGTCAGTGACTGTACAACCTTCCGACTGCATCGCTCTCTCTCTCGCTCTCGCTCTCTCGCTCTCTCTCGCTCGCACACGCGGCGAAAACGACACTCACCATGTTCGGAGAATACCCCCCGCCGCCCCCCCCCCAAAAAAAAAAAAAAACGACCTGGATATCGTACACGCGGGCAACTCGCACACGCGCCGGCACTCGTACACGCGCACACGCTCTCCCACGCGCGCTCTCTCTCTCTCTCTCGCGCGCGCGCAAACAAACGCTAAGGAACCTAAGAAGACATCGGTTTCGTGCGACGTCTCTCACCGTCTGCGAGGCTTCGAATGTTTTAAATAAGGACCTTCTCTTCTCAGTTGCACTCTCCAAAAAAATAAGCTTTTTTTTTTTAAATCCTGTATCAAAATAAATGTCTTTTCCACAGATGCAGCCACCGGGTTTTTTCTTTTTTTTTTGATAAAAGTCTGTTATTATAGAAAGTTTTTTTTTTATATATATATCAAAATAGCTCTTTTCTTTCTCTGTCGAACGAACATCTTACATCTGTAAGGTGGGGGCGGGGGGGGGGGGGGGGGAGGGAGGGGTGGGCGGGGGAGAGAGGTGGGGGAGGGAGGGGTGGGGCGGTGGGAGAGAGGTGGGGGGGAAAGGGGGGAAACTCTTTTTTTTGTGGTTGTTTCACATCTTGTGCAAAAATGTTCTCTCTCTCTTTCTCTCGCTTTCTCTCGCTCCTTTTGCTCTTTTTTTTGGTTTTTCTTTACCGCATTTTTTTCTTTTTTTCTCTCTCTCTCTCTTTCTCGCTTTCTCTCTCTCTCTCTCTCTCTCTCCGGAGCAGACTCGTTTTGCGCCCTCGCTGCATCAGAAAAGCTGTCTCCGTCTCTCTCTCTCTCTCTCTCTCTCTCCCTCTCTCTCTTCCCTCTTGCTCGCTCGCGACTCACACAACTGGGGAGAAAAGAGAGGTGTGGAAGAGAGGAAGGTAGAAAGGGAGTGAGGGAGGGAGGGAGGGAGGAGAGAGAGAGAAAGAGGTAGAGGGAATGAGGGAGCGAGAGAGAGAGAGGGGGGGAATGAAAGGAAGAAACACAAAAATTGTCAATTGATAACACTTCCCATAATAAAAATAATAATAACAATAATTTCGTTTGATCAGCGCCTCATCACGTCTTCGAGACGTCTCAAAGCGCTTCACGGGACGTCAACAGCAATCTCCGTGGTGTTAGCCGGTTCCACTCCAGCAGTTTACCCCCCCCCCCCACGCACGCTCTGAGCTCCCCCCACCAGCCCCCCACCTCCCCCCCGAGCCCCCCCACGCAAGCCTTGGCTCTCGCCGGCTCGCGCCCACGAGCGTTGGTTCCTACCTGAAGTTTTATTTGTTGTGCTGGTAGGAATACGTTGCATGTTCAGAGGACGTCTCCATTGTAACCTGCTGGTGCTGGCCGTTAGGTTCCTGTTCACGGCAACAAAAAAAAAGGTACAATTGATCAAATTGGAAGATAATAATAATAATAAAAATCCTCGCATTTGACCCGGCGCCTCATCGCGTCTTCGAGACGTCTCAAAGCGCTTCACGAGATACACTTTTTGTGGGCGAAACTCGGCAGCTAATTGCGCACAGCAGCGTCCCCCGCACACACACAGCCGGGGGTTGAAGCGACCAAATTATTATTATTATTATTTAATAATAAAGGGGTTGGGATGAAATGTATTGTCGCGTAAATGTATTGCCGGACCAAAGAAGCAGAAGGTGCATCCAGTTTACCTTCCGCCCTCCATCCCGCCACTCGCTTTAACATGTGGTGTGCGTGTCCCCCAAACTGTGCGCGGTCTCCCCCCGTCCGTACACAGAGATTATTTTCGAACAGAAATCGATCTCATTTGCTTCAGAAAGAATCAACACTTTCTGTTTTCACTGTCTTGTCTGTCTGTCTGTCTCCCTCCCTCCTCCCTCCCTCCCTCCGTCCCTTCCTCGGGCGTCTGTGCCTTCAGCAGTGAATATAAATAGTTATTATTGATTGCCGATGTCTTACCTCGACAGAAACGCTGTTAGGAGGCAACGGGCTGTATTGGGGAATAAATGCCCCTTGCATAGTCTGCGTGGTCGGTAGGTACTGGAGGGGAATCGAGGAGATGGTTAGGGCGTAACTGACCCTCACAGCTACAGACTGACACACTCACACTCGCACAGACTCACACGCACTCACAAACAGATGCTTTACTGTGCGTGTGTTCGTCCCGCAAACCACTTGGCGACGTCTCGAGGACGTGCTGACGTGCGAACTGAGAGGATTGTTGCGGTCAGGGAAGAAAAAGCCCCCCCCACATCCCCCATCCCCCCACCCCCCCCACCCCCCCGGGAGGTCGAGGCCATCGGTTTGCTCTCACCTTTCCCCAGGAGCCCAGGGCGTTGGCTGTGTAAGCAGCGCTCACCGTCCCTGTGTTGCTCAGCGAGAGGTGATTGAGCTGCTGTGTTAATGGTCCCATGATGGACGTGGGCTGCAGAGACATCGTGTGATCCATTGTGGGCGCTATTACCGTTCCCTACAACAGCAACAACAACAACAACAGCAACAGTCAGGGGTTGGGATTGGGAGGGGCTGGAGGGCGGGGGGGGGGGTGGGGGTGGGGGGTAGGAGGGTGACCGATGGCGGGTTTGGACGAAGAGGAGGTGAGGGAGGGAAGGAGGGAGGTACTTGTAGACCAAACATTTGCAAGGATTTGGGGAGAGTGTGGTTGGGGCGGGAGCGGGGGGGGGGGGGGTGCAAATGGGACCAAAGAGCCGTCAAAGGCCCGATGGGTCGAATGGCCTCCTTCAATGCTGGAAGATTCTGGGATTCCGGTCCATAAATAGCAAAGCAAAGGCGAGAGGAGAGTCAAACTTACCATTGGCTGCATTAGGTACGATTGGTGATGCATCCACGAGGGGCTGTGAACCTGGGAGTGACAGAGAGAGAGAGACAGAGAGAGAGAGAGAGAGAGAGAGAGAGAGATGGGGGGGTCGCGACTGAGCTTCGTTTTAACTTGCTTTTATCTTCCACATTTGGCTTGGAGCAGCCTGGCTCGTGGGGTCAAAAAATACCCCCTGGTCTGGTCTCTCCTTGGGTTCTTTTGGCAATTATGATAAGTCCGTGTCCTCTGGTTCCTGACCCGTCCGCCCACCCACCCGCCCTCCCGCCCGAATGCCCCCGCCCGCCCGCCCGCTCGCCCTCCCGCCCTCCCGCCCGCCAGAGGAAACAGTTTCTCCCCCTATCTACTCTTATCGAAACCCCTCATAATTTGGAACGCCTCGATTAAATCTCCCCTTTTTTAACCTTCTCGGCTCCAGGGAGGACAATCTCACGAGGGTCTATGCACTTACCTGGTAAGAAGACATAGGAGACGTGAGATACGGTGAGATTGACGTCTGAGCGATCATCCTGTTGGCAGCAATACTGTACGGGTTGGAATAAAAACTACAGATGGAAAGCGAGAGAGAGAGAGAGAGAGAGAAAGGCCTCATTCAGATAATATCAATATCGTTTCGCTCCCGAAACACACAGTCACTCCACTTTACGGTGTGTCCCGTGAAGCGCTTTGAGACGTCTCGAAGACGTGATTATTATTATTATTATTATTATTATTAATGATATCATTAGGTCTGGAGTGTCGCTACTTACTCTTCATTGTTTTTCTCTCTACGTCAGCGTCTTTGTGTTGACTCTTGTAAGTCCCATTTCCCTGGGATTCCCCCCCCCCCCCAACTCTCACCCCACCTGCCCGCCCCCCCACCCCATCCCCCCGACCGCTCCCTATCCGTTACAATTTAGGTGTTTATCCGCTTCCCCCCCCCCCCCCCAACCCTCCTCTCCAACCCCCACCTTGACAGTCCAAGGCTTAAGGGAACCTGGAGACGGGAGGAGAAGAAGGAAGTTTCTCTCCCGATGTCCTGATTAAACAATTTTAACAAAGATAGCGGAATGGGATGGGGATGGGGATTGGGATGGGGTTTGGGATGGGAATTGGGATGGGGATCGGGATGGAGATCGGGATGGGGATCGGGATGGGGTTTGGGATGCGGTTTGGGATTGGGATTGGGATGGGGTTTGGGATGGGGATTGGGATGGGGATTGGGGATGGGGATTGGGATGGGAATTGGGATGGGGTTTGGGATTGGGATGGGGATGGGGAAATACTTACTCGTTTTGCAAAGCTGTTGTGGGGTCGTAAGTCAGTGTCATCCCACCCTGACGTGGAGAGACAAAGAGCGCGTCAACAAAACTCGCTCTGGTTCCTGTGCGAGCGCGAGCGAGCGAGTGTGCGAGTGTGTGTGAGCTCGTGCGCGTGTGTGCGCGTGCGCGCGTGCGTGTGTGTGCGCCTCGGAGCCGCACGCCTTTACCGGATCTCCATCTCTGGGCCACAACCTCCCGTTCTGTAGGTACTTGTTCTGATTCTGTCTCTTTTTCTGGCCTCCATCTGCGAACTTACACAGCAAAGGTTCCAGGGGAGCTTCAGCGAGGGGAGAGAGAGAGAGAGGGAGGGAGGGAGAGAGAGCGGTCACACCACATCGATCCCCATCGATCCCCCCCCCCACACCTCCCCGCGCACCCCCTCTCTCCCCCCACCCCCTTTCTCTCTCCCTCTCTCCCTCCCCTACCCCCCTCTCTCTCTCTCGCCCTCCCCACCCTTGCTCTCTCTCTCTCTCTATCCCCTCGACTCCCCCCCCCCCCCACACCCCTCACCCCAACCTCTCTCTCTCCCCCAATGGCCTGGCTGACAATACCCCCCCCACCCCCTAAATAAAATTGGTCTCTCGCTCCGTAGGCACGGACGGGGAGTGAGGTTTAGCGTCCCTGACTAGGCAGCGCTCCCCCCACCGCCCCCCCACCCCCCCCAACATAATGCTGGAGCGTCAACCTGGACGGTGAGCTCAAAGAGCCCCAGATTTGGGGGGGGGGTGGGGAGATACTCACTAGGGACACCTGGTGGCAGCTTAATGAACTTCCCATTGAAATGAGTAATGATTGCCTCACATTTCTCCGTCGATTCCATCCTGTGAGAGAAACAAAATTCGGGACCAGGTTGAACGCAGAGGCACAAGGCCGAGCGGTCATATAATAATAATAATAATAACTGACACAGCGCCTTATCACGCCGTCGAGACGTCTCGAAGCGCTTCGCAGAACACACTGTCCGATGTAGTGACTGTATTTCGTGGTCGACAAATAGCCGTGGCTTTCAGTGACCAATTTATTATTGTTGTTGTTGTTTTTGAACCGTTGGCGCTGTATAAATGCAAGTTGTTGTTGCATAGTTAGACCTTTGAGTTCGAAGAGAGAGTGGGGGTGGGGGGGTGGGGGGTGGGGGGGGGCTGGTTAGGAGAGTGGGTGACCGAAGGCGCTTTTGGTGGAAGGGTAAGGTCCTGAGACGAGTCTCGAAAGGAGGCGATGGAGGGAGGGAGGGAGGGAGCGAGGCCAAAGGGACAGTGGGATGGAATTCCAAAGGGTTGGGGTGGGGGCAGAGAGGTCTGACCAGCGATGAGGGCGGGAGGAGGGGTGGGGAGTTTGGTGGCGGTGGGGGGGGGGCGGTTTGCGATGGCGGCTCACCTGGCAAAGCCCACCCCTCGGCTGCTCCCGCTGGCGTCCCTCAGCACCCTGGTGGAGATGACCTGCCCAAAGGGCTTCAGCAGGTTCTGAAGCTCCTGTTCGTCCATGCTGAGTGGCAGGTTAGAGATGTACAGGTTGGTGGGGTCTTGTTCCTGTTGCTACGGAGAGAGAACAAATCCCCCCGGGTTACTCACGCTCCCCTCGCTGGGCACACAGTGGCTGGCTCCACGCTCGCCCACCCCTCTCCCCCCCCCCCCTCACCCCCACACCCTCCCCCCTTTCCCCCTCTCCCACCGCCCCTCTGCGCTGGAGCCTCAGTTCAGACCGTCAGCTCAAAGTCCCGACTTTGGGGCTCGAACCCACAAACTTCCAACTGACTCACTTGCTGCACTTTGCCCACAAAACGCACAGTCACTACACTTTGCAGTGTATCCCGTTGAAGCGCTTCGAGCCGTCACAGGTTTATAACTGAACAATCTCAACCTCTCGTGATTCACTTTAATAATAATAATAATAATCCTCGCCTTTGACACAGCGCCTCATCACGTCTTCGAGTCGTTCTCAAAGCGCTTCACGGGACACACTGTAGAGTGAAGTGACTGTGTGTTTATGGGCGAAACGCGGCAGCCGATTGGGCCCAGCGACGTCCCCCACAAACAGCCGTGGATTGAAGTGACCCAATTATTAATTTATTCTTACATTTATTTAGGTTTTGAAGGGATTATTACCGGGTCGTAAAAGGCGTAAAAGTCGTAAACTCATTGGAGTTGAGGTACAGCTCAGCCGGGATCTAATAGAACGGCGGAACTGGCTCGAGGGGCTGAATGGCCTCCTCCTGTTCCTGTGTTCCCCAGGAATTTATTTTGTTACCCGGAGAGTTGTTACTGTCTGGAACGCAGGGCCTGAAAGGCTGATGGAAGCAGATTCGATAGGAGCTCTCAAAAGGGAATTGGATAGGGGTAAGAGCGGGGGAGTGAGTGGGGCTCGTTGGGGTAAGAGCGGGGGGGGGGGAAGAGTGGGGCTCGTGGGGTAAGAGCGGGGGGGGGAATGAGTGGGCTCGTTGGGTAAGAGCGGGGGGGGGAATGAGTGGGGCTCGTTGGGGTAAGAGTGGTGGGGGGGTTAGTTGGGGTAAGAGCGGGGGGGGAGTGGAGTGGGGGTTAGTTGGTGGCTCTTTCGAAGAGCGGCTCAGACCCGAGGGGCCGAATGGCCTCCTTCTGTGCTATCGGCTTCTATGATTGTATTATAAGCTAAAGACAGGACCCAGTGGGTCCTCACACACGGCCGTGTGCGAACAGCCCACAGTTCACTCCCTCTCAGTACATTAGTTCCTGGAAATGCAGAGCTCTGTCCCCGGATTTCAGGAATCCGGGAAACCAGTGTTAGGGAATTCGAGCGCAACAGTGAGACACAGAAGTGGGAAACCGGCCGTCAATTCAGGGGCGTAAAGTAAAAGCAATCCTGGCGTTCGACCCGGCGCCCCATCGCGTCGCCGAGACGTCTCGAAGCGCTCCCCGGGATACCCTGCAAAGCGTAGTGACTGTGTGTGTTTTTTTGTGGGAGGAACGCGGCAGCCGATTGCGCCACCGGCGGTAAGGAAACTTGCCCCATGTTTCGCCCCGACCTGACCCACCCGGGGGAATCGAACCCGGGTCCTCTGACCCCTGAGCTACAGGGACTCCATTCTGACGACTGACCCTTCAGTGAGGCCCCTGACTGGAAAACTTCGGCTTTGACGAGGGCGAGGGGTGTGGGGGGGGGGAGGATGGTGGGGTTGGGGGGGGTGTGTGGAGGGGAGTAAAGGAGAAGGGGGAGGAAGGGGAGGATTCCTTCCAGTTGAGGGACAACCCCCGGGGGGAAGACGGGGGGGGAGTGAGCGGGGGGGGGGGGGGGGGGGGACAATGGAACAATTGATACCTCACTTCGGGCACGAGGAGCCGGTGGGAAAATCTGCTCTCCTTTTCCCCAGCGATTGGCGAGCGACCAAAGGCAGAACAATTAACCAGTGTCACGGACTGGGGCTCACGCACACATCCAGTAGATGAGAAACAACAGCTGCTTTTGTCTTACATCATGTCCGTGACCCCCAACACACGTCTCGCTCCCTCCCCCTCCTCCTTCTCTCCCTGCTCCCCACCCTCCTCCTCCACCACCACCCCATCCTCTCTCTCCTTCTCTCTCCCTCTCTCTCCTCTCTCTTACCGTCTCTCTCTCTCCCTGTTCTCCACCCTCCCATCCCATCTCCTCTCTCTCTCTCTCTCTCCCCCTCCTCTCTCTACCCCGGTTTCCCCCCACCCCAACCCCACCATCCCATCCTCTCTCTCTCTCTCCCCCCCTTTCGTTCACTCCCAGCAGCAATCACACACCGAAATCTATCGTGGAATAAGGGAATGATACAGAGCAGAAGGAGGCCATTCGGCACAGCTTGTCCATGTCGGCTCTTTGAAAGAACCGTCCAAATTAATCCCGCTCTGTCCCCCTCCCCACCCCCCCCCCCCCTCCACCACCAACCCCCGCGCTCTCCCCACAGCTCCGCAAACTTGTCCTCCCCAAATATCTGTCTGAGGTCAACAGCTGATACCATTGTTGCAGACACGACTTGTCAGTCTGGTTCTCTCTCAGTCGCTCACGCGCTCTCTCTCTCTCTCTCTCTCTTGCCTCTAAATTGGGCTGAAGGTTGTGGGTTCAAGCCCCATCCAACCCACCCCCAACCCCCCCACCGCCCTCACTCGGGGACTCTGAGCTTACACAGCCTAGGCTAATGGCCCAGTGCAGCGCTGGGGTGGGGGGGAGGTGGGGGGGGGGAGCACTGCATTGAGACGGATGAGACGTTAAACCTCACCACCCCCCCCACCCCCCAATCTGTGCCCTGTTTAGGCGGAAGTTAGACTTGCCCAGGAATCGAACCTGGATCCTCTCACTTGCGGGGTGAGGGGTCTACCCCCTGAGCTACAGGGGCTGTGGGGTGCGAGGTGAGGGGTCTAACCCCTGAGCTACATGGACTGTGGCTTACGAGGCGAGGGGTCTACCCCCTGAGCTACAGACCTCACTGTGTAGCTTTGAGACAGCGGTGTGCGCTTTGATGCTATAAGAATGCAGGTTCTTTCTTCCGAACTGTACTTCGACAAGGACGGGGGTCCCGGAATTCAAGAGAGGAACAAAAATAAAGGGGGGGGGGATCATTTTTCGGTGGGGGGCGGGGCGGGGGGGGTGGGGTGGAAGGGTGGCGAGAGAGGGAGCAAGTGAAATAGGTCGAACGGAGGACAATGTTGGATCCAAAATGGGAGGAGTGCGAGTGAGTGCGTTGGTACCTTTGCCATCTGTGCTTGGACCCCACTGGCCTTCAGTGCTGACACCGCCTTCTGAGCCGCCCCTGGGCTATCAAAGTCCACAAACCCGTAGCCTGGACAAACACAAACACAAACACGAGCAAAAAAAAATAAATGGTTGGATTCAAATGGCATCGATATCTCTCTAGAAAAGAATATTTTTTTTGGGGGGGGGGGGCGGGGAGGTGGAGTTTGACAACCACCATCCTCGGCCTCGGTAAGTTTGTTCCTGAAAGACGCTGGTACTTGATGGAGGGGGAGTGGGGTTGGGGTTGGGGTTGGGGGGGGGGGGGGGGGGGGGGGGGGCGGGGAAGGAAGAAGAGAAAGTAGTAATAATCATACGAAGGAGAGAGAGAGAGAGAGGGGACTGTTTGTATTTAATTTTGGTTTTGCTGATAAAAGGAAGAGGGTGCAATGGGGTCGAGGGAGACACGAGGAGAGCTGAAGGCCGGTGGTTGAACCCTGGGTTTTATTTGACCAGCACAGGGTTCCCCCCCCAACCCCCCCCCCTCTCTCTCTCTCTCTCTCTCTCGCTCCGCCATTCCTGTGGGACTTCGGGCAGAGAGAGGAGCAAGTGGGCCAAAGCCAATCCCAACAGGAAGCGCTCTACGCAGCAGGAAGGCAGAGCTCCATATGGTTCAACAGTCTCCCAGTTTCCGAACATTTTTCCACTGCAATTCCTCCGCTCTTCCCCCTGACACTCGCAGCTGTCTTACACAACCCTCCCGAGAGCTCCAGCCCTCGCTCACGATGTTCGGAACGCCCCCGTTCCGCATGAGGCCAGGGAGCAAGGAGATAAAAAGAGGGGTAAGCGTTGTCCTCAGAACCTGCAGCTCCTGAGCAGCTCCGACCACCACCAGCAGCTTGAGTTTGGAGTCCCGGAGCCTAGTAGAGAACCTTACGGCACAGAAGGAGGCCATTCGACCCATCGGGTCTAGGCCTGCTCTTTGGAAGAGCCACCGACTAGTCCCTCTCACTCTCCTTTTCGACCCTCTATCCAAATCCCTTCCGAAAGTTACTGTCGAATCTGCTTCCAAACCAACCTTTCAGGCCGTGGGTTCCTGAGCTTTGACGTCCACCTGAACAGATGGGTTACATGATACATTCCTCGCGTCTGACCCGGCACCTCATCGCGTCTTCGAGACGTCTCAAAGCGCTTCGCTGTGAAGTGGAGTGACTGTATATTTTGTGGGCGAAACGCGGCAGCCGATCGCCCACAGCGGCGTCCGCACAAACAGCCGTGGATTGAGTGACCGCATTATTGTTATTTCGAAGGGGTTATTACCCCCGGAAAAGCGATCCACCAATCGGGTTCCTACTGACCGCTGGTAAACACAGGCGTGTGTGTGTGCGTGTGTGCGTGTGCGCGCACACGCGTTTCGCCCTGACCTAAACCGCCCGGGAATCGAACCCGGGTCCTCTCGCTTGGCCCGAGGCTGTTCGCGGTGACCTCTCAAAGTTCCCGAACCCCAGCGAAATGGTCCGTCTGTAGGAGTGAAGGACACTGAATTCACTGCCCTCTTTTCCCGCTCCCTTCCTAACTCCCAATCCGCAGGCGACGGGGCTGGTTTGGAGGGTTGGAATGTTTACCCGGAGTTTACCAGCAGCAATCATTAATCACTTCCAGCCTCTCTCTCGCTCTCTCGCTCTCTCTCTCTCGCTCTCTCGCTCTCGCTCTCCCCGCACCTCAGGGGCCTGTGTTTTAACCCTTACCACTGACGCAGCAAGAGCTCGTTTTCAGCCCCAAAATCACAGCAACGGGACCTGGCGTTTGACCCGGGCGCCCGATCGCGTCTTCGAGACGTCTCGAAGCGCTTCGCGGGACCCGCCGTCGAGGGAATTGACTGTCTCGTTTTGCGGGCGAAACGCCACAGCCAAATTGCGCGCAGCAGCGTCCCCCCCAAAACACTCGCGGATTGAAGCGACCGATTTAGTTATTTATTTTCGATGGGTTTATTAACCCCCCGGAAAAGCGATGGGTCCCTACTGACTGCTGGGAAACAGAGACGTGTGTGTGTGAGTGCGTGTGCGTGTCCGTGTGTGCGTGTGCGTGGGTGTGGGGGTGGGGTGGGGGGTGCGGGGGGCTGTGGGGGGGTGGGGAGTAAGGTAACTTGCCCCACATTTCTCCCTGCTGGGAATCGAACCCAATCTCTCTCTCTTCTCTCTTGTTGTCCTGGCCAACAATTCCTCTCCCCCCAACCCCCAACCCCACCCCCCCCCCCCACCCCCCCAATCCCCCCCCCCAACCCGCCCCACTCCCCCACCGCCAGATAACATCCGTACCTTTGCATTTGTTTGTTGTTTTGTCGAGAATGGCCTTCGTGGAGACAATTTTCCCGTAACTGTTCGGAGGGAAAAAGGAGAATTAAAATATACAACGACACAGCGCCGTCGGGTCCCAGAAACTCTCGACAGGGCTACGGGGAGAGAGTTTTTGGGGGCGCAGCGGCTGAAAGCGGGGTGCAGATGGTGGAGGGGGGGGGGCAGCTCGGGTGGGTTGTGGTGGTGGGGGGAGAGGAAGGGAGGTGCCAGGGTGTGTATAATAATCAGCAGCTCTGTGCCCGTTAACGTTCAATCTGCCGCTCGCGTTCCAACGTCCCCACCTCATAATCCTCGTCTCAAAGCGCTTCGCGGGACGCACCGTAAGGCGCGGTGACTGTATGTTTCGCGGGCGAAACGCGGCAGCCAATTGCGACGTCCCCACAGACAGCCGTGGGTGGAAGTGACCGACCAAACGGTTGTCCTTTTCATTTTAAAAAGGGATTATTACCCCCGGAAGAGCGATCCGCCAAGCGATGTAACAACCGGGATCCTAGTTACTGCCGGGTAACGTAGGGGTGTGTGTGTGTTGGGGGGCGGGCACAGGGGGGAATGGGGGGGGGGGTAAGGAAACTTGCCTAAGGTTTCGCCCTGTCCCCGTCCCGCCGGGAATCAAACCCGCGCCCTCTCGCTTGCGCGGCGAGGGCTCTGACCGCTACCCGACGGGGACTCGGAAATGGTTAAAAGAACTGAAGAAAATCTCGGTGTCTAAAAATAATTCCCGGAGCGAGTAAATATACTTCCTGTGCTCATCGGCCCCAGTCACCCAGACGTTAAAAATACCCTGGTCATGATTCATCGCAGCTCTGGGCCAACGTTTCGTTCTGAATGGCTCCCTGTTAATTACTATTTATTTAATTCATCGATGTGTCGGGGGATTGCGAGGTGCGAGTACAGCGGTTAACAAAGGTTTAAAAACAGTGCACAACACTTCGCCCACAAAATGCACAGTTTGATTTGCTTAATAGTAGTAGTAACAATAATAATACTAACAATCCTCGCATTTGATCCAGCGCCTTACCACGCCTTCGAGACGTCCTCAAAGCGCTTCACGGGGGGGGGGGGGGAAATACGCCGCGCAGTGTAGTGACTGTATATTTGTGCATCCTTTACAGTGTATCCCGTGAAACGCGTTGAGACAGCGGAAGGCAAACCGGATGGGACCTCGAGCTTCCTTGGGCAGCAAATCCGGGCGTTCCTTTAACTCCAGAAGAGTTGCTGTTACTGTTTGGGCGTTGGCGGAATGAGGAAATTTGTCTAAGGGCCGCGGGAGAGATGGGGGAATGAGAGGGGTTTAACGGCTCATCCGAAGGACTGGGTCTGCGATCGATACCGCAGCGCAGCCTCTCGCTTTGTTTCCCCGCTCACTCTTTTCTTGGGACGCCGCCGTGCGCAATTGGCTGCCGCGTTTCGCCCGGCAAAAGATGCACAGTCACTCCACTTTGCAGCATAGTCTGTGAAGCGCTTTGAGACGTCTCGACGACGTGATACAATGCTTTATCAAATGCAAGGATTATGGTCATCATTATTATTGTTATTAGTGTCAGAGACTCCCGAACCCTAATTGCACACACTCACGTAACACTCACACTCACACCCACACGCAAACAGACACACACGCACACTCGCATACACTCACACACACATAGACACACTCGCACACACACACACAGACACTCACACACACACAAACAGACACACACGCACACTCGCATACACTCACACACACATAGACACACTCGCACACACACACACACAGACACTCACACACACACACACAAACAGACACACACGCACACTCGCATACGCTCACACACGCATAGACACACTCGCACACACACACAGACACATACGCGCACAGACACATACGCACACGGACACAACTCACTCACTCACTCATACACTCACAACTCACTCGCACACTCACACACACACACACAACTCACTCACTCGCGCACACAGACGCACACTCACACAGACACACACTCACACGCACACTCACGCGCACGCACGCACACGCACACGCACACACATCCAGACACACTTACAGACGCGCTCGCGCACACGGACACGCGCGGGCGCACTGGCAGAGAGAGAAGGGCAGGGAGTGGGGGAAACAGCGCCCAAATGAAGACTCGAGTTGGGAGAATTTCCGCCCGAACTTAAATCTTAAATCTCGAGACAAAGCCGTGAGGGTAATCGCGGAGAGAGGGAGAGAGGGAGAGAAGGGAGAGAGGGAGAGAAGGGGGGAGAGAGGGAGAGAAGGGGGGGAGGGAGTTGGTGGAGGGGTGAGGGCTGTAGGTGGGATATCTCAATCCTCTGCTCGATAGCAATGAAACGCAAACAACATCCTAAAATGGTGATGGAATTCCTCTCTGGACATTACCGTTCCTCCTCCCTCCCTCTCCCTCCCCCTCCCTCTCCCTCCCTCCCTCCCTCTCCTCTCTCTCCCTCGTTCTCCCACCACGGTGGCGGGGGGGGGGGGGGAGGTGGGGGGAACTGCGTGTGTGTTTGGTTCTGTTGGGGGGAGGGCGGAGGAGAAAGGGGGGAGAAGAGAGAGAGAGAGAGAGAGAGAGAGAGCGCGAGATAGATTGAGAAAGCCCTAAAGCTGTTTAGCTCGAAAAATCTC
>NW_024704768.1:3946406-3954465 GCF_018977255.1 Callorhinchus milii
AAGGAAACCTGCCCAAGGTTTCGCCCCGACCTGACCCGCCCGGGAATCAAACCCAGGTCCTCTCGCTTGCGAGGCGAAGGCTCCGACCCCCGAGCGACGGGACCGCACATGTCACTGTGACGCCATTACTGTGGAAGGTACGACAATCCGAGCTATAAATAGGCCACGGTGTACGTGTGTATGAGCACATACGTGCTTCATACCTTAGGCGTGGTCGCACGCGGGAATGTTCAAGGTGTCGGCAACACGACAGCAGACTACGCAGGCGGCGTGATCTCGGGGAGAGTGTGTCCCGGGTTTGTTGACCGGAGAAAAACAGCAGCGGCTTAATAGCGAAGCGGTTAGAGCCCTCGCCTCGCAAAGCCAGAGGACCCGGGTTCGATTCCCGGGCGGGTCAGGTCATGGGCGAAACTTTCCTTACTCCACACACACACACACGACACACACACAGAGACCGACACACACACAGACACCGACACACACGCCTCTGTTTACCGGCAGTGAGTGGGAACCCGGTCGTCAGTCGATCGGTGGCGGTAATAATCCCTTCGAAAGGATTAGGATAATAATAATAACTCGGTCACTTCGATCCACGACTGTTTGTGGGGGACGCCACCGGCTGCCCACAAAATACACAGTCACTCCACGTTGCCGTGTGTCCCGCGAAGCGCTTTGAGACGTCTCGACGACGTGATGAGGCGCCGGGTCACACGCCGGGATTATGATTATGATTATTATTATGATGAACCACAAAACAACTGCTTCGAAGCCTTGGGAACTTTGGGAAAGAACGTCACAAAAACCGAGAGAGAGAGAGAGAGAGAGCGGAGAGAGGAAAAGAGAGAAAGAGAGAGAGAGAGAGAGGAATGTAAATGGAGTTTAATTCTTGACTGGACGCCAGTCAACCTTCTAACAAAACACGGTCAACCCCAAGTTACCACAGAGCTGTCGAACACAGGCTGTTGTTCCCAAATTTGGCCCCGGCTCAACTTCCACCCACTCGCTGACGGCAAATTGGCCCGAACCATCTCGAGGAAACAAGTTCCTGATAATATACAACAGACTTCCAGTGGCTAACACCACCCCCCCACCCCCCCACCCACCCCACTATCCACCCAACCCCCCCCCACCACCGCCCCCCGAGTCACAACTTCTAGGGTTCCGAACCCTATGCCCGGGGTCTTTAATAATAATAATAATGATGATCCTGGCGTTTGACTCGGCGCCCGATCGCGTGGTCGAGACGTCGCAAAGCGCTTCGCGGGACACGCTGCAAAGTGCAGTGACTGCGTGTTTTGTGGGCGAAACCCGGCAGCCGATTGCGCCCGGCGACGTCCCCACAAACAGCCGTGGCTTTGAGCGACCGCAATATTATTGTTATTGTTCGGGGGCTTTTTTTGGGGGTGGCGGGTGGAGGGGGGAGGAGGGAGGGATTATTACCCCCCGGAAAAGCGACCGTCACCATTAACGGCCTCCAAGGCCTTGCTCCTCCCTCCCTCCCTCCGGCTCGGGATCAGGCTCCGTCACTGTCAGAGGCTCTCCGGGACGCTGTGGGTGGGCGGCGGGCGGGCGGGTGGGGGGGTGGGATTGTGGGCGGGGGCTGTTGTTATTGTTGTTGTTGTTGTTGTTTGGAGATGGAGAAGTCAGAGACTGTAACCTGCCTCTGGGGCATTGCTGAGATGTTTGGAATACCTCACACACCGAACCACGTGCCATTACCTGCACAACAGGCGACCTACAGAGGCCGAGCTTGTGCGTGTAACATGATTCTCCAAGTCCTTGTGAGAGCCTTACCCTCTCACCATCCCCTCCCTCCCTCTCCGAACTGCTTACCCCCCCCCCCACACCCCCACACCCCCCCCACACACCACACCCACACCCACCCGCTGCCTTGGTCTCCTGTCCGTACCCTTGAAACTCTGGAACTCTCTCCCTCAATCCCTCTGCCCTCGTTCACCCCCCACCACCACCACCCCCCCCCCCCCCCGCCTCGAAAAGAGAGAGAGGGGAGTTTTTTCGCTCTTTCTCCCGGTGTCCTGGCCGACAATTCCCCCCCCACCACCCCACCCCCACCCAATAAAACTTGGTCGCTCAATCCACGGCTGTTCGTGCCGCGTGTCGCCCGCAAAACACACAAGTCACTACACTTTACAGTGTTATCCCGTGAAGCGCTTTGAACGACGCGATCAGGCGCTGCATCACACGCAAGGATTACTATTATTATTATTATCATAATTAAATATCATCATCAGATGTAAGACGCCGACAAGATCCTAACAAACAGCTGATTTGGGTTAGCGAGTGACGGCGATGGGACGGGGAAGTGGGGAAGGGGTTGAAGACTCTCCCCCGCCTTTTGCTTTCGGCGTCAAGTTGAAAAGCAAAGTCAAAAATCTCGCTTCATTCATCGCTTGTGGCTTTCTGCGGAGTGAGCAATAAGGCTAATTTTCATCCCAGTGAATAGCCGCGCTGTCCAAACACATAGCAGCTGCTATTAATAGCTCTGCCGTTCACCTTTGCAAACACTAATCTGTGATAAGTTCCCCTACCTGCGTCACTTTGACTCCCAATTATTTATCCACCCTTAAGTTCCGAGGCTCAAAATAGCCTCAAACCCTCTGTTGAGGGACTGAAATTGCCTTTGTTAAAGGTTATCATTTTGCCCTTTCCCTCTCCAGGAGTTTCCATTGCCAACCAACCACTCAGCCAGTAATAATAATAATAATAATAATATAATCCTCGCATTTGGCACAGCGCCTTATCACGCCATCGAGACGTCTCAAAGCGCTTCACGGGACAGACTGTCAAGTGGATCGACTGTGTGGTTTGCGGGCGAAACGCGGCTGGCAAATTGCGCCCAGCGACGTCCCCACAAACAGTCGTGGATTGAGCGACCAAATTATTATTATTATTCATTTTCAAGGGATTATTACCCCCGGAAAGCGATCCACCAATTGTGTGTGTGTGTGTGTGGAGTAAGGAAACTTGCCTAAGGTTTTGCCCCGACCCTCCCGGGAATCGAACCCGGGTCCTCTCGCTTGCGAGGTGAGGGCTCTAACCACTGAGCTACTGGACAGCCACAAGTCTCTGTTGAAGAGTGGGAGTCGCTTTAGCTGATTATTTTGTGAGCCAGAAGGTCTAAGTGTTACACAGATGTGTGTGTGTGTCTCTGGTGAAAAATAAGCCTGAGAGAGTCCCGAAGCTTTGGGGGCGAAGTGGCTGAAGGCCGATGGTGGAGCCGGAGGGGACGGGGGAACAAGGTGGTGGAGTGGGGTGTGAGCAGGTCGGGAGAGGTAGGGAGGTGCGCGAGGAGACATCCTAAATAAACAACGGGTTCCTTGTTCGGAGGTGATGAAAATCAACCGTGTTGCAAACTGTCCTTAGTGTCAGTTGTTAAGAGTGACATAAGCCACGGTTTAGCACCAGCATTGCAGCGTCTTTGCAAATAACAGTGAGTTTCTAACCAGCCTGGATTCCAACCAACCAACCAACCAACCTACCAACCTACCAACCAACCAACCAACCAACCAACCAACCTACCAACCAACCAACCACCTACCAACCAACCAACCAACCAACCAACCAACCAACCACCTACCAACTCCTTTACAGTCTCAGTCTCGCTGATAACATCCATCTCCTATGTCCAGACACATTTATTTCAATCTTCCTCTCTTGTATCTCAGGCTTATTATTGATAACAAACTCCCTCCGGCCTCACTCCTTCCCTTAATGATAACCTTTGCCTTTGACATCGCCCCTCCCCTGGTTGAGACGTCTCAAAAGCCCATCACGTAGAAAAAAACACACACAAAGGACTATTTGGTCGCTTCGACCCACGACTGTTTGTGGGGACGTCGCTGTGCGCAACTGCCTGCCGCGTTTAGTTGGGAAAATGCACAGTCGCTACACGTCACGGTAAATCCTGAGAGGCACTTTGAGCCCCAACGCAGCGCAGGCTTTTGAGAGGACACGGGGAGATAACGAGGTCGAGTTTGCCAAGTCCAAGACGTTCACGGTTACCACATCAGGATGAACGAAGATTTCTTTAGCGGTTAACCTCTTGTTGTCATCGTGTTTCGCCCGCAAAACCCGCAGTCACTGCACTTTTGGTATTTGCGCGCGGCGAGCCAATTGGTCACAGCACTGTGTGTGTGTGTGCGTGTGTGTGTGTGCGTGTGTGGCTGTGCGTGTGTGTGTGTGTGTCTGTGTGTGCCCGTGGAGTAAGGAAACTTGCCTGAGCTTTCGCCCTGACCCGACCCGCCCGAGAATTGAACCCGGGTCCTCTCGCTTGCGAGGCGAGCGCGAGAGGCGCTGTATAAGCGCACGTCGCTGTTGGAAGTTTTCCCCGTTTGGGTCTGTCAGCAACAAAGTAAAACCGGTTTAGCCAGTCTCACTCAGTTACTCCCCGACGCCAGGTAACAGCCCAGAAACAGGACAAAATCCACCCATAAATGTGACTGCGACAGAGCAGCGAAGGGCTTCGGTGAGAAGAATGGAAACGACCGTCCTGGTGGCAATGGGGGTGCTATCATGGGGTTGGGGGTGACTGCAGGCAACTTAGCTTTCTCTCAGTCACTACGCTTTACAGTGAATCCTCCTATGGAGTGGGGGTGGGGGTGGTGGTGGGTGTGAGGAGGGAGGGAGGTAAGTGAGGTCTCCTCAACGTGGAACTAACTAACTGACTGACTAACTAGACGGGGAGGGTGGTCCTAGCTGGACAAGCAGCGGGAAAGCTTGGCCAGACAGCGCTCTCGATGGGCAAGCTACGTGCTTTTGGGGCGGCTCTTTTCAAAGAGCCGGGAAGGGCTCGGTGGGCCGAATGGCCTCCTTCGGTGCTGTAGGATTCTATGATTCGATGAAGTGAGTGCCAGTGTTGCAAGGATCTTCGTGAGAGCAAACAATTATCACTGCCTTCCCTTGGAGAGATGGGCGTGGAGGCAGATCAGTGATAACCTCCCATTAAAATCCTGAATAACCCCAGGAATATGCAACAGATAGGCACGGAGTGAGAGAGGGAGAGAGGGAGGGACTACTTTTTTTTTTACACACACACACACACGTATGGGCACCCGTCACCGTCGCTTAAGAGTCTCCAAACCCAACTGAGAATTCCTCGCCTCCCGCCCACATGTGGAAATCCTGGAGAGAGAGGTTGTTGGAATGGAATGCGCTCTCTCTCTCTCCCTGGAGGGACGCCCTCTGCTTACCTAATTCCGGAGAGTATTAGGCGAGAGACCTGAGTTCAATCCCAGGCAGAGGGCCAAACCTTGGGCAAGTTTCCTTACTCCACACAGAGCCTAATAGTAATCCCTCCAAAACCCAAAACAATAATAAATTGGTCATTTTCAATCTACGACACTTTGTGGGACATTGCTGTGCGCGATCGGCCGCCGCGTTCGCCCACAAATATACAGTCAATTCACTTTACAGTGTGTTCTGTGAAGCGCTTTGGGACGTCCTCTCCAGACGTGAAAAGCGCTATATCAAATGCGAGGATTATTATTATTATTATTATTGGTGCTGGTATATTCTCTGCTATTCCTCGGGGCAATTAATACCCGCACCGTGAGAGGTGTCTGCGAACAATGCCACAGCAAACAACTCGCATTTATATATACAGCCCTCACCTCGCAAGCGAGAGGACCTGGGTTCGATTCCCAGCACAGAGAAACGTGGCGAAAGCTTCCTTATCACACACACACAGACACACACACACACACACACACACACACACATACACACACACACACGCACAGACGCATACACACGCGCGCGTCGCCGCTCTTTACCAGCAGTCAGCAGGAACCCGGCTGTTAGTCAATTGGTGGTTCGCTTTTCCGGGGGTAATAATACCCTTCGAACGAAATAATAATTTGGGTCACTCAATCCACGAGTTTGGAGCCCAACTACAAGGGTGGGGTGGGGGGGGGGTGGTGGGGGGGGGGGGGGGGTGGGGGGTGGTGGGGGAGAGAGATGGAGAGACAGTGGGTGTTGGAAGCTGACGGTGGGTAAATCGGGAGGATGGATGATAATCAGGTTAAGGTTAATTGAAGCTCCGCTTTCACTCGTTTAGCAATTAACGTACAACCGCGACGGCTGTGCTACTTTCTAGTCTTACCCGACCGAGCACCACCGAGTCGCGAGGTGACAGTGAATTAATAATAATAATAATAATAATCCTTACATTTGGCCCAGCCCCTCATCACGTCGTCGAGACCTCTCAAAGACTCTCAAGTGAAACCCGTCACCGTTGCTTAAGAGTCTCCAAACCCGACTGAGAGTCCCCCACATTCCCCCCCACACCTGGAAACCCCAGAGATAGGTTGTTGGGATGGAACGTGCTCTCTCTCTCTCTCTCTCTCGAGACGTCTCAACGACGTGATTAAAGTATGGATTATTAGCCCCTGAAAAAGCGATCCGCCCATCGCCTAACAACCGGGTTCCTACCCACCGCTGAGTAAACAGAGACCGAGAGCTCGCAAAGGTATGCGAAGCATTCGGGAACATCAGTCCGACTCTTGGCTCAAAGAAGACTTTGCACACAAATGACTTCCACATGTTCTACGCTCGACTGTTGGAGGCGAAACAAAGATTTGCGCCTCTCTATGACTTTGCACCTAAGATGCCTCTAACTCGTTCCCTGCCCCCTCGCGCACCCTCTCCCTCCTTCCCTCCCTCCCTCCCTCCCCTCCCCGCATCTCTTCTCGAGACCTTTCCCTTTGACCATGTGAAAACTCTCTGACTTTCTTTCTCGCTGCTCAGTAAACTGAGGCGTGTGTGTGTGTGTGTGTGTGTGTGTGTGTGTATCGAGTAAGGAAACTTGCCTAAGGTTTCGACCCAAACTGACCTGCTCGGGAATCGAACTCGGGTCCTCTGGCTTGCGAGGCAAGGGGTCTAACCCCTGAGCTACAGGGGCTGTGGGGTGCGAGGCAAGGGTCTAACCCCTGAGCTACAGGGACTGTGGGGTGCGAGGTGAGGGGTCTAACCCCTGAGCTACAGGGACTGTGGGGTGGGGGGCGAGGGGTCTAACCCCTGAGCTACAGGGACTGTGGGGTGCGAGGCGAGGGGTCTAACCCCTGAGCTCCAGGGGCTGTGGCTTGTAAGGCGAGGGGTCTAACCCCTGAGCTACAGGGGCTGTGGGGTGGGGGGCGAGGGGTCTAACCCCTGAGTTACGATGAACGCCACTGGTAAACACACGAATGAGTTGCGTTTTGAATCCTTCGTCGTTCCGGAGCTTTCCGACGCCCACCCAACCCCCCGCCCCAACACCCCCGATCTGCTTTCCTTGCAAACTCATGATATTTAATCAGGGAGAGGTCAAAACTCCTCTCAAATGGAGCTCAGTGACTCGGGCTGCTCTCGGCCCGGCCCGGCCCGGCGGCCCGGCTGTCTCCCCGTTCATTAGCTGAGCGCCCCTCGTGCTCACAAACTGCCGCACCTCTTCTCTTATCTCTCCAGAGACAACAGCGCGTCGAACGCCTTAAGGGGAACGGAACTTGCTGTCATCCCCACCCACCGCCCAGCCCCAAATTCCTCCTCGATGTAGCCTTACCATTGGCCCCACAAAATACACAGTCACTCCACCTTACAACGTGTCCCGCGAAGCGCTTTGAGACGTCTCGAAGACGCGGTAAGGCGCCGGGTCAAACGCCAGGATTATTATTATCATTATCCCCTGTCACTGTCACTGTCCCTGTCCCTGTCCCTGTCCCTGTCCCTGTCCCTGTCACTGTCACTGTCACTGTCCCTGTCCCTGTCCCTGTCCCTGTCCCTGTCACTGTTACTGTCACTGTCACTGTTACTGTCACTGTCACTGTTACTGTCACTGTTACTGTCACTGTTATTTATTGTTATTATTATTGTTATTTAACAATTCGAATTATTTTAAAATAATAATAAATAATGAGAATCACTACATTCCCCGACTTTAAAATCGAAGGTTTTAAATGTCCTCTGAATTGTCCTTTTACCCCCAACTCCCCCCCATCTCCTCTCTCCCCCCCACTCCCCCCCCCATCTCCTCTCCCCCCCCAACCCCACTGCCCCCCATCTCCTC